>NW_017728912.1:31318848-31344699 GCF_001723895.1 Crocodylus porosus | reverse complement strand
CAAAGGGAGAATGATGTCCTGGGATTTGCTTGAGAAGCATCTATGGATGCAAGCCAGCGTTTTGGTCGCTTTACTAGCTGCAGCATTGAGTCTGACCCTCTGCCATGGCAGGAAAGAATACTGGGGTCAAATGATCCCAGCAAGGTGTACACCTAGCCTCCTAATAAAGACCCCCAGGGTAGGAGCCAGCACCACTTTGCTTGTAAGTTGGTTCCAGATCCTAGCCGCCCTGAAAGTGAAGTAGCGCCTCCTGATATCTAGCCTAAGGTGGTGGCGCGGGGGTGCTGGGTGGTGGTGCTCCATCCCTGCCCACCTATGTGTACCTCCTAGAGCCTTCCCGCATACCCCCAATTGAAACCCCCTGCCATAAATCAACTGAAATTGAAATCTAAAAATTAAATCCTATTGTCTTCTTTCAGATGCTGTATTTTAGCCTTGGGGACTGTAGTCTTTAAACTGCACAAAAGCAAATGAATTTACCTAATACTGACATAAAGGAGAAACTAAAAGGAAGGCATTTCGGCTAGGGACAGAAGTTACATAAGCTGGTTTAAGTGACTGGAAACCGATTTAAGCCTGTAACAGAACACAGGTTCAGTACGCACAAACTACTTTCAAAATGGCCAAACCTGGTTGAAAATAAACCTGGATGGATGTAATATCAGGCTTAACTGATTTAGGTTAAACTGGTTTATGGAGGGTGGGGGCCTGGTTTATGGAACTGTAATCCCAGATCCCTTCCAGATTCAAGTTAAATGACAGTCCCCCAACATTCAAGGATGCTTTGCAGCCCTGGATTGTGCAGGGCCAACCTCCCTCCACCCAGTTGTCACAGAGCTGAGAGAGTAAAGCCTCTGCTTGCTCCTGTCAGCCTGGCAGGATGTGGGGCAGGAGAACAGCCCTCCAGCCCCTTGCCATGCAGACCCATGGTTGGTACTGGGGTGAGGGGAGTGATGTCCATTCTCCCATTTCCTCCTCTGCCTCTCAATCAGATCATGGGCTGCCGCTGCACTGGATTCTGCAGCTTTGGCCAGTGTTGCCATGAGACGTGGTGTGTGTGAGTGCCCCAGGCTCCTGGCCTGGGCCTTTGTAGGCTTCTGCCTGTTGTGGCTACCCGAACATTGAACGTCATTTCAGTTTGTTATTGGTTCAACCTGTGCATCTTAGAAAAACCTGCAGGAATTGAATCGATTCCCCCCCTGAGCTTTCTGAACCTCTGTGCTTAGCCCTTGAGGTATATGCTTGCAGATGTATCACAATGTGGCACAGGAATGCATACATTTATATTCAGTTCAGAATGCAATCTTGCCTTCTTCTGGGTGATCCAAAAAGTGAAGAACTGCTGTCCCTGATTTTAACCAAGGCAAGCTGTACTGTCCGGAACCCTTGTAATTGTTCATGGAGGCTATTTAACCACAGAGAGTGGCAGATTAAATTGAAACTGAAGTGAATAGAGATTTACACTGGTTCATAGAAGATAGCCAACCCCAATTTTTGCCCTGAATCACAAACCAAAGTGGCACTTTTTTGAAGGTTTGACAGCATTTTTACTTTGTATTTGGATTTTTCCCCCCCGTTTCTCGGTGCTTAAAGCACCTACTGCTTTGTGGGCCCTATCTAAATAACAAGTAAGGGTTTTTTTTTTAGTATCTGGTACTTCTGTATCTGATGTAAGCCTTTCTGCATCCTTCAATTAAGGACCTCAGTGCCTATTTGAGTCTTTGGGAGCTGCTTGGTACTTGGTGCTTTTGAAAACCAGGCTACTTACTGGGGTGCCTGCATATGGATTTAGGATCATCCTGTTTTTGAAAACCTTGACCTCAGTTTATAAGAAAGTAGTCTAGGGACTGAGATGTGTTAAGAATGCCCATGAAGATGAAAGGTGTTGCTGGGATTGAATGCAAGGTGTGAACTTACTGGACAGCTGGAAGCAGCTGCTTCAGCTTTATCAGAAGGAGCAGGTGGGAGTCCTTGTGACAATGGACATGGAAAAGTTCAGTTTTTAAAGTCTGACATTGATTTTGTATGCTGCTGCCTTTGAGTGGGTATGCAGAGCTCCACTGTCTGTGGTTCCTTTAGTCTGGCTCCTTGGAATAACTGGCAAGGGCCTGCATGATCTTCACAGCTTCTGCATTGCAGGCATCATTCATTATGGTCCGGATCCAAACCCCTTTTAAGCAAGTGGACAGGTTGCTATTGATTCCAACAGGTTTTGGATAGGCCATTGGCATCTAATTGCTGCTAGCGCTAATCAGCCAGTGCAAGCAGAATGTTTTGACATGGTGGAAGAATTCCTTGGTCCCATCTGACCTCAAAACAATGATGGTTCAATAAATACCTATAGGCTGAAGTCCACCCCTGTGAATTCTGTTTTGAGGGTTGACATTGGGTTGAAGTGGTGCCATGGCCTTGATCACAGCAAATGTTGCTTTTTAGGAACAGAGGCAAAAAACCCCAGACACAAGCAGACAGTCTGCAAATGGTGTTGGAGCCTGAGAAGGAATAACTAAATATTGATGGCAAGAAAGAAACTGAGCCACACAGAAAGGTTTTCATTTTTTCCAAAGCAGTGTGTGAGGGGTTGGTAGTTCTAAGAAGAGATAGATTGCAAAAAAAGGTGGCAGCCAGAGAGATGGAGTTGTTTCATCTGAATTAAAACCCTACAAATACATACTGACATACAGCTGAAGAAACCAAACATACTATTCACTTATCTGTCCTGTCTCGTCAGGGGGGTTGAGCTGTGTATAGCCACAGTAGTTCACAGAGCATTGACAAGAGAGCTATTTAATATAGGTTAGTGGGATTCCCAAGGTGAATTTCCAGGGAGAAGAGGCTTTTATTTACATCCTATTTTACTTTGAACTGCTTTGGCATTGACTAATGGGTGAAACATCCTCCATTTAATGTCCCTGTTTTATGCGTGGGATCTGAAACTTATTTTCTGCCTAAAAGCAGATGAAAAGTACAGTATAAATTCCTGCTTGCCTATGAGTACTTTAGCTGTTGCAAAACTCACTGTACACTGTGCAGCACTTCATTTTCACAAGGGAAGCTAGCTAGTGGTCAGCTAAGCTTTGACTCGCATGTTTGATTTTTTTGTATTTCATCTCTGGAAATGAAGACAGACACATCAGATATGCCCACAAGATGGTGCACTGCTCTTGCTGTTCCCAGGAAAGGAATAGATGTCAGACAAAAATACATTCTCTTCCTTCTTGCCTCAGATAAAACCCCCCTTCTCTCCAATCATATGACCTACCACCTAATATATTTCACACAGGTACTATTAGGGCTATTTTTCAGAGGAAGAAAATGTTTAGAAACCAGAATCATCTAAGTACATTTTTTAATAACATACTGGTATTCATAGGGGGAAGAATAAATTCTGGCTGCTCCTGATGTGTCCCCTGCTCAAGTGTGGGAGGGATGAAGTGCCACCTGGGTGTGCTAGTGTGCCGGGAATGATTAAGTTCAGCCTAGACTGTAGAACAGCCTGTTGGCATTTTTTAAGAAGCTAAATTAATGGTGACTTGCTGCTGGCACACAAATTGGGAGGACCTGCTAGTTTTTCCCTTTTTTTTCTTTGAACGAGTAACATTTGTTTTGTCAATATTTGCCATCATTATTCTTGCATATGCAGTGATGGAGATGTGTACAGTGCTTCAGACAGACAAAGCACAGGTCCAAGGGTAAAGGAGGAAGAAGAGGGGAAGTAACCTCTTGCATGGTTGTGGCTTTGGGGATGCAATGGGGATGTCTAGACCACATCTCCAGCACTCAATGCTGCCCACCCATTCCTGGTCACATAAGCCAGACCTGGAAATGCGGTGGAGAGGCTGCTCCAAAGACACCTCACAGCTGCTCTTGAGACCTTGAGAGCAGCTGCAAGGACTGTCTCCACAGATTGGCACATGACGCATTCAAGTGGGAATGTGTGGTTGCATCTTTCCCTGGGAGTGTCAGGAACATGGTATAGCTGTACCCAACATGTCATTTGCCAGTCACGGAGGAGCATTCAGCTGAATTGGTCTCTATGTCCTGTAGTGCCATCAGTTCAGGCAATGTTCTCTACAAGGGGGAAGGCTCCCTCACTCAATACTTGCTTTTCCTTGGTCACTGGGTTCTCAAAACCTTTTTGGTCATGTGTTTCTCTGTAAATTAGTTATGCTGCTGACCAGCCCATAGGTAACTGAAAAAGTAGCACAATGTCACTACAACCACGCTGAAACCTCTGCACCAACCCAAGGGAGACTGTACAGCTGCTCTTCATTTGTCATATTTCTTCTTTTTCCTCCTCCTGTATTTCTCCTTTCACTTCTTCTGCTTTCCCATTCCTTCCTTTCACATAACCTTCAGAAGTTCACTTAATACCCTCAAAAGTACATGCATGCATTATGCCACTGGTTTAGGGGATGATGAGTTCAAATCTCACCTTTCCCACTCACAGCAGCATGTTTCTTTTCCTTGTGTCAGCATTTCCCCATCTTTTAACAAGCAAATTTCCTGAAATGTTTCTTCCTATTACAGATTGATGCCTCATTTGCATCAGCCTTCTGAAAGAATGTGCTGTCCTTGAGTGTTTATCTGGGCTGTTCTAACCACAGGACTGCAATCCCCCCCCGGAATGTGAAACGTAACCAGGAAATGTTGATTGCTGGAGTTCCTAGCTCAGGGCTTGTCCTGTCTAGTGGTGGAGGGGGTGCCAAATTGCATTCTAGTGGCTACTCCATTGTGAACAGTAGCTACTGTAACCGAAGTGGAACAGGCCTTGGTTGGGGAACCAAAAGCAGAATATTCAGACGCTGTTGATGACCCATGTAGGAACTCATTAGAATCAAAATTTCGTTGTGTTTTATTTTTCTTTCAAAGAATTGATTTATTCAATTGCCATGGTGAGAAGAGGTTGATAGTGAAACCCCATCACTTTACAATAAAGCACAACTTTTGAAAGAAAACCACACATTTTGATTCCTAGTGCTACATGCTGGCTGGCCTGGTGTCTGAGAGGTTAGTGTCCTGTACTACCTCACACACATTGTCTGTATTGAAATGCCCATTTCAGGTTCTGATGTGTTTTGCTCTGTAACAGCCATGTTTTTCTTTTCTGTTTAACACACTTATAAATCTCTAAGGGATCTGTTGTCTATAGAGTTAGGCAGTCATTTTGTGTGGAATTAACATAAAAACATTATTGCTCTTAGTCATGGGACCTGAACAGAAAAATGCTCATCCCAGTGTCCCCTGCCTTCCAAGAGATATCTGAATTTTTTGCTATGTGTTGAGTCCATTTCAGATCCTGTAGCAACTGGAGATATTTTTAGTAGAAAAGGGCAATGTATATAGGTATGGGATCACTTCAAGTTTCAACAAAGGTTTGGGTTCTCATTAGAGTTTCTAAGATGGTCCATTGAAAATTTGCTTGAATGGTCTTGCATATGGAGAGCAAGATGCTTTTCTTTATGTTGCTTAACTAGACTAAGATCTAATTAGGCGGGTGAGTAGGATGGTAGGTCTATGGTTGTGCTCCACAAAAACTTCCAGTGTGAACCTGGCCAGGTCACTTAACTTCTTGCAGCTGGAGTTTCTTATCACATAAATTGTCAACAGTAGCACTGTCCTACCTTGGAGCGGGCTTGCCAGAGTGAAGATATTCAAGATGGCGAGGCGCTCGAATATGGTCCTGGGGGCCATGTAACATACGTAAAGACCATTTTCTTTAGGGAAAATACTTTTCTTTGCTCATTTGATCTATTTAGTAAATATATTTAGTAAATCATTCTCCAAACAGCGGCACCAGGTACCATGTCTGGGATCCACTGGGTTTATAATTTTTTTTGCCTAGTGTAGATATGGATATGAGGCTTACTCAGAGTTTCATGATGTGTGAGCCTGGAATGGTTGGCCATTACTTGGACTTGCTGTTCTTCTGCTTCCAAAAAGTTAGCATTGAACGATCTTATGAATGGCTGAGACCTGGTCTCAGTTCCAGCTTTAGCATTAGTCTGCCTTATAACAATGGGCAAGTTGCTTCCTCTTCCCATGCCTCGGTTTTTCCACCTGTAAAAATGGGTAAAATTATCTCCTTTGAGGGTTGTGTCAAAGCCTGATTTTGCTATTAACAATCCTGAGGCTGTGTGCAGCAGTTGCAAGCTTGAAAGCACTTTGGATAACTAAGCCTGTTTGTAGTGCTTTTAGATTGTTGCAGTTGGCACTGTTCTTCCCCCACACGCACCAAACATGCCATTCTCCAGCTGCCCACTGCTCATTTTCCCCAGGATATCAGCATTCAGAAGCCAGACACAGCCCTGGCTGAATGGATAGCTGTGGAGCAAAGTCTGCTCACTCATCTAGGGAAACTGGCAGTGAATTCAGCTTTGAACGATACAGGCTTAATCCCTGAAATGGACACTAACTTTTTGGGTGACCTTGGAGAATTCACTTTATCTCCTGGTGCTTGGATTGCTACTGGTGACAAACTTTTTCTCTAGATACAGAGAGTCAAAAAGCCTGAGGCTGAATTGATTCAGTCTTTGCAGGTTAGTCTAAGCTGCACAGATTAAACTGAAACGGAAGTGAACAGCCATTTACCTTTGATTCAGGAAGTGCAGCCACATGCCTGCAGTAGCTCAGTCCAGAAGCCAGGGGGCACTAGCGCATGACTCTGGCTGTATTCACTTCCTCTTCCCCCAAGATCTCTGGATTTCCAGTCCAGACTTAAAGCAGCAGGACTCTGCAGAGTTGTTCATCACTTCTTCTTCATGCTTCCAGGTGCCCCTGGGATTTGTAGTCCACAGTTGCAGCCAGCAGTAAGTTTGAGCAGGGGAAGGGGTGTTTAACCACTGTCACCGGCCCTAGACCCCAGATGGAGTTTGTCTGCGGTGAGGGAATATCCCCCCTGTAGACTGGGTTGCATCCCCAGTCGGGCTTGCCCCTCCTCACCCTTGTCAGCCAGCCAGCCAGCCCTCACTGTGGAACCAGCCCTGCTCTCTGGAGCAGACAGCACAGCTCAGCCCAGGGCTGGAAAGCATGCTGGGAGACTCTGATTTAACTTGAACCAGGAAGGGGTCTGGGACAGAAGTTTCATAAACTGGTTTGACCCAAATCAGTTAAGTTTGATACTACATTCAGTCAGGTTTATCTTAAACCAGTTTCAGGCATTTTGAAACTGGGTTATGTGCACTGAGCTTCTGTTCTGTTACAAGTTTAAAGAAGTTCTTGTTCACTTAAACTGGTTTATGTGTAACTTCTGTCCTTAGCCTTTCTGCCTTACAGGATGGTTGTGAATATGAGTTACCTTTGTGAAGCCATCTGTACTAAATCCCCTAGACACATGCACAAACTGTTCTGAGAAGTGCCAGCAGCAGCCAGAACCCCAGTTTGATACCCTATTGCCTCTAGCACCATGCTTACAAACCAGTTGCTCAAAACTGACTCAGGAAGAACAGCTCTTGCAGCCACTGACCATTTTGTTGTAGCTTTCTCTTCCAAGCACTGACTGGGTCCAACATGATCTGTTGGTAAGCTGGATAGATGCTGACATGTTTGCCTTAATGTAGTATTGTGTGGCTGTGCTATTCTGGTTTCAGAAGGTGATAGGTCTGCAGGCATGACCTGTGATGTTTGGTCTATATCCTGTGTAGCAGTTAAATCCACCCCTTGCAAATCTGTGTGTCAGAAGTGCTTCTTCACCTCCCAAGAACCTCTGAGGCCCTTTGTCTATTGATTTACTTGGAGCTGCACTGGCAGTGGTTTATGATTAAGAGGCAAGGTGTTAATAGAGTTCACGTGTCATTAGTACTAAAAGACAACAGTTTATTCAGACAAGAGTAATGACAATCCAGTACTTATCAGTAACTGTATTATTTGTTCCTTTGTTTCCTTTATTCCACTTTTTCAAAAACCGATCTGAGTTTGCAAACCAAATGTGACCTGTGAATTGCAAGCCAGCAAATGCACAGGATATGAGGGATGTGAAATTATAATAAGCAAACATGCAAAGGAATATTTCAGGATTGCAAAGAAGCTAGGCAAGCCACAGCCTTTTTAAAAAGGGAGCTTAACTGTTCCCATTGATGCTGGCCTTGCAGTAGAATCCTCTGCCATTGCAGCAGAAATGAAAGAGAAGGAGCATCCATCCCTGATTATAATTTTCATTGCGAGTCATAAAGGGCACCTTGATTTTATTTTTTTCTTAAGCTCCCCATTTGCCACATGGGGGGGAGAGGGAAACCTATTTAGGTATAGGGACTGTGCTAGGTAAACAATGTGAACCGTGTGTTTACAGAAATGCAAACGAGTATGGAAATGAGACTCCTTTAGGCCTCGTTTAGAATGTAATTTAAAATTAATTAAAAATTTAAAAGGTAGATTAAAAGTAACAATTTCAACCTCATATGGGAAAAATATACCTGTTGTTCTGACTGCTATATATTTGCAAATGGCTATTGTGACCTAGACTTGATTCTGATAAGGTATCAAATCATGGTATGAAATTGCATACATAAGAAAGACGTAGCTCAAAGAATTAGATTTAATAGGTTTAGTTCAATCTCTGTTGGAAGTATGGTCCAGTGCCTGAGGCACTGGAATGAGAGGACCTGGGGCAAGATTCTCTTCCATCTTTTGGGTGTCAATGTTGACTTAAGTGCAGTTCTATTCCACCCTACTCAAATCTCTGAAAATACATTAATGTGTCTATTTTGCAACACATGGTCATCTTATACTTAAGACCGAGTTACAAAAAGGTAGCAAGATGGGGGACCCACCTTTTGACTTAACCATTTTACAGGGACTCAAGCAGGATAAAAGATGAAATTGCTCTTAGGTGTCTAACTCTACTTTCATGACTAATAGGTATAATAGAATCTGGCCCCGAGTTCTATTCCAGATGCTGCATCCAGCCAGCCTTGTGACCTTGGACCACACTTACAATATCTCCTTTCACTTTCTAACAGTTTGAGATCTCCTGGTGATATTCACTATTTAAGAACCAAGCACAAGTTTGTGGGGTGAGAACATTCATAATTTTAATGCATATTTCTTGATATTTGATGCTTTTTTTAAAGCCCCAAAGCTGAAATCCTATGATTGTAGAAGAATCACAGTTTCTATTTTGTTTAAGTGAGTTTCTAGCTCTTCTGCTTGCAGAGAAAAGTTGGAAACCTCACCCGAGTGCACCCTTGAGGCTCAGGGATGTATTTGGTAGCTGTATTGGTCTGAGACAAAAAGATACGCAAAACTGTAGAACTCTAAGAAATCACACAAAAAATTATCTTTCTTTGCAAGCTTTTGGGCACATGCGCCCTTCTTCAGGCTGAGGACAAAGCCAAGATTGTAAAAATCCTCTTGGGTAGAAAATAAACTTCATTTTGCACAGGGGAATTTTGAAGCTGAAACAGCCACCTGCTGGAACTGCTTAAAAATTCCCCTGTGCAAAATGAAGTTTATTTTTTACTTAAGAGCATTTTTATAATTTTATATTCTTGGCTTTGTCCTCAGTTTGAAGAAGGGTGCATGTGCCTGAAAGCTTGCAAAAAAAGATCTTTTTTTTTGCAATTTCTCAGTTGGTGTAATAAAAGGTGTCATCTCTGAACCAAGAGTTCTAGAAACATATGTTTAGGAAGGCTTATGTTTTTCCTAGAGATTGTTATATACCAGACATAAAAGCACTTCCCCAACTCATCTACCCTCCAAGAGTAATTCTGTAGCTAATTCACACAATCTGTTCCTCCAGTTGTTTGATAGTCTCTGGATTTAAAGTCTGATACACAATGGGAAAAGCTGATCATCACATGCTCCCCTTGTGACTGTTGTTCATACTGTAGAAGGCTGAGTTGGACAGGAATGGAAGCTGCTCCTTAGCTAGCAGTTCCAGATCAACCTGGTCACCCTTTGTAGGCTCACACCCTCAGGAAAGCCATTTTACTTGATGTGCAGATGCAGAAAATCTAACTGAGTAGACTCCAGCTATGTCTGTATTTTCGCAGTACTTCTGAAAATGCCCTGTACACTCGCATGTGCCAAACCTGGAAATGAGGCAGAGAATTCACCCTTGTGGTGTCCCTTGTAGTCACCATCAAGCACACCAGAGATGGAAGTGTTAGAGCAGTGGTGGAGGGTTTCCCACGGCATCTTTACTGCCTCCTTCCTGGGTCTGACGCTTCTGGAGTAGGAGTGGTTGGTCAGGGTGTGCTTTTTGTTGGTGCTCTTGAGAGTGCTTCCAAAACAATGTGAACATATCCTAAAGAGTAAAAGCCCTGACCTGGGATGCAATTCCAACACTTGAGAGATTCTCATAGTGATGGTGGGCAAGTCACAATGCCTTTCATCCTCTCATATCAAATGGGGCTGGTACTTCCTCTTTCCTACATATTGTCTGTCTCTGGACTGTAATATCCAGACAAGTTCTGGCCGCTCTTATTGCATGCGTCTGTCCAGCATCTAGCAAGAGTCTTAATACTTTTATATCAACAATGTTTGTGGAAGAAGTGGAGAGGGGAAGGGAATTCTGACCGGAGGGTTTTTGGACAGCAGTGCAACAAAGCTTATTAGGCAAAATAAATGATGTAAGAAGAGCCACTCTCAATTAGCCTGGTGGAAGATCAGTTTAAGCAGCATCTGGTGTTTTGTTTTGTTTCCCCCCCCCCTGCTTTTTTGGTTTCCATCCGGGAAGCTGAAGTCACAACCTTTGCTGAGCTTAACTGTGAACATTCAGAGAAGACACTGAAGATCAAGGGACGATACTGCCTGTGCAATACCTCAGGCCCTTAGTTCTTATAAGCCTAGCTCTGAGAAACTGCATATCTGGAAAATGAGTAATCTGGGCTTTTTTTCTTTTCCGCTTTTTTCTGCTGTAACCTACAGTAATTGATCGCATTTAATTCCAGCCCTTTACAACACTGAATATTTGTGTATCATATAATGGAAGCTTCTTTTCTTTACCCCAGTGAGCTTTGACAATATTTGGAGGGACAGTAAAAAAAATAAGACAAAGAAATAAAGAGAATACAGTGAGATTTCCCTGTTACCCAAAGAGAGAAGAATTAAAGCAACTGCAAAAAGCATAAATGTCACCATTATTAAAAAAATAAAAATAAAAAAGTGGGTATATCAAATGAAATAGTTTAGGCCCATTAGTTTGCTGCATGTTTCAGGAAACTTCCTAAGTGTTGTATTACTTTTAAATGCTGGGTAAGTGAGCTTTGTCTTGTTCTGAAAGCTCACAGCAAGCTTTGATGTTGCAATAAAAATAAGCAGTCTCTTTCTGAGCATCCAGGTATACATTTTGCTTTAACAAACCCTTGTCCTTGAGGACAAAAGTTGGATCTCCATTGAATACAGTATGAAACATTTTGATATGGTGATGGTTCCAGCTTCTCTGTTATAAATCATGCATGTACTATGCATGTGCATTGATGTTTATTTAGATTTGGCTTTATTCAGACCCCTCACTGGAGGGTGCGGAGCTCAGGCCCCCTGGAATGCATGAATGACCCACAAGGACAACCGATAGTTAGATAAGACAGCAGCCTTTGCTCCTCCCACCCAACCATACATTATTTGATCCATCATGTTCACAGTTCAAGCCTTTGCCCCACTTGTAACAGAGGTGTCACCCCTCTCCTTTATCCAGTAGCTCACTGGTTAGAACAGTTGGGCAGGTGGTCAGAGATTCAGTTCTCACCTCTGTGGAGTGGATTCAAAATCCTATACATAGGGTGGCTATAGATATGCACTGATGCTGCTCCAATACGCAGACTCAATTAATTAGCTGCTGGAGCATGCTAATTAGCATGCAGCTTCCATGTCTCGTGTATTCCGTGTCCCCACGCTTCAAAATAGTGGCAGGGGCACTTTAACTAAAGCTTGTTGTGTTTGTGTGTCTTTATGTAGCACATGTGCATCTTCACAGGATCTGGTTTCAGCTCTGACACATAATTAGGGAAAAATACTCCTTTTTTAAGCCTGAGGTAAGACAGAGGTGGCTTCCATCTGAAATGTCTTCCCCAAAGAGCTCATCCTGCAGAATAAAGTCACGTTTTAGAAAATTAGGGGCAGAGTATGGCTGTGTTGCAGCCAGGTTTGGGACTTAAAAAGAACTGCAGTTGAGTGCATGAGTGCACATTAGCCTTTGATATCTGTGCAGGATATTTCCTGCCTATTGTGTTTAATTTCAGTATCCACCAATCTCATTAAAGGAGAAGCTCTTTTCTGTTTTATCCGAGTGTCCTGTGCTCTCATTTTCCTCAAAACATTATCAGGACCATTCCTCCTAAATATTCTGATCTTTGGCTCCTGCTGCACCTACTCAGTGTGTATGTAATTTTGTGACTCTCATTTCTGAGAGTCTTGCATTAACATGCTAAGATATGGTATCAAAATGAAAGGAGACAAGCAGGAGTGATCAAGGGGTGTCCTGTAGCGTTCTGCAGTGCAACCTGGAGCCACCCTTTTGACAAGTCCTGTTAGCACCACTGTCTACCAGATGGTGCTTAGGGATCATTAAAGCACAATTAACTCTTAAATGGAAGGTGAAATACAAATACAAACACAAACAACTCTGTCCTAGAATCAAAGTCTAACTATTAGTACAACAAGTATTATCTTAGCAGTTTCTGTATTCAGAGAGAGAAAAACACTTAGTACAATGATCTCACCGAATCCCAGACATTACTTTGCTCAACAGAAAAGGCTGCCACTCAGTTCCTGAAGCAAAGGGTGTGTCATTGGCTGGGATGGTCCAGACAGGTGTTGAAGGCTGGATTTATGATGATGACGACAACACTCTTAACTTTTTTGCTGCCCCCATTTTATGCTTTTCTGTAACTTTACTCCTTTGATGACTCCTTGCTTTTGGATTGTTCTCTCTGCAGGCAACATATTGTCCATATTTTATCCTGTAAGCATATTCCTTTGTTCAACAGATCCATCATGAGCACACTTCTTAATTTGGCCTTTTTCTGGTGTCTTACTTTGGGCATTATCTGTTGGTCTCCCTTATCACCTTTTATTAACATATCCAATCATTTCATCCCTTTGATTTAGCCGGTTAGTGCCAAGTTCAGTTAATTTGAGCTGGTAACAAAATTATTACTATATTGTGTTAGAAAAACTTCTCGCAGTGATAGAAAAGAAAAGAAACATCATGCGGGCAAACTCAAGGCCATAAGCTGCGTGCAAGAGGCAAGGCCAGCTGGTATTGCAGAAAAGTTCAGATAACAATGAGGCTATACAGAATGTAAACACTGATTAAATAAGGCTAACTAGAAAAGAAAACTTTAAACAATACTGTAATTCACGACCTTGTTCACTGGTGGAACTTTAAAGCATAAAATGTGACAAACTAACCTAACAGTCCTCACTCCCACTTGTTTGAGCAGAGAGATGTTAGATCCTGAGGTCCCTTCCAACCCTAATTTTCTGTGATTTTATGATAAGGTAGTACCCTAGGCTGCGCTCTCTGTTCCCCATGGGCTAAGTGTTGAGGCCAGAGATGAGACTATTTCCATTTTCTGCCAGCGAGGTGAAGTCTTCTGGCTTCTACAATGTGGCTAGTGCATCTCATTACATTGTACTTGGCATCTTACTGAAGAGGCTGCTTTCACTTGGCTTGCCTGTCCAAGTGTCTGTATGAAATTGGTGTGCTAACACAGGGCACAGCAGCTCAGTTAAAATGAGCATACCACCTAACATACCTAACAAGATTCCATAAAAGCAAGAAAAGGAAATGTTAACGCTGTCAGCAGTATGTGCCTCATACAACCGTGCCCAGAGAAGCACAGAGCTCGCAGCTGGCATTGTGCATCACAGGGAAGGCACCAGTGGCACAGTTTCAGCTTGTGTAAGCTGGCATAACTCCTTTGCCTTCAAGGCTAGGGACAGACATTATACATAAACTGGTTTAAGTAATCAGAAACTGGTTTAAACCTGTTACAGAACAGACATTCAGCGCACATAAATCAGTTCCAAAATGGCCAAAACTGGTTAGAGAGAAATCTGGTTGAATGCAGTATTAGTTTTACTTGATTGAGCTCAAACTGATTAATGCAATGTCTGTCCCAGACCCCTTCCTGGGTTAAGTTAAATCGGAGTCCCCCAGCATCCTAGCATGCTCTCTGGCCTGGGGTGGGCTCTGTGCAGGGACAAGTAGGGGCAGGAATCTGGCCAGAGAGGGGGCTGGCAGGGGGCAGGGAGGCGGGTTATTCCTCTTCCCTTTGGCATCTGGTGGAGGGGCTTATTCCACTGCTTGCCCCAAGCAGGGAATGAGCAGCAGCAGCAGCTGTTGGGGCAAGCAGACCTGGCTGCAGTCCCCTGAGGGCAGTGGGGGTAGGGAGCCCATTCCTGTCCTCTGCCTCAGGGGCCATGCTGTCCCGCCTCTGCAGCAGTGATGGGGGAGTGCCGGGCAGACCCGGCTCGGGTCCTTGCCAGTGGGACAGGGAGGGGGGAATTAAACCCCTCTCTGACCAATTCAGCCGAGGCTACTGCCCAGGCTGGCCGCACCCCCCAGCACAGCTTCCCTGCAGCTGAGGGCATGCTCTGGCACCCCCCCAGTTCCTAGCCTGAGCAACTGCAAGCATGTGCCTGATTTTGTTCAGTCCACAAGGAGCATCTGTACTGTTACTAATCAGTTCAGCCTAGGCAGGTGAGACTAACCTGCAAAAACTGAATCAATTTAGGCTCCAGCTTTTTAAATGTCTGTCCCTAGCCCAAGAGCTCTGCAAATGCACACCCCCTGAGGATCTAACCCTATGACTTGACTTTTGTCCTAGAAGATATTCTGGGCTTCCCAAACCCCCAGCCCAAAATTTCACCATCTTCCCTCTTCTCCTCCCCTTCCCCCCTGCCTTCCCCCCACCAAACCCCAAATCTCAGGCTTCTGTCTTCTGCCCTGTTCCATGAAACTCTTCACAGTTCAGTTGTTCTACTCTGATCACTTCAGTGTCCTGATCTAAACACTTTCCAGGTCATTACGTTCGTGTGATATGGTGTTGGTGCCAAATCTTTGTTTGTTTTAGTTTTTATAAATCCCTTATCAGCTGTCAGGGAACTGATGGTCTTGCCTTTAGTCTGAAGCACAAACAACAGCTGATCATGAATTTAAAACGCTGATGAATGGAAATGAAATATTAGTTTTTTAATTTGTGATCAGTTAAAATCAAATTGAGATCTATTAGGCTGTGGCATAACCTGCCAAGGGACCTCACTGCTGGAGACATTTTAAAACTAGTTTGGACAAAACACTGACAGATACAACATAAGGAACATTTCTGCTTTGGGAGACGAACAAATTGTATGGTCTGCTGAGTGTTATCATTTGCCCACCCCTATAGTTCTAACATCCTTTGTCTCCTTTTTGGATGCAAAAATAAAAACATTAGTTAGGAAATCAAAGATTTTTATATTGAAAGCTACCAAGCAAGAAATCCATGTATTTTGATACAGAAGCAGAGATTCTGTTTTAATTGTGTCCAGAAACAAGGAAAGTACTGCCCTTAAATTTTAGTGTGCAGGTAGCTTCCCTACAGTTCAGAGTGTGATGGGTCTACTGTTCACAAGTGATTTTTTTTCTTAAGTTCTCTAAGATCTACATTAATAAAATGCTCCACCTGGGATTCAGATGATTAATATAATGAATGTGTAAGCACTGTCTCTCTGTGATGGGACGTGACTGTTGGATTTGCAGAAGGGAAAAGAAAGCTGGTTGTATTGATCTGAAGTAAAGAGCACAGATTAAAAATAATATTACAAGCAGGCGTTCTGTTTATATTAAAGGCTAAAACGATAGTAGTGTGTGACAGATGGATCTGTCAGCCCCATCTTTCTTAGGCCCTACGCCAGAGGGCAGTCTTTACCTTGCGCTTGTCTACTATTCCTGGGAAACACAGGGGCTTTATTAACACAGCACAAGCTTGTTTGTCACCAAAGTGCAAATGTCATTTTAGCACTTCACTGGTCACAACACCCTTTCTGGCCTTTATAAGAAATGACATATTCCTGTATTCTTTGTTTCCAACATATGCTGCAGCAGGAGCCGGGCATTTATTATGTTTTATAAGGTTGGTTGGAAGACGCAGAGTGCTGTAGGCAAACTATTTCAGAGCAAAAATTAGGTTATATTGTAGCTTGGGATTTGTGGCTACAGTATGTCAAAGTAAGGGCTGTCTTGTTTTTTGTTGGTTTCCCTCAAGTCATTTTTTGCTTATTGGTCCAAGCCACGACAGCTCTAACATGCGGCTAGCATCTTTCTTTTACAACAGAACCCATGCTTGCTTCTCCCAGCACCTCAGCCCAGCCTCATCTGATGCCATCCTGATGTTCTGCAGTGCTCCGGGAAGCTCCAGGTTACAAAAGACACTTTTGTTTAGGCTTCTCTGTAATGCAGCAGTGAGCAGAACAAGAGCTGTACCGACCAGCAGCATATGACAGCTTAGGAGATGAAGGCTGGGATGATTTTATGGCCTACTACAGTGGCACTTGCTCAAAAAGCTGAAGCTCTGATAAGTGGCCATATCCTGTCTGGCTCTTCAAGACACTGGAAGTTGCTTTTAATTACAACTATTCCAATTCCAATCCAGTGCCGACCCATGGAGCCAGCAGTGCAAACATTTTCTATCAGCCGCAGGGGCATTCACAAGCTGGCTGTTGTACTGCCATTCCCACTGCCTGAATTAAAGCTCCATTCCAGACAATCATCTTCTAGTTCTACTGCACAAAGCCAGATCATTAAATACCCATAGCATAAGCACCAGTGCCCAGTGACTCTGCAGGAAAGAGTGCTTTTCAAGCGGCGGTGCTTGGATTTTGATTATAGAATGGGAGAAACAATCCCTCAGGGAAACATTTCATTATTTCCCTCTTTCCTTTCTTTGTTTTCTTTGTCTAATATTGTTATTTTTCTCTCCAGGGAAGGATAAATCTAGAAAAGGGGTCTGATTCTTTACACTGACATTAGAAGGAGCTGGATCATAGGTGTCATGGCCCAAAATCTCTTTTTAGATGATCTTGTTCAACTTATGATTTAACCCCACAGTACTCCCAACCCTAACCTGAAAAGAAAAACAGCATAAAAGCACTGAGTATAGGAATCGGAGAGATTTTACTTGTACTGTGGGAGTCATCAGGCCAAATCGCAAACCTTGTTCTACATATACACTATAGGAGGCATAATCACTGCCTCAGTGAATTTACAGTATCAATACCAGGCTTATTTCCCTTATTGTACGGGGAACTGAAGCATAACATGATTTGTCCAGTCACAGATGGCCTACTGGTAGGGTTGAACTCAGGCATTGAACCAATGTGATGGGTAGTTTTCCATAACTTTGCCAGCTTAGGTAACCTGCGTTCTTAGATGGTGGGTAGCTAAACTCGTGAGATGAGGCATGAGATGAGACTGCCATGTCACCTTATAGTGCAGAAGTCATGTATCTAAGCAGGCACAATTTCTGCTTTATTTCCTTCCTCAGGATAAGCTGGTGCTGAGTAAGGGAGACCTTTTTTCACAAACTCCTGGTCCTTTCAAACAATTGATGATTCTCAGAAGGGTACCGCACAAGGAATCAGAGGTAACTACCACTGGCATTGGGCATTTAGAAATAAGCTGTGAATTATAGGATAAACTTTTGTGAAATTATTTATGAGTGAAAGCAGCTTCAAGGAAGGCCCAAACCTTGCAAGGTAGGCAGCATCACCATAACTGCAGAGCTGCAAAGTGAATGGAGGACCTGGGGGAGGAGGAAGAAAATGGGAATTGGAGAGGAATTGTTTTCCCAAGAATGAGTATTTTTGCAGAAGATGATCGTTTCATAGTAGCTAGGGTCAGGAGAGACCTGAACAGATCATCTAGCCTGACCCCCTGCCACAGGCAGGAATGAATGCTGGGTTCACAAGACCCCAGACAGGTAATCATCCAACCTCCTCTTGAATTTGCCCAAGGTAGGGGCGAGGAGCACTTCCCAGAAGCACAAGGGAAAGTGATATAATGGAAGTATATTTAGTACTTGTCAGTGTTTCAGAGGAAAGCAGTAGATAGCAATGTGTTATACTTCTGTTCAGCACTATCGAGTTGACAAAACCCCAAATTCTGCCAGCTGGACAGAGCAGAAATCATAATCAGAAGGAAGTCCATTCAGCATGGGGTTCATTCTTTCAGGTCAAGTGGCTCCAGAACAGACCCCCTCAGAAAGTCCAGGCAGTTTACAAACCTCCCAGCGTAAACTTTTTTTGTTCCTCACGGGGTACGTCTACACATGCATATTAATGCGAATCAATAAACTTTGGCGCATATCACACCAGAGTTAATTGCTCCTGGGCACCACATTTACACATACACCCGGGACTGCAGTCTGTTGCTCTGGGTCAGAGCAATCCCAGCTGGCAGGAGCCCAGGAGGGTCAGTCTGCCAGCCTAGGGCTGCTCTGACCCAGCCCAGCATGCTGTAGAGGGGCTGACTGAGGTATGAGGGTGCTCCATTGTAGGGCTAGCTGGCAGACAACTCCTGCACTGAAGCACCTTATGCCTCAGCCAGCCAGGTCAGGATTTACACATGCGTTGTGCATGAAAAAACTCCACAGCAGGATAATACTTGTGTTAACAAGTACTATGCTGCTGTGGAGTTTGTTAGTTTCCTGAGGCCTAATAGGGCTGCATGTGTAGATGCTGAGGCTTTTACTGCAGAGCTGGTTAAGCAGTAAATGTCATATGTAGCCATGCCCAGCTAAAGCAAAGTGCATGGTTTTTACATAGCAGTGTTTGTAGCTGGAAGTGTTTTTAACTTTTTGAGAAAAATCTCCGTTCATCCTCCAAAAAACCAAAACAAACCAAACCAAACCAAAACAAAAAAAGACCTGGGAGATTCCAGCTGGAGCTTTTTCATCTCATTGCAAAGCCCCCTTCTCTCAGCTGGCTTTCTGCTAGGGGCCAGTAACTGGCTAGGACTTTGCACTAAAGCAGTTCTGTTAATTGTTTGTATTGTCTCTGTTTAATGAAAATGGTTAGTGTCTTGGCCTTGGAGTTGTTAAAGTCTCGGGCAAGGTTTCAAGTTCCATTGGCTGGCAAGAATGTCCTACACTACAATCATGAATATCTTAGTCAATGGTGATCTGATTTCCAAAAATGGTCCTCTCTGAAATATAGATTCAGGGGTAGCTGGTGCTGCTGATGCACCCTCTGAACAGCTCCTCACTCTTCCAATTCAGTCCTGTAGCTGAAATATAATTAGGGTGACCATCATAGAGGACAGTCTGTTTGTCCTCTGTCCTCTATTGATATGAAACTGGATGCCTTTCAAGAAAAAAATAGAGGACATAAAGGCATCCGGATTTGTATTAATAGAGGACAGGGTAGCAGAAAACCGGAATGTCTTCCATGATGGCCACCCTAAATATAATCCATCCTCTGCATTAAGTTTCAAGGGGGCTTATGCCTGAAGCAGCTGTACAGCACTTGTGAGAGGCCTGCTCTTGTCAGGAGAGGACCATTTCCTCTGCACAAGGTCATCAATCAGCAGCAGAACAGTCAGCAGCTCGCTTTGGCACAGGGTGCCATGAAGCATGATGGCAATAAGGACCTGGACATGCATCCCATTTACACAGCACAGACATATGACATACTGCTCTAGACCAGTGTAACTTACTAGAATCAATTATTGAATTACCCCAGGAAAGATCAGAGGTAAAATAACACCAGGGTAGGTGTTTTGTGCCCACTTCTGTGCTGAGGAAGTCATTTGCTCAGTGATAACAAGCTATTACTGTCCCCCCCCCCCCCCCCCAACCCAAGGCTTGGGCAATGGTGACGTCTAGGGGGTGCGTGGGCGTGCACATGCACCCCTTGAGAGCACTGGTGCACTCTCTGGCTAGTCACACTCCCTGCTTAGGTGTTGGGAAGGGTGGGCAGGCAGGAGTGCCAGTGCCCCCACTGCGAACACTGGCCGGGGAGTGGGAGTGCTGGATGTAGGCTGTGGGAGCTGCTTCTGGGAGCGCCATGTCTGCGTCTGGGAGCAGCCACTCACTGGATGGTAAGTTTTGTTGTGGGGGACATACCTGGTGAGACTGGCTGCGAGGGGACCCTCCCCTCCGGTTGCTGACTGGTTGCTGGGGGGGGGCATGTGCCCCCCCTCACCCACTGACTAAGGTGGCACTAGTTGCCCATGGCTTGGTCACTGCAATAGCACCTACTATTGTAGGACTTCTGGGACAGATGTTCACGTGTCTGCTCCAGACACAGGTGTAGGATATATTAGAGTAAAAACATGATGCAAATTATGCCATCGTTAACATATGTAGGTCTATCCCCTCAGTGTTATGAACTTTGGTGGCAGGTGAAAAGCATCTGTGCCATGGGGACACTGAGGTCTCTGTGAGTGTGGTGATCAGTTCTAAGCATGTTACTATTATATTGTTCTAAGGGTTTAAGAGCAGAAGAAGAGAGTAGCTGTTGAGAGTGGAGCCAGGGTTTGGCAGGTACTATCTGGGTACTACACTATACAGTCTGGTCACCCCTGTTCTGTGAATGTCAACTCACCCATTTGCTGGTGGTCATTCAACTGTTTACCCCCATAGTTTATTCTGAGCATCTCATATAATGTCAACATCACTACCCTATTTCAATAGAAACATCAGGCTGATACCTGGTAAAAATGGCCTTGAATTTAGGCAAGGTCTGCTTCCAGCCTCCGTGTGTCTTTGATAAATAATATTCCAGCTGCACTGGGTCAGGAAATTCATCTCTTGAATCTGAGAGTGCTGTAAAATTGCAGTGAGCAGGCATTAATTCAGGTAATTGTGTACATTACCAAGTGATTATTGGTGTGATGTCCCTCCAAAATGCCCTAATTCTTCCTATCTAGAGTTATCCTACAGCAGTAACATTCTGTTTCCCCAGTGTGTTCTCACTGGTCCCCTCTTGGATTTACGCAGTATTGTCAAAAATGCTTGTTGGATGGTTGTATTTTAAATTAAATCTGGGTTTGTCAGGATAACAAATCTCCTGGTAGTGGCAAATATGAAAATACTAATATAATGCATCATTCATCATCCCCATGCAAGTTAAAGGGTAAAATGTCATGGGGGAAAGCTCCATTTAAAATGTAATGTCCCTTTTTTGAAGGTCTGGCTGTATGCTTTATTATTAAAACTGGGCTTGGTTCTCCTCCTACCTATGCATTAATTTCACACCATTGCAATTCAGTAAAGTTACACTTGGGTAAGATGGGAATTGGCCCCCAAAATACAAATTAAAGGAGGCTTTTCCCACAGAGAGCTGTTGCCTTTCCCCTAAATCAACATAGATTGACAAGAGTTACCCTTTTTATTCCTCAGATAATGGCAAGGGTTTATATTGCATTACAGTAATGAACCCACCTTTGAACTTCACATTGTGCTCTGCAAAGCATCAGCACCAAAGGCTTATTTCCAACAACACTGTAAAATTGCATTAGGGAGCTGGAATGATAATGTCACAGCCTGTAATTCAGAATGTATTTGATCCTGGCTTGAAACTGCTTCCCTAACAGAGCCCATGAGGGAACATGACTCAAAGTAAGCAGTCTCATAGGGGTACAGATAATCAGTTTCCAGTGTTTCATCCGATGGCCTCTGTGTAGACCCAAAGACAGTGTGAGCAGGCAATGTTCAGATCATCCCATCACAGAAATGGTGGATGTTAGGTGCAAATTACAGTTCTGTAATCTTTTATAAGGAGAAACTAGCCTTTTTCTTCGGGTCTGTGGCAGAGTCCAGTGAGCTGGGTAAATGGCCCAAAGTGAGTTTGTTAGTTTGTAGAAGAAATACAGGCAGTTCTCAAATTAGAAGAAGAGTAGGATGAGGTTCATTCTTCTAGACCAGGGGCAGGCAACATTTTTTGGCTGGAGTGCCAAAAAACACCGCAATGCTTACCTTGGAAGGTGCCGGAGTGCCGGCAGGCCAGAAAAACAACATGAGGGCAGGGGGTACATGGCAGAATGCCCTGCGCCCCCCACCCAAAGCAAACAGCTGCACCAGACTCCACAGCTCCAGCATCAGCTCCATGCTGGCGGTGACTGCGCATGCACCTAGGGGCAGGCTGTGCTGCCCCGTTGTCTGCTCTGAGGTGTGTGCGCAGTTGCTGCCAGCATGGAGTTGATGCCGGAGCTGTGTAGCCTGGCGCAGCTGCCCAGAGCCCAGGCTGGCTACAAGCAGCTGTGCTGGGCTCTGGAGCCCAGTCACCAGCTCTGTGCTGGGAGCTGGGGAGAGACCAGGGTTGCGCTGCCTCAGGCCCCTCCCCCAACGCTCACTCTGAGGCGTGCAAGTACAGACCTGATGCCAGGGCTTCAGAGCCCGGTGCAGCTGTTTGGAGCCTCCCGGTTGCAGCCAGCCCTGGCTCTGGGTAGCTGCTGCCAGCCGAGAGCTCGGGCTGCTCTCAGCAGGCAGCTGGGACACTGCAAGCCCTGCTGGGAGCAGCCTGGGCTCCATCGCTGGCAGCAGCTACCCAAAGCCGTGGCTGGACATGGCGTGGCAAGCAAAATAGCCTTGCGTGCCATGCTCAGCACACATGCTGTGGGTTGCCGACCCCTGTTCTAGAGTGAAGTCTGGTACAAAACTGACTGTTATAAGTGCCTTTACTGCTTCACAATATTTGTTGTCAAGTTGCTCAACAGCTAACACCGTATCATTTTAACTTCTGCTGGCTTTAAGGAGGGTCTGCTGAATTACTTGTGTAAAACATATTAGGAAATACCTGTTATGAGTTGCTGATTCAGAAATGCTTTCAAAGACCAATGTCTGCATATGTTCTCAGGCAGTTTTGGTGGGGGAGAGAGGGAGATGGAGGCAGAAAGGAAGGACATGAAGGGGCCAAATGCATTGCTGCTCTAGGCCATTGAATTCAGTGGCATTACACAAGGGATGAATTCAGTTCAATACCATATGCAAACAACTAAGTGAATATAGAGCTGCAGTGTGCAGTCACAGAGTGTGTGCATGCACATACACATGCACACATACATACACACACATGTGTGCTGAAAGCCACTTAGCAAGGCTCTAATAGGCAGATCTACCTTGCTGCTCCAAGGTAATGAATATCCAAGTTACTTCAACACCCAGGAGGTTTGTTAATATGCACACATGGCCTTGTTTCACAGGGGTGGGTGCTGGCATGCAGCAGCCTCTCACTCAGCTCAGAGCAAGCAGGGCATCCAGAGCTGCATCCATTTTTAATTTAAATGAGGCAAAACAGCAGCTGCCTGGCAAGGTAACACATTCGAAGCATCGCTTTCAATTACGCAAAAGGAAGGAGTGCACAGACGGTCATGAAATTTTTAAACCATTTTGTATTAGGTACTTAAGGCAGCCTGTATTCTAGGCCACATGTGGTCTTGGCTGGAATGTCATCTTTTTAATAGAATAGGTAATAGCTGTGTAGTAAGAAAGAGCGCATTCAAAGTACTGCATACAAAGAGTTTTGCATCCATCTTAAAGGCACACTGGTTAAAATGGCATTCAATTACTGGTGAAAACATCAGAGAAGAGGATCTGTATTGTAGCGGTAAAACACAGTGAAGCTTCCTTCTCTCTCCAGATGTACACCCTGGCTGTGTAATGAGCATGAAACATGTCTCGTGGCTAAGGCGTTCAGCTTAGGTTTCATTTTGGGCTCTGCCTGTGTGACCTTGGGCAAACTGTCTGCATCTCAGCTCACTAGCAGTAAAGTATGGGGGATACTGAAACTCATTTGAGTTTTGTGCAGGTAAAATTCAGTGTTACAGAAAAATGCTTTGGTATTACAGAGATGAGGGGCTGTCTATGCCATGGCATATGTAAGCCATACCCACAGCCACTTTCAACTAGTTAGAAATGTGATTCTCAACCAGGTTGCTGCAGCATCCTGGGATGCCTTGAGATCCTTTCAAGGGTGCCATGCAATGCTAGTACTGTTAGATGTGAAAACATGATTCACAAGGCAAACCCAGAAAATTCAAGTAGGGATCCTTAGTGTCAGAAGCATACTGACCTGCTGTGGTCTTTCTGAGTTCTTTGAAATAGAAGAATTGCTCTATTATTTTTCTGTTGTAAAAAATTGTGAAGACCAAGAGCTGCCATTTTCGGGGTGGGGGGGATGGGGGAGGTCTCGAATGTATAGAGGAGTGTCTTGTATCTAAAAAGTTTGAGAACCATTGAGCTAGAGCCATGGCTAATAGGCCTGTGCGAGTCGGCAGCGATCTGATACAGCTTTGGATCTGGCCGCTTTGGATGGCGGCGATCTGATCCGGAGCTCCAGACTGGGTTTCTGCCTCAATCCGGCTGAAGTGGCTCTGAAGCTGTGGAGCTGCCTCAGAGATCTGGCCATTGGGTATAATGGGGAATCAATGAAATATCTGTAACTTTGTTGTTTTTTGTTTGATTTGGATGAAACTTGCAAGAATGGTAGCCTCTACTGAGAGCGTGAAACCTGCCAAGTTTCAAGAAGATTGGTGCCAGGGGGGTTCTGGGGCCCTGCACCCCTAGCTGCTGACAGGCAAAACTCATGCCAAGTCTGTGTCTGTCCTGGGGCAGTTGATTGTCTGTATTGACTCTTTCCTCTCCTTAGTCTGGTTTTGTAGGTGGTAATTGATGCTCGTTAAGTCATTATGTAGTACCTAGGTCCTGTGTATTGAGCTGGTCCCTGAGTCCCTGGTCCCTGAGTGAATCATGATTGATTGATTGGTAACTGGTAGCACAGTAGCTTCGCAGCCAGGCCTGCAGCAGTGTCTCCGATGCCCCAAGTCAGTCCCACAAGCACCCATGGCACGAGTTTTGCTTGTCCAGAGCTTGAGGGGCAGTTCCCCCCAAACCCCTGCACAGATCTTCTTGAGACTTGGCAGGCTTTGTGGTCTCAGTAAGAACTACCAGCTCTGCAGTTTTCACCCCGCTATGTTGTCATGCCTAGATGTGACATGAATTTTGCTTTCAAGAATTTGGGGTGCTGTTCCCCCCAAACCCCTGCACCGATCTTTAAATTTGGCAGACCTCATTCTCTCTGCAGAGTATATCACCCCTGAAAATGTCATCCAAATTTGACAAAAACAAGGTTATAAATACTTTATTGTTTCCCCATTATACTCTATGGCTGGATCTCCGAGGCTCTTCGGGAGCTCCGAACTGCTTCAGGAAGCCTAACGAGGCCAGCGCTTTGACCGGGATGTGCTGCTTCAGACCCTGAAGAGTCCAAAGCTTCTCTGGATCCGAAGCTCTGTCCGAAGCCTCACACAGCCCTAACGGCTAAGGTGACTATATCTCCCATTTTTGCCAGCAGAACCCTGTTTTTAAATACTTGTCCCAGGCATGGCATCCATTTGGTCAACAGAACAGTTTTATCCTATTTTCAGCAGAAACGCACAGGTGCTCTCCAGCCAGAGGACATGATAAAGGTTGCTGGTTCTCCAGTATCTCACAGCACTTTGCACCACTCCTCCATCCCACACTCTGGCATTCTGTACCCCCATCCTGCCCTCCAGTGTGTCCTCCTCCCCTGCCCCTCTCTACAGTGTGTTAAGCTGAAACCGGAGCTCAGAAAGATACTTGACTCTCAAAAGAGCTGTTTCTAAATGGGCATACAAATTGTTGTACAACACCTAGAACAAGAGGGGTCAATGACTTCTGGCAGTGACTGGACATGAACTACTGACATGGCTCTAGTAGCATGTAATGTGCTCAATGGGCCTTCTAGGCTAGGGGCAGATATTACACACAAACTGGTTTACGTTGGACCCCTGCTAAACCAGATGGGGCAACTGGCAACTGACGCCCAGGAAAAAGCCAACCTATTAAATAGGTACTTTGCGTCAGTCTTTCATCAGTCCCATGGGATGCCCATGCCTGCTATGGGACA
>NW_017728912.1:31292265-31318748 GCF_001723895.1 Crocodylus porosus | reverse complement strand
AAATTAGATGCTTATCTTGCTGGGATCCTATGACCCCAGCTGACTTCCTGCCCTTTGGGCAGGGGGCTGGACTCGATGATCTCCCGAGGTCTATGAAATCTATGAAAGTAATCAGAAACTGTTTAAATCTGTAACAGAAAATAAGCTTAGTGCACATAAACCAGTTTCAAAATGGCTGAAACTGGTTTAAGATAAATCTAGTTGAATGTAGTAATCAAACTTAACTAATTTGGGTCAAACCGGTTTATGCAATGTCTGTCCCAGACCCCTTCCTGGTTTAAGTTAAACCAGAGTCCCCCAGCATCCCAGATGCTTTGCTGGGGTACTGGGCTTTACTCTCTGCTCCAGAGAACAGGGCTGGCCCCACCTTTCTGCTCCTTAGGTAGAGCTCTGGCGGAGACTGCAGGCATAGAAGGGTCTGCCTGGCTTCCCCATGGCCCTGCTTTGCTGCTCAAGCAGGGATTCCCACCCCCTCCCCCACTTCCATCTCCCACAGCACAGACTCCAGCCCCACAGACCCTAGGCACGTGATATACTTAGCTAATGCTGAGATGTGTCTTGTGAATGTGTGTCTCCGATTTCACTGGCACAGGCAGACAGAACAGTGTCTGCTTAGGGCTTTTTTGGAGCTAATTAGCAGGCCAGCTGATAATGTCCTTCTATTGTTTCCTTGGAAAAAGCTGTTTAAGAAAAGCTTGAACTCATGAGAGAGGCTTTTTTCTTGATGGGCTGATGAATGCTGTGTTATCAGCTCCCTGCTGGCTCCCTTGCCTGTCAGGTTTACAGACAGTATGAAGAAGCAGGGAGAGGGAGATTGAAAAGCTCCATATCATCAACAGATGCATGGACTGCCCCCCCCCCCGGCTCCTCCTTTTGCCTCACAGTGTTAGCCCAGGGCTGGTGTCTGGCAACACTTCTGTGCCTTGAGCAGCAAGCAGGGAAAAGCCTGGGATGGTGCAGGCCAGGGAAGGGTTTACACCCCTCCTTAATCAGAGCATCCTGTAGGAGCCTGGCCATACCCTCCTCAGCTCAGCATTGTAGGAGGGAAGGGAGGGCTGCTCTAGCACCTCTCCCCACCCCCCTCCAACTTCTAGCCTGAACCACTGTGGGGATGTGCCTACATTTCTTCAGTCCAGAGGGAATGTTGGAATGGTTGCAAACTGGTTCAAGGTAGGCAGGTTAGAACAACCTGCAAAGATTGAATCAATTCAGGATCAGGCTTTTTTGAATGTCTGTCCCTAGTCCTAAAGGAGGGAGAAAGATCCCACTAGCCTGCAGGCCTTACAAAGCCAACACATCTCTTGGGTGTACACTGTCAAAGGGTGACACGAAAGGGTGTCCTTTGCCATTACACTTTGATGGTGACCAAGGCAAAGACAGAGGGCCTTTTCTTTTACTTTTTTATTCAGATTTGTTCTTTGGAATTCGGTGTTGTGTTTGTTGGGGGGATGGGGAGGAGTTAAGCATCTTTTGAGGGAGGGAGTGACAGCCACAGCCCCTCTATAGGAGGGGTGGGATACAAGTTTGGAGGTGATGTTATGAGAGGCTGGGGTGGGGGAAAAAATCTTACCTAGGGTTGAGGTGGGGTACGGTGGTGATAATGTGAGGTCAGGGAGTAGGGGATGGGGTGGTCAAAGGACTTTGTGTGGTGGTAACAGCATGTGAAAGGTGGTTGCCTGGTTGGGATTGACAGAAGGTTTGGTTGTATGTCGGGTTTGGTCAAGGAGGCCGTGGTTGGGGATAGAGGGGTAGCTGAAGAACTGAGGGTTTGGGGTGTTGTTTGAGGAATCCTGTCTTTGGGTTGTTTGATCATTGTAAGCCACTCTGAGACTTCTGGATGGGGTAGGATATGAATCGAATAAATAAATAAGGTTGGTAACAGGCAGATTGCCAGAGGAGGGAGGTGGGGTGTTACAGCCCTCGCAGAGCAGTATTGTTACAAGTGTGTTGTTAGTGTCGTGATTTTGGCTTTGAGTGCTCACTAGAAGGCCTGGCACCTTCTTATGTGTGAGCATGCTTTGGGGGCAAGGCATGGAGGAGGATGACAGGTCTCTAGAAAGAAGTTACTACTTGGAACAGTAGTGGAGGGGTGGGGGAAGCACGCCAGTGTATGGGCTCCACAGAAGCAGGCACAGGGGTGATGGCAACATGTGCTATTCTGTTCCCCTCCCAAAAAGTGCTCCCCCTTTCATATTCCCCATGACTACACCACAAAGAGCAAATTCCTAAGAGGCTGTATATAGTCTGAGCAATTCAGCAGTTGGCTGGCTGTTGGCCAGGAAAATTCTTGGCCCTCTCTCTCTCTCCTGCCTCCTGCTGCACACTCATGCCCTTTTCTTCAGGCATCCGCTTCCTACTCTCTTCCTGTGACCAGCCAGCTTTCATTAACTCCAGTCTGGGCTGCTAATAGCTCCACTCTTCCAACTTTCCCATAACAAAAGAGCTGAGTTGCTTCTACTGTCACAGAAATCTGTGGATGCTTGAATGATGCGAGTGGGAGCAGATATAGGCCGATGCTGTTCTGTAGTAAAAAGCTACCCCTAGCCTTTGACAGTATTAGCAGCACTGTGACTATTTTCCCTGATAGATGAATAAGTTTTTCTTCCAGCCTGATTTCTGCCTCTGTACAACTGTGCTTCTTTCTGAGGTGTGTGCACCGAGGCTGAAAAGTTTCTTTCCTTAAAAATTCTTTCTTTAGTTCATCCAAGAACTCTGAAAAGCGAAAGATCTTTTATTTGTAATGCATGCTTGAGCAAAACTGTCTGGCTGCTATTCCTCTGGGATCTTTGCTGAAGCAAGAAGTTTCCCAATGGGCTCTTCTAGAGATCAAAATCTTAACAAATGAATGAATTAATTGCAGTAGCCCGTGGGTGTCCAAATTGTAGGTGGGATGAACTGACTTTCCTACACAATATTACTCAGTTTACATCTGGGCATCTAAATGCTACAGAGATTGTAGATAAATTGGACAGTGTTCAGAGATGACCCCAAAATATTAAGAGGCTTGATGGATTGCCTCCTTGAAGAAAGATTAGAGGAGTTCAGCATATTGCCTATATGATGGTTGAGGAGGAGACATGCTTCCCATCTACAAATAACTGAGGGTGTGAACACAAATGAGGAACACAGTCTATTTAGTGTGGCACAAGGGAATAGAAGAAGAAAAATGTGATAAACATGAAAGGAAGCTGAGTAGCAGGATACAGCAAAGATACTCTCCTTGGAATTAGTTGAAACTGCCGCACTAGAGATTTTCAAAACTACATCAAGAACTAGAAAATATAATTTATTTGTAAGCGAGAGGCAAGGACTTTAGTGGGTGGTTTCTCTTCTTGAACCAACTGCATGGTTGAGAGAGCAGTGTACAAACACGGAGAAAAGAGATGGCTTTCTGCCCCCAAAGAGCTTCCAATCAGACAAGAGACGTATTGTTTCAGGCAGTCTGCAGAAAAGTCTTAAGGAGCAACTTGAAGAGCTTATCTGGATGTTGATGTAGGCTGTCCTGAGCCTGGTGGTGGCAACATGGAAGAAAGTGTTGGTTCAATGACCTTATCAGCAGTCATATAATTTGGAGTGGGTGAGTGGAGTACCAGCCTTGGGGGCCACTTAGGGAAGCATCAGAATGGCAGTAGCCCTGTGCCATGGCTGTAGCAGCAGCAGTTGAGTGCAGCAGCAACAGCTAGGCCTGGGAAGATCACTCTACACCAGAAGCAGCTAGGGACTTTGAATCCCTGGGACAGGTAGCACGGGCACTCCCTGGCTCTTCCCCTTTATTCTCCCCGTTCCTCTCCCTGGCAGGGTGTTGCCCAGGGTGTAAAACCTGCCAGCTATACCATACCTTTGCAATCAGCCTAATCTTTGTTATGAACAGTGTCTGTTTCAGATTTAGCTTCTTAGTTTACAGACCATTAATGAATCAGCCTGGCTTTGCCCTAGATATATTTTGGTGTTGTGTGCAAGTGGAGAATGGTATGACCAAGAGTTGCTCACAAACTGGTTGTTTTGAGTGTACAGGATGCATGGAGTGCTGTTCACTTACAAACATGTTTTCCCTGCTCCATGAGCAGGTGATAACATTGGCAATAAGAATAATGACTAACAAATAGCAAATGTTCTCCCTGGATACATTTTCTGTGTGAAAATGTTCACAACTCAATATATTGTACTCTTTAACAGCTCTTCAAATGGGTCATTTTCATCTTTCATTTTTCTGCTTCTGTTGTAACATTTCCTCTCTGGAGGTAACCAGGCTGTAAATGTACTCTGTGCCTGCTTATAGACTGATATACAATGGTCTCCACAGAAAAAAGGCAGTTCTTACAGAGATGTCTTACCAACACTTACAACACAGTGGTATCTGAGCGAAGCCAGTTCTTCATACCCGTAATTTTTCTGTTTAATTGTTCCATATAAATTGAGGAGTGATAGGACCAAATGGTGCCCAAACTACCCATGCTTTACCTAGCTATTTATCAAGGGATAGACTTGAGGCTATCACTGATCTGGGGTGCTCTGTCCTAAAATAAGGTGGACACAGTATAAGAACAGAAACCATCCAAGCAAGAACAACAGACCATTAAATCAACTACAGTGTCAAATAATAAGTGACTATTATTGAAATTATGGCAATTTTGAAACATTATTTCCTTCTTAATGGATCCAGAGCCTTTTAAGATGTTTTTCTGTCCTCTCTTTACTGAGGCAAATGCATTAGAGGATAAGAACACTAATATTATCTGTTAAAGTATGTTTGTGGTGGGAAAAACACAACATGGAATTAAAAAGCACTGCATTAATATTTTTTGAGGACACAAATGACAGTTTTTGATAGATGCCATTCAGAGACAGTACAGGAAGTTTGATAATTAGCCTGGTATGTCTGGAGAGCAGCCATGCATTTTGCAAGCTGAAGTGCTGATGATAAAAGATGCATGTAAACACCTTTGGCCTGATGTTCTGAGTTAAAAAGCACTGACTTGCTTTCATTGACTTCGGCTGTAGTTAGTTGGTGCTTTGCACTTCTGAAAACCAAGTTCTGTCAGAAGTAAGTGTAAGTGAGACTAAGAAAGTGTAAGACTGCAGAGAATTTTCTCCCACTTCACTAGAGAAAGGTTCTTCCAACTTAAACTATCATTAGATCTCATGTCCCAGTCTTGTGCGTGCAGACAGTACCATTGCCCTTCCTCTTTTCTTCCTCTCAATAGGGTGCAGGGAGCACACTCTGCTCTCTTTCACAAAGGACTGAGCAGCTACATGCAGCTCTTCTCAAGATGTCCTACGTGCCTACAATCCTGTAACTCTGCCAATAAGACAAAGTGTTGCTTCAGGGTGTGAGGGCAGTTTGAAGTTCAGGATGTAGTCGTCCCAAAGCGCATTTCAGAAGATTAACTATATTTCACTACCTCTTTATATTGCTGCCCTTTCTTCTGACACAAGTGCTGCCTGTCTGCTGAGCAGTAGCAGATGTCCAGTGCTTAGCAGATCAGCTCTTTAGAGGAGGAGAAATTAGTAATGTGGACTCTAGGTCCATTCTGTGTGTGACTTGCATTATTTGCATATATGTCAGTCCTGGAATAAAGTGGTCAAACAATATAACTGGCATTTTACCCCTGCTTTGCACAGGTCTTGATGGCAATGCAAGGTGCATGGCAGTAGAGAATAAAGCTTGCAAATCACTTGTGGCAGGGAATGACTGTATTTCAGTCAATAACATATCCCCTGTCCCCCACAGCCCTGGTTCTTACCGAACAATGAACATGCACTTAGGCAAACCCCGATGGAGCAGGATTCTCTGTTTCCTACTATTATTTTGACTCTAAGTTGCTCCAGCTTAGCTTAGATTGGAAATGTTTAACAAATAGCATTAAGCAATATACACATTTTCTAGCTAACTTTCAAATAAAGAAATCAGATCAATTGATGGTTTGACTCCTGGTATTGGGAGGGGGGTGGGAAAAGGAATAGGGGAGTGAAGCTCACAGAGATGTTTGAATTAATTGAATAATTCAGTTTAGCATTAACATGATGAAAGAACAGATCCCCTGTCGGGCATGAATGTATAATGCAGATGTGGATTTTTCTGCCTCCCTTTTATCATTCAGATCCTATTGAACATTTGCAATCCCGAAGATGATGTGCAAACAATTAAAATTTAAACAAAGGGTTTTGGTTTTTTTAATAAGGAATTTGAGGCAGGGAGGAGAATTGCAAATATTTCATATGATTTTTCCCCCTTTTTTGTTCCTTCAAAGGGGAGGGAAGCAATAGCAGAATTTTAGAACACAAACATAACAGATCTGTCTCTGCCAAGGGAGAGTGAGAGACAGCACTTTGTAACCATAAAAGAACAAAATTCCAAGCAGTGAGTGAGGAGGACATATTTGCATAATGGATTTTATTTACATAAATTACATCGCTTATAGCATTCCTCTGCTATAACTTGGCACAGGTAGACCACATCAGTTCAAAGCAAGGGGAAAGACAAGTAAATAGCTTGTTATAAATAACACTCCTCTCTGGGCTGATCGGCCTCTTCTTGTGCCTTTGCATTGGTTCTTTGGGAATGTGCATACCCTATGTCATGTAGAACATGCTGGGGAGCATCCGATTAAATCCTACATGAGCTCTTCAGCCTGATTATGGCCTTTTTTTATGAAGGGAAATCAGTGCATCTGGGAGATACTAGCACAGAATACTGGCATGTTAACTTCTGTATGTTGGGACCTGACAGGTGCTGGCTGTGAATTTTCTCACCATAACAACCAAATAAAAATGTCAGCAATGAATCTTTGTTCTAGGTGCTAGGTTGTTTTTCCCCCTCTTCCATACGCAAAACATTTCTTTTTGAGCACAAAATTTTACTTGCTCTACTTTCATTGAGCAGATGCCCCGGGGAAAAAAAATCCTGTCGTTGTGGATTGTTTGTATAAAAGTGTCAGCGAGGTATATTTTTCTCTTTGTTAATTTAATTCTTGCATAAAATAATACATTGACAGCAACACACATGGCTGTCAAAGAGTGATTGTGCCCTGAAAAATGACTATGAAAAAATGGCACCTTCTGACTCAACAGATCTACTCTTTGTATGTCATTGGTGTCAAACATACTGATGAAGTTTTTAATTCTTTTGGCACTGCTTAGCAAGGCAAAATTTAGATTTTTTTTTAATCCAGTAGGAAGTTTGGTTGCGTCTTAAATAAGGTTGGCAAGTCGAAAAATCAAATGTTGTTTCCCTCCCAGGAATAAAAAGTTCCCCCAAAATTTCAATTTGGAAATGACAATATGCTTTGTTCTGACGTTCTTTTGGGGATCCTAATGGAATGTTTCAGAATTCCTCAGCTTAAATGTTTACTTTCAAATTGAATTGAACAGAAACACTTTGTTTGGAATCAGATCAATGTTAAAATGTTGCTGCCAGTGGCTCTACAATGCCTGAAAGTGTAGTTTAGGTGCCTCCCACCTCCATTTTTACCATGAGCTGGGTGCCCTGGCTACAATACATCCCACGATACAAACTGCAGCCATGTGACCCTGAGAGATTTAATCACTTCAGTGGAAAATCCTTGACCAACTTGTAACCTGGGTGTCCGCCCTCACCACCAGAAGGGGAAAGCCAGCAGGACACACATGCGGGGGGTGGAAACTGCAGTCTACTCATAGTTCCCTCCCACCTAGCGTGTCTCAATAGAGGAGGAACAGAAAGCGATGTCTTAAACAGGTACAGATGTAATATATGTATATAAAAGCTAGTGAACTAAAGTAAGTATTTACAGGTTACACATACATATAACTATATATACACTTAAATATAAACAAGTAAGCATGATGGTCCTAAACGGTATGAACAGATAAATACAACAATAAATGGCACTCATAAAATGCAAGGTGTACAGTTAACAGTTAATAAACACTTCAGAAATGCACAGCATGTATCAAACAATCAATAAACACTCCAAAATATGAGACACAAGAATTCTCTAGTGGTACCCCTCCTCTAAGGGGGGGTCTTTCCCTTCTGCCTCATTATGGAAGCTAGCTTTCCCCAAGTGTCACTCCCCAGTGGGAGACCTGTTGCTCCAGTAACTCGCATGTCTCAAGGAGCCGGGTGGAGCAGTATTCATAAGCTCCCTGGCCTGATTAAAGTTTCTCCAAGGGAGAGCTCAGTTCCAGGTCTTAGAGGGGCAGCGTGACTTGCTCCCACGTCCCAGTGGCTCAATCCTTCTCGGGGAGTTGCGGGCCTGGACCACCTTGTGGCCGCTCTGAATGCTGCTCCCTGTGCTCGGAAGCCACTCCGTTCCCAGGGCCCTTGCAGACCCACTGCCTGGCCCCTCAGTCTCCAGGGCCCTACGCCCCACAATGACTCGCCCTGCAGTATCTCTGGCTCCTGTGCCCAGCCTCATGCCATGATTGGAGACCCGAGCAGCGACACCTGCACTACCTACCACTTCTGTCCAGCAGTGGAATCTTTCGGGCTCTTCTGGGCAGTGGGATAGACCCTCTGGGTGGCTCTCTCAGTTCTTCTTGGCCCTGGGAACTCTTCCTTCTTCTTTGTCCCTTGCCAACTGCTTGGCATGCAGCTGCTGATATCTCCTTCTGGGACTCCATCCTCAGATTGAAAATAAAACAGTTAGGGGGGCTGCAACTGCAGTTCCCAATTAAGTCTGCTCCTGCCCCCCTCCCTTGGAGTAGAGGGGGAGCATACTCCCCTCCTGGTTCCTTCCTTGCCTGTCTCAGGCAGGATTGCCTGTCCCTGCAATCCTCTCAGCTGTGCATAATTTCCCTACTGTAGGTTTGGGAGCTCAGGCTGCAGAATTGGGAGGAAGAACAAGAAACCTCTTTGCGTTTGCAAACTAAGGATAGATGAGAGAAGACAACTGTAGGGTTATTCTTCAAGTCCTTTGCTGTAGATCAGTCTATGGATGCAAGGGCGGATCCATGATTGGAGCTTATGCAGGCTCTGGGTAGAGCCCCTGCTTTCTTATGGCCCTGGAGCCCAGGGAATGAGTGCTGCTTCTGTTTGCCCCCTGTCAACCACAATCATGCCTCCACCCTCCCCTGGATTCACAGCTGTACGGATGCACTAACTACATGAATAATCTGTTATCTGTTGTATCTTTCACAGCTTTCAACAGGTAACTCCTTGTATGCACACATAAGAGAGGGAATGTGGATTAAATTTACTGCTAAAGCTACACTGCAGCTGTTCACATACAGTACCTTGTGTAAGTAAACTTTTATCACCATAATGAGTTCTGTAAAGGATCCTCAGTGGTACCTGACACTCTCCCATGCTCCAAGGCAGGATCAGCTGTACTTAAACCATTCCTGGCAGAGCTTTGTCTAACTTGTTCTTATAGCAACCTCCAGCGATGGTTTTTCCACATTCTCCTTATGTAAACTATGCTTCTGCTTAACTCTTTGTACAGATAGTGTTTTTTCCTAATGTCAAGCCTTAAATCTCTGTTGGTGCAAATGAAGCCTGTTACTTAATGCCCTGTCCCCACTGGATATGAGGAACAGTTTATAACCTTCCCCTTTGAAAACATCTTTGACATATTCGTAGACATCTTTTTTCTAGACACACCCAATTCTTTCAGGCTTTTCTCAGAGGTCATGGTTTCCAGCCCTCTGATCATTTTTCCTGCCTTCCTTGGGATTCCCTGCAGCCTGTCCATGGCTCTCAAAGTGTAGTGCCTCAAACTGGATGCAGTGCACTCTGATGTAATACTGTAGTAGTAGCAGGACCAGGAATGAAGTACTAATAGAGGGGCACAGACTGCTGGGATTTCACTTAGATACTTCTAGCTACAGCAATGGGAAGGAAGCTGGCAAAGTCCCCAATCTTCTTCAAGGTTGCAGGTTTGGCTGAGGAGAAGCTTCCATCTCATTATTTCATTGCAACAGGCTTGCATCATACTTGTCAGCACGTGGAACCACAAATTACTGATGTTGGTAAAGCAAGGCTAGTTGTAAGGCTTCCACTCAGTCTTTCTGTTTTCTTTGAAGCTACCAATCCATGTGTTTTGCAGCTGCAGCCTCCCTGTGGAGTCAGCTGCTTCTGATATTGGAAACACTGAGTAATTTGCTGTAATCATGGCATCAGAGGCTGATCAACAGGGCTCCTGGTTTTCTCTGATAAAAAATTGCCAATTCTCTGAATACCCACCCAAATTCGTGATTAAAATGAAAGGTTATTCACTCCCTGCCCTAGCTCTGCTGGTGCCCCTCACTTCTCCCCCTCAGCCCCCTCCCCGATGCCTGCCAGTGGGGGCCCCTAGCTGCCAGGGCTATGGGGCCAGGGACCTGGGTCCACACAGCCCCTTGCCCCCAGCAGGAGACAACAGCTGCGGCAGCAGAGTGGAGCCTGGCTCCCCGCTTCTGCCTGCTGTAGGCTTGGGGGGTGGGGCTTCCTGTTGCTGTGTGTGCTCCCGGGGAGGCAGGGGGGACCCATGCCCCCCAGATCTGTGTGAAGGTAGGGGTGGGGTGGGCTGCCTGCTGTGGGTTCAGGCTCCCACCCTGCTGCCCTCCCCTGGGGCCTCCATAGCCCGATGGGTGTGACTCAGGGAGTCAGGGCAGAGCGCAGCCATGTAGGAAAGCTGCTTGCTGCTGCGAGTGCTGCACTGCCCTGTAGACACGTCCCCTGGCATGGCAGCAGTGGGGACAGTGGCGTGGGGTTGTCCCCTTGCTGCTGCCTGATGGGCAGGGGATGTATTGCAAGGGCAGTGCAGAGCTTGCAGCGGCAAGCAGCTTTCCTGCGGGGCCCTGCTCTGCCTTGCCATGCTGGGTCATACCTGCTGGGCTGTGGAGGCCCCAGGAGAGGGCAGCAGGGCAGGAGTGCAAGCCTGCAGCGGGCAGCTCGCACTCACCCTGCCCCTGCCCATACACAGATCTGAGGGGTACAGGTCTCCCCTGCCCTTCCCCCCCAGGAGTGTGCAGTGGTGGGGAAGCTGGCTCCACCCTCTGCCCCCCAGATGAGCTGCCTGCAGCCCTGTCCCACTCCCTGCCGGTGCTCTGCGGCTGTGCGTTGTGGCCCTGGGCCCCAAGCCCCACACACCACCCAGCTGGGCAGCAGCCCCAGCCACAGCCCTGCCCAACTCCCTCCCTCTGTTCCCATCCCCAACCCTTCCTTACCTGCGGGAGCTGCGCTCCAGGCTGCCTGTTGGCCATTTACATGTACATGCACAAGGCTCCCCCTGCCTGACCACCCTCCTTCCACTCCCCCCCAGCTCCCTGCGGGCTACAACTCTGCTAGCCAGCAGAGAGCTCTTTGCAAACTGCAAAATCCATGGGTTTCTTCGGCAAAATGAGGAATCCATGGGTTCCTCTGGCAAAGAGGAAAATCTGTTGTTTTCTCGTGGGAAATGGAAAATCCAGATTCCTGCTGATCAATTAGGCATGGCCACTTAGAAGAATAAAAAGTGGTACCCCTTGAAACCTAGGGCTGGATCAGGCACGTGCAAAGCAAAATTTCAGTCCATAATCTGAATTATGGGGTGAATGCTGTGTCCCTGGTTTTAACGCAGCATGTCTTACAGATGCTGTCTCAGCTCTGCATACTTACCTCTCGTGTCTCCATTTTTTCTTTTATTAAGGTTACAACTCTTTTAGGAATGCTTGAACTCTCCCAAGGCCACAGTACCTAGAATTGTTACTGCTCAGGTCCTTATGCTGTAAAGGTTACAGCAGCTGTTAGCACACTTTCACTCTTTGCGGCAGGGTCATCTCCACTGAATAATAAGAACATGGCCAGCAAACATTAGCAGAGCAACTTGACTGGTTTTTGACACTTGCTGGTTTGTGCCTGAACTAAGAGCAAGACATTGGTGTAAATAAATAAACAACAGAAAGAGTTTTGTTCCTTCTGTGGGCAATGACAATGGCAGCTGTGTAATCTTTCCTAGCCAGCTTCACATGTCAGATCCACAAAGGTTGATCAGCTGCTTCTGCACAGCAGTTTGCTAGACATGGATTTTCTGTGGAGCAACCAAACTGGGAGAGGCCAGCAAATCCCAACAGGTTCCTTTGTTATTGGCAATGAAGATTAGGGGCAGGATTCTGCTCTCAGCTCCTGAAGTGTTAATCCAAGAGTCAGGAGAGTTATTCCAATTTTCCACCTGCAGAGCTAAGAGCAGAAGCTTTCCTCAGGCTGGACTGAGCTATTTCCTACTCATTAGCATTCGTAAGCTATGAACAGGGGATGATGCAGTACATCATGAAGTCAGGGCGCATAAAGATAAGTCTCCAGGGTCAAATCTATGCCAATTCATCTGGGCCTTGGATGCCATACAAGAGTAAAAGCAGTGTAGCCACAACCACTGCCTCTTGGACACACACCTTGTGGTGATGGTAGGGATGGGGCTAAACTGGATGTGTTGCCTATATGTACATGCAACAGCTACTGTCTATACCAAATCCATTGCCTGCAAAATGCATCAAGAGTTCCAAACTAGCTAAGATATAGAAAAAGGGAAGTAACTCCCTTTCGCTATAATGGGGCATGCTTGGGTTCTAGTCCTAGAGCTGCTCCTGAACCATGGTGTGCCCCAGTGACACTCACCTACGCTGGGGGATTCACAGATGTCATTGAATGCCAATAGGAGTTGTGTACTGAGTTCTCTTAAGTTTCTCTGAAAACCCTATACCAAACTTCTGCATATCTCTGTCTCACCACCAGCAACCTACATGTTCCTACCTCACAGAGCTATTGCAGTGCAGCTATTATTGAAAGGCAGATAATTAAATAAAAGGCAGCTGCCTGAGTGCAAACTATTATTATATTTTAATCAATATCTCCTAATGAGGCTTTGTAAACAAATGATTAAATACACAGATCAGGCCAAATTCTGTTTGGTAGTGTTAGTAACAGATGGGAGTTTTAATGAAGTCTGCCCAACTGAAGAACATAATAGAGAACTGTTTGCCTTGGCATAGAGGGGTATGCTGTACACCTGGTTTGCTTACCCAGTACAGCTGAATTATAATACAAATATAACTCATCCAATTAAACTTAAAAGCCAAGCATTCATAATTTTTTTCTCTTTCTCCAAAATGTTCAATAGAGACATATTTGCAAGGGCTGGTGAATTTCAGATAAGTGGAATGAAGAATTTGTAAGGGAAGTATATACGGTTAGGGATTTAAAAACTGCAGATAAGGATTGTTTTCCTCTACCTCTCCATTTACCTGAAGTAATTAGGTAATGAAAGAGCTGCCATCTCATTTCATAGTGTAGGAAATGGAATAACTGAAGTGCTAGGAAGCAGGTAAAATGACCAGAGTCATTAACACTTTTATTAGTTCTTCCAGATCGAAATGAAATGCAGAGTCTCTGTAGGAGCTGTTGTTTCCTTAAGAATATTAAAGCTGTTGCAGCTTGATGCGTCTCTTGTGAGAACTATGCATCTGTCTTGACTTTGTTAAGATCATTAGGGATAATTTGGGATAAAGTATTCATGAGAGAATTGTAAAATTGTCAAGTTAACAGGCCCCATTCCAGAAACCTTTTCTTCCATTGGAAACACTGAAGCTAGTCCCAGGAGTAATGGCTACCCACAAATGTGCATGAGAATTCAGAAGATCAGGCTTTTTAAAATCAGCCTTGCCAGATGCTTCTACACTGGCCCTGGAGCATGCAATTTCAGAAATCACTGTGCTATCAAAACCCTTTTGCTACAACCTCCTAATCTTACTCAGATAAATGGATTAGCAGGATTGTATTTTAGAGGTACTAAACTCCATGGTAAAACTTTAATGGGTAATTATAGCTTTATCATGTTGGCATGTTTACTAGAATATTTTTGTGGATACTCTGATATCACTGCACCATCACCCCATACTAAAAAAAAAGGATTTTACTGATTGTGCTGTAATGACCATTGCCCAAGTGGTAATAGAGTCATGTCACTCTACTCATTTTAAGGTGGGTGCGCTGGACCAACATTTAAAAATGGAGCACATGTGCCTGCTTCCCTTACAATGCCTTGCAGGTTTGTTGCTGCTGCTGAGGCTAGAATTAGAATGAGCTGCTTAGTTATTTTGCTGTTTGAGCCACCTTGCAAATATTTCCCTTCTCTCATCACTATATATCTCTGAACAGAAATCATGCAGTCATAAGGAAAGGTTCCCCCCGCCCCGCCTCCCTCCCCCCCCAAAAATTAACTAGACCAGCAAAACTCAGGCAAGTTTGAAATGCAAAATGAACACAGCTACATTTTGTTGCTGTGGGAAAAGAATGGCAGCGACACTAGAGTCAAATTCTATTAGGGCTTTTGAGGGGAGATTTTATTATAATCTGGGAAAATTACAGTATGTATTATATACTGTATAATACTGTATTATATACTGTATATCTATTATATACAGTATTATTATTTCTATTTAATTTCAAATAGAAAGAAACAAGATAAATATTCCCATTAAATTATCTGCATGCTCCCAGCTTTTGTAGGTGGGTGCTCCTTGCATAATTGCTGTATATTTTTGTTGTTTTCTTTTTCAAATCAGTTAAGTGCAACATAAAATGTTGACATGTAAAGAAGGATACTTGAGTATGGCTAAGAACAGTCACTAATGATCAGTCATTAAATCTTATTTGTGAGTTGTTAATTGTTATTCTTATTTACAGTTTTTTGTCTAGTCAGGGAGTAGAACCAATCCTAGACATCCGATGGTACCAATTTGGTGCCCCTAATTCATTGACACGCAGCTGTCAGATGTGATCAGTTTGCAAACACCCCACTGGCTGAAGTTTGTTTACAGAAAGAGTTCAGAGAATATCTGTGAATAACATTTGCAGTCCCAGAAATCAGGAGTGTGAGTGTGTGTGTGGCAAGGGGAGGAGTGGTGGTGAGAAAAACAGAGAAAAAAGGGCAGTCAGAGATCGTGCATTTACAGCGAACATGCTAAACAAGCTTTGCCAGCAGTCATGGTGATGTGGAACTTAGCCACATTTACTCAAACCTTTCTTACTGAGTGAAGAGAAGGGTTGTGTCACATATGCAAGAGCAGAAGTGACAGCTTTCTTCATAGATAGATTTTAAAAGCTAAGGATAGAACTAGTTGGCAGAATGGAGAACCCTCTTAGCCCTTTAGAAGCTGCGAAAGGGTGGAGGTATGTCAGTAGGTCAGTGTGGAGGGAGGCTTATGCTTTTGCCAGCCACAATACAGCTGTGTTGACAGAGAGAAAAGTGTGCTGCCTCTTCCAACATATCACCTTTGCTATGTACTGGGCATGTCTACACAAGACATTTACTGAGCAGTAGACTAATTAGCTCCTTAGTAAACATTGTGCATCTTCATGTGCAGCCCTATTAGGCCAGAGTAAATTAATTTACTCCATATCTGGATAGTACTTATAAATACAAGTACTGTCCTGCTGCAGAGTAAAATCTTTGCAGAAGTGCATGTGTAGATGTTGCTTCAGCTGGCTGGGGCACAAGGGTGCATCCTGCTGGCTAGCCCTGCACTGAAGCATTCTAGTGCCCCAGGCAGCCCCTCTTCAGCATGTTTAGCTGGAAGGAGCAGCCCCAGGCTGGCTGGCTGACCTCCTGGGTTCCCTGCCGGCCAGGGCTGCTCTGACCTGGCTGCATGTGCTGCATTCCCAGGCACATGTTCAAATAGCAATAAACTCCGGAGTTTATTGCTTCACATTAATTGCATATGTAGATGCATCAGTAATTACTTATGAACATTTAAAGAAAGAAAGTTTAGCTTTATTGTTTAACAAGTTGAACTGGAAATCTTGTGGCATCAGGTTTCCTAAGAGATTTCCAACATGCCTTGATTTGGACTCTGTGGACATATGGCAGTAACAGACTTCTATGTGGTGTATTTCCACTGCCATTCACTGATGAAACCAGCAAGGGCAGAGGGGTGCAAAAATAATTAAGGCAGCAAATAAATATCATCTGTGCTTTCTGAGAGCTTAGCCAAAAGTTTGTCTCTAGCTCACTTTGAGTTTGGGGGGAAGTTTTAAGCCAGTCCATACAATACCCAAATGTCTTTACCTGTATCAAATTCACCTCTCTTACAGTAGAGTGTGTGGACCTGTGGTCAATGGCTGGTTTGGGATATGGAAGAACGTGAGTGTTTGACTTAGGGAGAGGGAGTTGGGGGGTCAGGATGCAGATTAAGTAAATTAATAAGGTGGAAGCTTTGTCTCTCTGAAACCAAGGAGAAAGGATGGTATAACACGGTGACCTGCTTCTTTTAAGATGGAACTGTTAGCCCTGTTGAGAAAGCCCAGCTGCATGGCATTTGGCTGGAAGACAACATCCTGCTAGCAGCTTTAAAAAGAGCTCCCAGAAAGATCTTGGGAGAATAAGCAACAGAGAAGGAAGCAAGCTGTGAATGGGATTGCTTGAAGGTAAAAGAAGGGGCTAAATTGCTGTGCTGTGAGCTAGAGGGGCTCTTGAGTGCCTGGGTAAGGCAGAAGTGGTTTGGTTTTGTTTCTTTATTTGTTGCCTAAAGACTTTGTGTGATCTGAGAAGACTGGCTGAGGAGCTCCTCAGGAAGCAACCCCTGTCTAGTGAAATCAGCAGGCTAAGTAATCCGTTTACAAATGGGAGGCAAATAAGGAGGGAGAGGGAGACTTGTAAAGAATCAGGCCTGATAAATACTGCTCATGTTTATCTATATGTCACTGTCTGCCCATGGTGAGGGTGGTCAGGATATTGTACCTTGATGGAGTGTGATTTCTGATGCTCATGAGCTAGAATTACTTGTAAGAGGTCAATGACACTTCTCATGTGAGTAAGGTGTTGCAGAGTTGAGCCATATGTATGCTGCCTGAAGCCCTGCATCTGTTTGCATCAGACAGCTACCCTTCACTTTAAGCATATGACTGGACCCACTGATATCAATGGACTTGCCTATGCTAAAAAATACATACCTATGTTCTAATAGCATCCTGACCTAAATGACTTAAGGCTAGAGCTACAAAGATACTTGGGCATGGTAATACTGAGCATCACTGTGGCATCTTCCTGCAGCTCAGAGTTATGCATCCAGGTGAGATTGAGATTCAGAACCCAAAGCTGTCTCCTAGATTAAGCATCTACCTCACTTTTTGGGTATGGTGGACTCACTTGCTCTTTCTTTTGAAACTTGGCCATCTGATGCTGCCTGCTTTTCCTATCATAGCTTAGTGGCTAGAGCATTCCCCTTGGGGGTGGGGGACTTGGCTTCTAGGCCTACCTCAGCCACCTCTCCCAGCTCCTTACTACCATGCTCTCTTTGGCTCAGCTTCAACAGGGTACCTTCCTAGACTATTCTATAGCCTGCTGATTAGGCCACTCTCCTGATAGGTGGGAGATGTGGATTTGAAACTCCTGTGGCTAAGGAAGGCATTTGCACCCTTGTCCTTCACTTCCTGAATGAGTGCTCTTGGTTTGGGTATAGGAGGTGGGTGGTCCCACCACCAACTACCTTTTTGAACAAAAGTGGTGGTGACTGCTGTGTTTTGAATTGGATACTCAGTGTTTTAACATGCCCTAAGGGCACTTTCTGGATCAGACTATTCAGGGGCCTTATGCCCAAGGGTGCGAAGCATGTGGCTCAGTATGGTGCGTAGCTTCCTGGTGGCTCTGGGCGAATGTTAAGTATCGGACCCCACTTCACCAGAGATAATGATAATAATATTGGACAGCGGAAAAAATGCCCCAGTTTCGAGCCCCCTTTCCCGGGCAGCTATCTGGTTTGCCCATGCCTGTGTCTGGCCCTGCTGTGGATCCTAAATAGTTCTACACTAGATGAATGCTGGCTACAACAGGCTTGTTAGGATGGCAGCAGTCTCTAGGCAAGTGCAGTAGCATAATTCCAGGCAGCTAGGGAGCTTTCCCTCTAGATGCCTGACAGCCTTTCAAGCACCTGCCAGGTCATGGTGAGGTTTGTAGATCCTCCTAAGTCTGCCAGTGGTCTCACATTGCAGGTCTCTTGTGGTTTGGGCCTTAGTCCTTGCCTAATGCATTCTATGTGCTTGTGTTAGGTTTAAAAGAAAAGAGTCTAATATTGTTTTTAGGCAATATAAAAGAATCTTTTTAAGTTAAAATAAATATCAGGAAAGCAACCTGGAATTGACATTTTTCAAGAGGAGAACAATAACACATCACACCATTTCATTTTGTGCAAAATGAAATTAATTTCTGAGAGGAGCATTACAGTGGATCTGCATTTCTTTTCTTTGCAAGCTTTCAAACCAAATTACTTCAGCCATAAAAAACAATAGTCAGTGTTACACCCCCATAATGTCTGCAAGGAATGGTTACATTAAAATATGTTTTTGTTTGCAATTCTAACAGAAATGATACAAAATAAGACATTTAGACATTCCACTCACACTAGAAAGTAGACATAAGCCCTGCATGGTTAGTAATTAGCATTCATACTGGGGAAGAAATTACATATTAATACAGTGTCTCTTCCGTTATTGGGCGCTTCATTTATTTACAGTGACATGCCCATGGACTTAACTTTAATTCTTCAGAGAGATCTAAAATGCCAGTATCACATGTGAATCACTACATTAATCATGGGAATAGATCAAATAAACACCCAAAGAGGTCTTTTTGTATTCATCTAGTGTTCAGAATTCTGAGCCGTTTCCTCTAAGGGCAAACAATGTAAGCTGAGCAAAGGGGAAGGAGAAAAAAAAAGTTAAAATGCATGGGGAAGCAAATAACATCTACTGTGATTTTTAAAAAAATTCACTTCTGAAATACCAGTCTGAAACAATGCTAAAAAAAGAAAACAAAGTCCCATTAATAAGTTCACAAGCTTTATTGGGCTGTCTGAGAAGGATTAGAAAGGTGTTTCTTTATCAGTCCAACTATTTACCCCTGTGGGTGGGATTTGTATTTTGAGTACTTAGCATCAGTCTAACTCTTGTTCCTATTGAAATCAACTGTCAAACTTCCCTGGGTGTTAAGGAGACTAGAGTCATGTCAAAGATGAGCATTTCTGAAAATCCCACAATCTGTGTGTGTGTGTGTGTGTGTGTGAGCACTTGTCTCTTGTACCTCTTGTGACCTGATGAAGAATGCCTTGTATTCAAAGCTTGGGCTAACTTTATCTCAGATGTGCAGCTGGTCCAATAAAGGATATCGCCTGCAAAAATTCTAGCCTCAAGCATCTTTTGGGGTCAGCTGTGCCTGACAGGTACAGCCCTGAGCACTGAGTACAGGGAGGAGTCTTGGAGGAAAAGCAAGTCTTCCTAGAACTTTCTAGTTCCCATGGAGGGCTTACAGTCTAACTAAACAAGACAAAAGGAAGGGGGAAAGGAAAGCTTAGAGCAGTGGTTCTAAACCTTTTTTGTACTAGGACCCATTTGTAAACACTGGCCAGTCCCAACCCACTGGCCCTCACTCCTGACCCACTGTCCTCTGTCCCCAGACCTCCCCAGTGTGTGGGGCAGGGGGTGCCCCAAGCAGCCCCGTGCAAGCTGGAACTCTGCCACCCTGCAAGGGAAAAGCCATGGTTTCCCACCTTTTTTTTTTTTTTTTCTCCTTTAGAGGATAATCCATTTTTAAAGTTTGTTTGTGACCCTTTCATATATGCTTGTGACCCACTTTTGGGCTGCAACCCATGGGTTGAGAAACTGTGGCTTAGAGGACTTGTATGAAGAGTCGATGGCAGAAAATGAGCCTGGGTGACCTGAGTTTTAAGTTGGCACCTTAACCATTTAGTCATACTGCCTATAGTGTGGTAGGGTTTACAAATCCCATACAGCAGAGAAAGGGCTTTCTGGAGAGCCCAGGAAGCTCTAACTCTGTGGAAATGTGCACCACCTGGGAACTGGTCAAGGGCCGGGCTTAGACTCCAGTACAGAGCGAGAGAGTGGCAGGGACAGTGAGAAGGGAGCTCTGTACTGGAAACTTTGAAGGGAAGATGGGGTCTTGAGGAACTTGTGCAGGTTGCAGCCATTGATAGTGAGATTGAAAGGTAAGCCCAAAGAAAGAGTTGCTAGACTGAAAACTGGAACCTTGATATTGGAACCCTGGTCTGGGACTCGTGGAGGGTGTGGGGGCTGAATTCCCTTCCTTTCTGCCCCTTCTTCCCACAAAACCCCTTCTCAGTGGGCCAGGAAGACTGTACCATTGGCAGGTAGAGTTGCTGGTTATAGCCATTGGTCTAAGGACATAGACAGACAAGGTTCTTTGCATAGATGTGATAGCCAACTATTTAGTTGGTGTAATAAAAGACATCACATCTATGCAAAGAACCTTGTCTGCCTGCATCTGTAGACAAACACAGCTACAACCAACAACCTACCTGCCAATGGTACAGAAGGGTGTTTGTGCCCGATTAGCTTGCAAAGAATAATTTTTCTAACTATTCAGCTGGTCTAATAAAAGATACCACATCTACCCAAAGAACCTGGTCTACCTATGTACCATTGGCAGGCAATGATATCACATTCAATTAGAGAGGACAAAGGAGAAGGGCCAGAGCTAGGAAGATAAATCTTCTCTGGCCCCTGGAAACCTCCTGCCTAGACTGTGTTCTTGTGTGGCAACTCTCAGCCTGGAGGGAGAGAAATGCCTTGGACTTACATAGGTACAAATTGCCTTCATATGTGGGCATGAAGCTGTAATGCATCTAGGGCAGGGGTGCTCAACCTTTTTGAATGTGGGGCTGGATCATGAACTTTTTATCACCCAGTGGGCCAGCAAGCCATATTCAAAGACCTCACAGGAAGTGGTTTCGCATCACCCCCCCAAAAACGAAAGTACAGTGTTTACTTTCATTTCCTGTTGCAGCACCTTGGGTCTCAGAAAACAGCTTGGAGGGCCGCACGGCGGCCTGCGGGCCATATGTTGGACAAGCCTGATCTAGGGGTTGGAAAGCAAGTCCGCTGTCATGTGGGTCACTGGATGATTGGAGGAAATAATTTTAATGAAGCTAGCTCTGTTCAAAATTGTGTGGGGTCTCAAAACATAAAGGAATAGGAACTACCCAAGCAGGCTTGGCTGGAGGCAAACACTATCAACTAAACTCAAGTGTGCAGTAAAAGCTACCAGCAGCAAAAGTGTGAATGAGCTTGAATCAGCAATTCACTAAGTGCTTCATTCTGTCTCTCCCAGTATCTATGATGACTTCAGGAAGTAATTTTAAGTCTGAAGCCTTTGAACTAGCTGCTTCCCCTGTAGTATTTATAGGACACCTTTGACCTTGTACCTAACTATGGGGCAGAGATGTGGAAGTAGCATTGTAAAAAGCCTGCCCTTCAGTATGCTTCTGTGTGATTTTAAAATGACTTTTCAACCTTGCTCTTTAGTTTCATATGAATAAATCAATTATTTATAAAATCAGTTTATTTATGGACTAGACTCTCCCCAGACAAACTGGGAACTAATAATCCCTGAAGAGGTGAGGGAGAGAGGATCAGATTTCCTTTGAACACTGAAGCCTTAAGCAATGGGTGATGGGCTATAAAGGACTTAATCATGGCAATACGAAGTGGCACCTTGCCTAACTGCATAGACACCCAGCCCCCAGAGTAAAGGGAAATCCTTAACTTCCTTGTACAGTGAGTGGGGAGTAGCGGGCATCAAGTGATGCAATTCACAACAGTCAGCATGCTGAGCGGAGGCTACCTAAGCCAGACAACAGGAAATGCTGAAAAAAGGGGAGTGTCTGAAATCCCATCTCTCTTCCAGACTTCAGCACTTTACAGCCTGAAAGTGCTCGTCCTGCATCTAGGTGTCCAAGACTTTACTGTTGTGTACTGTGGACTGGGTCACTCTCCACTATGAGAATAGGACAATGATGCTATGGGCCTCCCAGAACAGTTATCAAGGCTGAAGAATAAACTAGCCCAAGTGGGTGCACTAGAGCTTGGAGTTGGAGCAGCACAACTCAGCTTCTTTTTCCAGGTCCAAACAGCTTAGCAAACATTTTCAAAAAGCAAAGGGATGATCTTGTTCCTCCCGTTGCTGGCCTATGGACAAACTATGGGAGTTCCCAGACATGGTTTAGGAAAGAAATTTTGTAATGACTTCCTGGTCAATGGTTGGACTTCATGGTGTAATGCATTACACAGGCTGAAAATGTATGTTTATTGAACATGGACCCTCACATATTCATATATAAGCAGTGATGCAGAGTAATTATCCTTCAGAAAACTATCCAGAATAATACCCAGCTATTCTGTCATCTAATCACATGACCCTGGGAACTTGGGCTTTATATGAAATAGCACATTTTGCATGACTTGTTCAACCTGAGAGTTGGTCACACTAGTTAACAAAGAAATAATGGATCTAGGGTTGCATATTAGGCCAGTAAATAATGTTTGGGCAATTGACTGGCCAAATAACAATCAAAAATTGAAAAAAAATTGTCAATAGATTCAAATATACCAAAAAAGCACAATTTTTTTCTATTTAAGAAACATGTTAAAAATAATAAGAAACATTTCTATGAAGAAAACTACAAAAAAAAGTAGGTGTGTGTTTGTGCTTTTTTGTAATGTAACATCCACCACACTTGGGGTTGTGTGTGGTAAAGTGTATGCTTTGTTGTTGTATATTGTGTGTTTTTTTTTTTTTTTTTCTGGGACTGGAAGAGGCCTACATCCCCCCTCCCCCCCCCTTCTCCTTCGCTCCCATTCTGCCCCACATTGTGTTCAGACCATTGTCTTAAGATTCCCTCCAAGGGACCTGTGGAACCAGTTTGACTCCTGCCACTTCACCAGGAGTGCTGGCCACCTTTTGAATGAATTGGTCTGCATTAGCAGTGTTCAAATGATGCTGCTTCTGATTGGGACCCTGTAGTGATGTCACAAAAGTTATTTAAGTTCAGGACACCTGGGCTGGGTCTCTCTTTTCTCCTGGGGCTGCTGAAGCCTGAAAGCTGAATTGGGAGCCAGAAAAGCCTGCAACAAACCAGCCTGGTTGGGGCCTGCCAGTTTTGCTGGTGTTCTCTGGGCCAGGACTGAGAGCCTGCATGTTTTAGCTGCTGTTGCAACTTCTTCTGGGTTCAGCATAGCTGTTGCTGAACCCGAGCTATGTGTATTGCTGTCAGTTTTGGCCATGTAGGCCTTGAATGGGGTAATACCATGAGTGTATTGTATTATTCCCTACTGCAAACTGACCAGAAATGGCGTTCTGGCAGTCACTGCCTCTTGTGTAGGAGATTGTAGTATCTCAGCATGGCGGTATAGCTGAGACTGGATATCCAGGCTGTAGCCATAGACCTGGGCCCTTTTTACTGTTTCACAGCTGTTGCATTTCAGCCCACCTGTGTGGGGCTGTACCCCAGTTGTATGATGGGCTGGCAGAATTGGGGCAGGGTGAACCTGGCTCTTCTTGCTGTATAGACCTGGCTGGCTTTTTGCCACTGAGTCTAGGCCTGGACCTTCTTTTGTCCCTTTTGCAGTGTGTGCCCCAACCAAGCGGTGTGGTTGGGCACTGGTTGTATTTCAGGCCCAAGCCAAGATAGGCCCGGCCCTCCTTTTTGTTGTTTTGTAGCTGTTCGGTCTTGGCATAACAGTATAGCTGAGACCAAATGTCCAGGCTGCAGCCAAATAGGCCTGGTGCTCTGTAGCTGTATGTTCAGGCCCTAGTGCAGGACAAACCCGAGTCCCCCTTTTGTTATTTTACAGCTGTTGTGTCTCAGCATACCTGTGTTGCTGAACCCCGCTGTACTTCTGCTGTATGTCTGGGCCTGGCTTGGGGCCTGGCACATTTTGGGCCTTGCACATGTTGCTTTTGCAGCTCTTTGTCCTGATCAAGCACATGGTTGGCGCTGGTTGCAATTCAAGCTCACTTGCTGTTTGGCTGGCTTTTCTTTGAGTTCTCCTGCAGTTCTGTGCCCCAGCAGAGCAGGAATTGGGACTAGAAACTTTGGGGTGTGACATCCTGATGAAAACTGCAGTTAACCCCTCAAAGCCACCATTTGGAAATGGAGATCAGCACTACATCCTCGCAGGGAGCAACGAGGGGCCCTTTGCAGTGCAGAAGGACCTAGGCTCTCTAGCAACTCCCTGCAGTGCAGAGACCCTGTGAAGCAGCTCATAGGATTCTCGGTGTGGGCCCCTCTCCAGCCTGTTGCAGAAGTATAGGCATAGGGGTGCAGGCCCCTCGGACTACCCACCGGAGAGCCCCAAGTCCTAGCCTGCCTGGGTGTAGGTAAAGCCTCCCCAAAAGCGTGCCTCCTGTACACCTTGTTTTGTAGCTTAGAGTGTTTTAAAATTATAGTTAGTGTTTACTTGTGTTTTTTCTTATTCTTTGTAATGAATTTAGATTTTGTGTTTACATGGCAAAGCAAGGGTCGTTGGTTTTACTGGACACCCTAGTGCTTAATTTAGTGTTTCCCAGGTAGTCTGGATGGGGGCTCGAGCCAAGGTGAAATACCTGACTGAAACTGAATCTGGCCCTTGTTGCTGCTGACAGGTGCTCAGCAGAAGGGTTACTGTAAAAATTGCTATACTTGACTGGTCAATTGATCCTAAACGGGTAATATCTTTTTTTAAGGCTAGGCATTTAAAGACTCTCAGGGGGGATTTTCAAAAGCAGGTAGTCATCACGACCTAGATCTAAAGAGGAACATAAGAGTCTGAAGTGTGACTAGCAGGACTGAGTGGCTTATGATTAAAACTAAGATCCTGAAGCCTCTGCTCCATTGCCTCTGCATGCCTAAACTACATGGGCATCTCAGGTTTTGCTATTGAGATTCTTCTGGACTGCTGGTGGGCATGCTCAGATATGCCTCAGCCTCAAGTGGTCTGAGCCCTACTGTGGTCCGTTAGCCTGGCATACCTCTGCCTATCTTTCCCTGCAGCACTCAAGGTGGTGGGCGTTCTCAGAGCCTGCCTACTAGACCAGACTCTGTCCAATGGCAGTGGAACTTGGTGCTTTATTCTGAGGCACAGAGAAGGACACTGGCCATTTCTTGTCAAATTATCTAATAGAGTACTTGCCCAGGGAATGGGTGATTGTGGGTTTAATTCCCTCATTAGCTTGCAGGGCTCAAACCCACATCTCTTGCCTCTCTGCAGATTTGCCCTAAATTGAAGCTATCCTTGACAAGATCTTTGGTTGGATAAGTTCATTGGATGAGAGAGCATAAGTCTTGCTATCTAGCCCCGTGGCAGAGGGAGATCTGGAAGGGTTGCACCCCACTTTCATTCCTGGTCTACCCACAGTTTAAAACCAACTTCCTGGCAGCGACCACATCATTTCTAGTCAGACAGTGCTGAGAGAGTTAATTTATTTAATGGTTCATTGTAATCTACCTGATCCCTTCTAAACTCTTTATTCCACAGATGTTAACAACCCTCTCTCCTTTTCAATGGTCTTGATGTTCCACCAATCAGGCTATCCTTTGTTCTGCAATTCTGTTACCTGCTCCTGGTAGTGAAGCTCCTACTTCACAGCCCTGCAGATTGCTTTTAACTCATTCCAGTTATGTTGTATTTGTTTTTGCTTCAGTCTTAAACTGAATACAGCCGTTGGTGCTAGCATATTAGTAGAGCTTCTTATTTATTTTTAACTGGAGAAAAATATGAGTTATTTTATATGATGATGCACTGCACCATCTATACCCCCTGTTCAACATTCTAGATCCACTTGTGCCAGTGGTGCTCAGTCTCCAGCCTTCAGGCCAGATATGGCACAGAGCCATGTCATCTGGTTTGCATGGGTCTAGAAATTTGGCAGTGAGGGAGCAGTAGCAGCGTGAATTGCCACTTCCTTGCTGTCAAATTTCCAGACCTATGGGGATCCCTGCAGGGTGGATAATGTGACCCCACTTCTTTGCATGAGGTCACTCCATGGCTGGGTCTGGCGGTGTAGGTCACATTTGGGGTGTCCTGCAGTCACATCTGGTTGGTGGAGTTGGAAGGTTGGACACTACTTGTGTAGCCTAGTTATCAGGGCACTTACCTGATACGGGAGAGACTTGTGCACCAGATTCTGCTCTGGACATTTTCTGGATTTTATCCAATGGAGCACAGGTCTCTCTTAGCCTAGGTGAGCCTCCTAAACAACCAGGCTGCAAAATAGTTGAGGTCTTCAGCTCCTCTAATGAATTTTGGATACTACTTGCTGTATAATGGCTAAGCTTTAACAGGATAGGTGAAGAGTACCCTCCCTTCCCCTATCAGGCTGTAGTCTGCTGGCTGGGATGTTTCTCTGGGTGGTGGTAGATGCAGGTCAGAACCAATTTTCTGGGTATGTTCTCTCTAACCATGAGGTTATGAGATAAAGGGAAAGAAGTTCCTCTCCTGCCTGTGTGGGTTTTTTTGTTTGTTTTGTTTTATTTTTTTTACAGGAATATGGCTTCTGCTCAGCTTTTGAAAGAAGGGACACAGCTGACCACAATAAAGAAGAAGTTCTAGGTTGTAGACGTGTGTAAAGGTAGTCACTACATGCTTTAAGCAGAAGGTTGGATTAGGTGACCTCCTAAGATCCCTTCCAACCCTAATTTTCTGTGATTTTTATTTTATTATTATTATTATTATTATTATTATTATTATTATTATTATT
>NW_017728912.1:31288970-31292165 GCF_001723895.1 Crocodylus porosus | reverse complement strand
TTTTTTTTTTTAAGTGCTGAATAAAATGCCTATACCCAGAGATGGGAGGGATTTAAGATGCATCTCTGTATTCAGTGTTCCTCTGTTGGCTGCCATCACAGCTTGCTGCTTAGCTTGCTGGGTTTGTTGTCTCTAGTTATGAAGAACCTAGTTCTCCCTGGATGTTGTGCAGGGAGGGTTGTAATGTGAAGCTTTCCATTTCCCGGTAGGGACTGGGTGTGCGGCTGTTCTGTGCCATGGTGCTTGGCTCCCCATTTGGATCTGGGCCCAAACTCTTCTTGGTTTTAACAGGAGCTGGACACAGGAACCTAGTGGGACATTGAAAAGTCCTTGCCCGCATCATTAGTTATCTCATTTCCTTTCTCAGTTTGGAAACCTTGCATCCTGAGTGTTCCCTACAGAAATATGCACAAAGGTAGTAACTTGCTCTATCCCATCTCAAGGCAGGACTCTTTGGGAGTTTCTTCTGAGTAGCGATGTGTGGTCAGGGCTGGGGGAGGGGAGGAGAAGGAGGAAAAAGAATGAGGCAGGGATTTGAAAGATCAGATCAGACTTGCATGGTCAGGTAGGAAGGAGCATTTGAGCAGGCTGAGTGTTTTGTTTTGTTTTTTTTTTTTTTGCTAGGCTTGTTCCCGAATGACACATCTCCTGGTCCCACCCTGCAGGTCTTTGGCTGGGCTCCCACAGAGCACACAACCCACTCTTAGAGTTGATTGGGAGCACCTTTGCCACAAGCTCACAACTTGGGCATAATTATTTTGAACCCTAAAATGTGCCCTTCTGAAGCTGAAGGTGGAACATGGAAGAGGTGTAGCATGAGTCTGCAGGCCACTGAGTGGGAATGGGAATGACTTTACCCAACTTAACTTATTGATAAAAGAATGGCTAAAGGAGCAGTCTACTTGGCAGGGCTCTTATTTATGTGGTATATTCTCTAAAGCCCAAGCTGTGATTCTTTTATTGAAATGAGTTAGCAATGATCACTGTGATCAGAACAGCTTAGCAGTGTTCATCAAGAGTCAGGAAAACATGAAAGCTACATCTTCCAGATACTGTTTTTGGAGTTGTCAGCAGGTACCAAGCATATTCTTAGAGAGGAAAGACTCGGTCAGGTTAATCAGACTTATAGCTAACATCCCTCTCAGTTGAATATTCTGCAGAGCATCCATTGTTCCTTTTCAAGCTGTATTTTCTCTGGGAGCCAAGGTTATAACTAAACAGCTAGGTTGGACATTTCCTGCTCTTCCCCTCCTCTGGCATTTCTCCAAGCATGTGTCTTTCATCTTTGCAGTTAGCTGTGGGATAGTCAGCTCAGGCTATGCTGCTTCACACTTCCTCCTCTTTGCTAAGATGATCGCAGTATGTTGAGCATTCACTTGCCCGCATGGCTCGAGAGTGATCAGCATGTGAGGTACCCAGGCAACGCATTTCCAATTCTTAGCAATATCGTTCCTGCAGAGATGGATGGACCGAACAAGCATAAAAGTTACAGTGTGAAAGCTCTAATGCCAATTATACCAAGGGAAAGGTGCAGAGCTGAAAATAAATGTCAGCTTTCCAGCAAGGATTATTTTACTTTGAACCTGGAAGTGTCTGAGGCACTGAGATGAATCCTGAGCAGTACCGAGCACCTGTAACTTTCATTTTGACTGGAATGGAAGATGCTCAGCAGTCCCACTCAGCGGTTGGTCCTTTGAATCGATGCTGTGGGTAGAATTTTGCTCTCGGTGTGATTTAGACTGTCATGCTGATAATTCTTCTCCTCTCTCACTGCGAATGCCAGATGGTCACAATGGAAAGGATGGATGGCTTTGTCGGTAGGATGCTAGGTGAAGACTCATGAGTTCTTCATTCTTCTGCAGGCTTTTGTAAATGACCATGGGCAAGTCACTTAGACTTGGATCAAAAACATCTAGGTGCTGATCTTTGCTTTCAGTCAGAAAACAAAATTAAGTACCTAACTACCTCTGACATTCTGGGCCATAGTTCTGTGCCTCGGTATTCTAGCAGTTAAATAGGGATAATATTTTAGACATTTCCATTAAGGTGCTGTGCAGGTTAGATGGCACAGTGTTTAGACTGTCTTGCTGCAGAACCATAGCTGTGAATTCAAGTCTTGCTCTTCCCTTCTGCTGAAGCCTGCACTCCAAGTGTTGCATCTGGATGGCACTTGGCCATTCAGGCTGGGAAGTTAAAAGCTCTTGGATCTGATGCTACCTCATCATTCCTTAGTGTGTCAAGCTACAGAAGTTGGTGTCTATCTATGATTAGTCCATAAATAAGCTGTTGGGCAAATAGGCTCAGGACAGACCTTTCACTTTTCTTGATACTGGAAGTTAAAACATTATTATGAGCTCATTATAGATATGAACAGTAAATGGTTTAAAATGCATCAGAAAGCCTATTACATAGGATAAGCAGTACTGCAAATAATTTTTTAAGCTGCTGGATTCTAACACTAAAGAGTTGATTAGCCATTGACTGATCTTTAAAAACAAATTAGATATGGATCCTTCATATGTGACCAGTTTTTCCTTCCTTATTTGAAATGTGAGCTCCTAGGCACAGGGATTCTCTCTTACTGTGTATAGTACAATGTCTGGGAACCTGGGGCTTATAAATATATGAAATCTGAGACCAGCTTTGTGACTCCAAGAGTCTGCTTTTGGTTTATATTGTTCAGATGACTACTCACTGAACTGATTACTCACCAAAAAGAAATTGCAAACATAGCTATTCATAGCAAATTCTTAAAATCTGTCCAAGATGTATAAAAGCATAAGTCAACATTTTAGGAAGGTGTATGTTTTAGTCCTGATGGTACTTTTGTTACCTAAAATAGAGATTAGGTAAAAGAGAGAGAGCCACCAGGTTGGTGGCCTAATACGACCAGGTCACCAAATCCTTAGATGCAGGGGTAGCCGTGGACATAGTCTTTCTGGACTTTCGGAAGGCCTTTGACACTGTCTCTCTCACCCCGTTCTCATTTAAAAAAAACTGGGGGACTGTGGTGTTGACACCTACACAGTCAGATGGGTTGCCAACTGGCTGGAGGGCTGTACCCAGAGAGTGGTGGTCATTTTTGACCTAGAGGGATGTGAGCAGTGGGGTCCCCCAGGGCTCGATCCTCGGGCCCACACTGTTCAACTTCATCAGTGACTTGGATGAGGGGGTAAAAAGCACCCTGTTCAAATT
>NW_017728912.1:31282240-31288348 GCF_001723895.1 Crocodylus porosus | reverse complement strand
AGGGTGGCTAGGATCTGGAACCAACTTCCATGAGAAGTGGTGCTGGCTCCTACCCTGGGGGTCTTTCAGACAAGGCTAGACAATCACCTTGCTGGAGTCATTTGACCCCAGTACTCTTTCCTGCCATGGCAGGGGGTCAGACTTGATGATCTGCTCAAGTCCCTTCCGACCCTACTAACTATGAAAAGGAAACCCTCTTGTTTTTGGTTTAATTCCTTTATGCAGTGGAAAGTACTCTGGGCCAGATTATCAACAGTTGCTATATGCCTAATAATGCAAATTGGTGTTTAGCGTGAATTTCAAAACCTCTTGAAAATCCCATTAGGCTCTAATTTACATCTTTAAGTGGTTGAATACCTTTGCAAATCTGTCCCATGGACGTAGCCAGTAGCCCTGGTTTTTCTTGCATGATCGGTCCATTTCTCTCCTTAGCTCCTGTGGTTCTCTGATAGCATCAGGAGAGAAATATTGTCAAAGCCAGACAATACTCTACAGCCAATTCTTGTTCTCCATTACTCCATGCAAGACTGTTGGTATTAATGAGGTGATATAGATATAACTGAAGGTGACCTTGCAACCCAACCTCCCCCAGAAGCCATGTGTACCATACGATAATATACTCTTGGCTATTTCAGAGCGCTTTGCATCTTCAGCTCTCAAAACACTCCATACGCATACATGCACACACACACTTGCACGTGTGGAAGTACTGTTATCTCCATTTTGCAGATAAAGGGGGAAAGGGCAGAGAGGAAGAGACCCAAATAAGGCCACACAGCATGCCAGTAGCAGAGTAGGGAGTTGAACCCAGTTCTCCTGAGTTCTAGTCCAGAAAAAAGATTTGCTTTTAGACTGTTTTTTTTAAATGTGCCTGTTTCTAATTAGCTTTACCCTGTGGCACTTAATCACATGAGTATTTTTACCACGGCTGTTGTGCATAAGGATTACTCAGATCAGTGCAAATAGCAGGATAGGCCCCTAATATCACAACTCACACTAGTTTTAGGCTAAATCATCCACCAAGTGCACTGGAAGAAGCATTGTGCAGAAACAATTAATGGAAGTGTATTCCATCTCCTGCATTGTTTCCCTGAAATTGGACCCACTCCAAATCTGTGATATTCCATAAGAACCAGACAAGAGGTCTCAACCAACATCACTGAATATGCATCAAAAGACTGTCCCTGTCTCCAAGAGTTGCGCGCTCCAAATAGATGGGAGGAGAAATTGTGGTGAAACAGCTTTGCCAGCATCTCAGACAGTGCCTGCAGCAGGGGTTCCAGGTCCAGTATCCTAGATCTAGCAACTTCTTGTCCAGTGGGAGGAACTCTGATATACAAAGACATATTATAGGATCCATTATTTCAATATAAAGAACCATCAGGATGTTCCCTAGCAGCACCACGTGAAATAGCTATTGGAAAATGATATTGTTGCAACACAGAAATTATATGCTTAATGCATGGGATGTTAGCTCACCTGGCCCTGCTGGAAATGCTTTGTTAATAAACAGAATGAATATAAAATGTGAAATTCCCTGTAGCGCTCTTCTGACATATTAAAATACATTTGCTTGCCTTCGTAAGATAATTCTCTATTGCTTTGTGAAGCAATACTAACCATTGTGTTAGTGTTGTCTAGGGAGTTTATAGAGTTTGCAATTTGCTGTCTGTTAGCATGATAAGTTAACATGCAAAATGACTTGCGTTTAATTTTACACCACTATTTGACACATGTGCATTAGCTCAGGAGGCAGCAATCTGCAGAAAGCAGACAAATATGCTATTTGCTTCATGTGAGTACCATACATTCTGAGTTAACCTGCACACTTGAGAATCAATGTGCGGCTTTCATGACTGCCAGACTGACGCACAAAGGCACGTTGCATGCCTAGAAATAGTCCTGAGGCTTTATTTCTTTTTTTATTACATCTCCAGGGATAAAAACCCCTCCCCCCTGCACTGCAGGGTAGCAACGTGGGGAATGCCTACATGTGTATGTAGTGCTGCAGACAGGTCTGCAGCACCGCATACCATGTGGCTGTGCTCATCTGGCTGCAACCAAAGTGGGCATTATCAGCCAGGGACCAGAGGGTGAATGGATGGGGCTAATAGGAGGGGATGTATCTAAACATGTGACTCAGAGGAAAATGAAAGGATTTAGAAAGAGGAATCAGATGTAAGCCCACAGCTATGAGCCATTATCTTTGGGAGAAACAGCAACCACCACGAGCACTGTAGGAATGAGCTGAAGCTCTGAGAGTGGCCATATGTTTAGCTGGAATTCAGACTGCCAGTCTTGTGCCCCTCAGGCAACATTGGTGATAGAAATATTTCAGCTCTTATTATGACAGAGATTCAGAGTAACAGTCCCCTGGAGGATATGGCACTGGGCACTGCTGGACAGTGTTACTGAATGCTTCTACTGCAGCTTCGGCTGCACATGCAGGCGAGATTATTCCCCAGACTCCCCACTCCCTCAAACTCCAATGTTAGAATGTCAGTGACAATTGCAGGGGGACCTTGTTCAGCCATTATTTAAGCCTACCTGCCATCTGCATACCATCTGCACGTGTGCTACTGGGCATGGAGATCCTCTGCAGTGTACCTCCTGGGCTGCCAGAGATCATGGAAGCTCATAACCAAAATAGGGGGAAACCACAAAGTGGAGTTCAGGAGAAACCTTGGCACTTGGTTTCTAGGCTCTGCTGCCTTTGGAATATGGAGAGAAGAATTGTGTTTTTCAGCTGCTCTCCGTTATGGGATCAAAGTACTGTACTGGTTTCTGTTGGCAGTAAAGGCCCATATCTGTAAGCTTTCATGAGTTTTGCATTATGACACACTAACAAAACCAGGGGTGGATGGACAAGTTACTGCAATATGGTGGCATAAAGAAAATCCTGGTTTGGCATGAGAAGTTCAAGTAGTTCACCATGGTCAAGTATAAAACTATATGCTAGGTACAGATGTTACACCTATCCTGCTTTAAGCATGCTGAAAGCACTCTAAAGCCATAACTGAACAGATGTTCATGGTTCTTAGAGCACTTTAAAAGCGGTGAAGCATGCTGTAAGTTGACTCTCAATGGATGAGGTATTAGACTAAAGCACTTTCTATTAGAACACTTTATCAAACATCTATGGGTCCTAAGTTAACCATTGAAGGTTAATGTAGAGCACGATTTCTGCCATCCCAGGTGGCATTATGCAAGGCTGTGCTCTGGCTTTGGGCAGAGCTCATTTGCTTTGCCCAAGCATTGGACTGAGCCCACCCCCTTGGCTGTCACTCACCCCAGCCCTAACTTCTCCCTGTAAGCCATAGCTGGATAAGGTGGTGGGGAGGGGGGAGGAGAAGGGAGTCTCTCTCCCCAGAGCCTTCCTGGCCTGTTGGCATGCCACTGCCTGGCCAGGCGGAGGGCTGTGGGGGTAAGGAGTCCGGGTCCCCCCCACCCCGCAGCTGCTGCTGACAGTTGCCAGGGGCTTTTTGAACCCTTGTATTTAGCCATAGTGTCTGATCATGTCTTAGTGGGAGAGATCTACAAATTAAAACAAGGATTATCTTCAGGTAAACAGTGGAGCATTCCACTCCAGTGCAAGGAAACAGGAATGACTATTCCAGAGTTGGTATGGAATATTTTATTACAATAGTCCTGGGACTGCAAGATTGTACTTTTTAATAGAAGGCACTTCAACATAGTTCTGCAATAATGCTTAAGTTTTTCATGTGTTGAAAATGATTTCAAAGATTTTAAAGATAAGAACATTAGGAAAAAAGCATGGCCATTTACTGGTTTAGATCACAGGTCCATGTAGTTCGGTTTCCTGTCTGATAAAGTGGCAGAGTGGAAGTTGAGAGGGATGGTGACTTAGGCATGTCCAGAATTTTCTATCCCCTGCTCCTCTCCCATTGCAGCTTCCAACATTCAGAGGTTCAAGAAGCTCCGATTCAGCAGCTTCAGCCCCATCTACCATGATTACTACTTACTGATGGACCTATCCTCCATGAATTGTCCCATCCACTTTTGAATAGTGAGTTCCAAAAGTTAATTATACACCCTGTAAAAAATGCTGACATGTCTCTGATGTCAACAAGTCCACAGAACAAGTACTATGTAGGCAGCAGCTCTGTAAACTATGTGGCATTGCTCCTCTGTCCTCTCCACTGTACCACTAAGCTACATAGAGAGAGAGAGTTTCACTGGGCTTTGTTAATATGAGAGAGTTGCATTGTTTTAATATAAGGTGGAGATTGAAACTGGCGAAAACTCTTGTGTGGCCATTAATTTGGAGCGGTTTATTCATTTTAGCTTAAATTTATTAGGAATAATTTTAAGCTAAGTGGAAGTAAGCCACGTTCAAGCCACAGTCAGTGAGTTTATGCAGGGGATTGCACTGTTGTAACTAAATTTGTTTTAAAATAATTTAACTTAAACATGTGATTTTTATTATATAGACAAGCCCTTAGTTTCATTGACTATGAAATTTGGCATCTTCATCTAAAACCTTAAAATCAAAGTCCTTCCTGTTTTGCATGGGCCTCAAGGATGGAAGGAAGCAAATGAGTTACACTGTTTCATCTAGGGGTGGATCCAGAGGGGGAGTGGTGGCTTTGTATATTCAGGCAGAATCACTCCTGAGACCTGCTGAAGAGAAAGCAGTTTTAAGTACCTATGTGGCAAGTTCAGGTATCTCAACAACAGGCTTGGAAGGAAGTTTGCAGCTAGACACCCTATTGCAGAAAGCTGAATGTCAAAGCACAGAGCCTTGCAATAGGGGAAAGACAACTTCCCTTAGCTACAGCTGGATGCAATTGTTTATGCATAAAATTCTCCTGCCAAAAAAGATGTGATTTAATCAATATCCACCCCCCACAGGAGTATGTCAAGTCTTACACAAAAAAAAATCTTGATTTTCTTTTATCCATGGGAACTGTCATAACTAAATTTTTTGGTTTCCTATAAACCTAAATGAAATGGCATTTGGGATTTTTTTGATTAAACAAACTGAAAGCAAATGGCATTTTACGTTAACGCATCAATTTTGAAATGACAGTTTTCATTTAGACTTCAAATGTCTTTTTATTTAGATGGAAGAGCCAAAGTGAAATAACACTGAAAGTTGGAATGTCCTGGTGGATAACAAAGAAAATACTTGATTCAGAACTTCTCAGGGGGAAAAATGTTGTTTTTTCTGACCTATCTCTGATTGAGAGATGGTAAGGTTAGGAAGGAAGTTTCTATCATGGCTGAGAGTGGGCACATGCCATGAACACCATTGACACTCTTTATTCTTCATTTCTTAGGGTGAGCATGGGTTTTTCTCTTCATTGGGTGCTAACACTGTGCTAGAACTTCAGCTGGTACAGCAGAGCTATGCGGGCTTCAGTAGAGCTAAATGGGTTAACACCAGTATAGGCCCAGTTCATCTTCATTGAACTACACAGACTGAGCTTGTAATCTTTTGTTATAAATCAGGGATGCCCAAGTGGCAGCAGTTAAATTGTGGCCTGTGGGGCTTGTTGGCACAGCTGTCAGAGGTGTTGCCTTGGTGTAACTATGGAAACCAGGGTGTGAATGCCCCCACCACTCCCCACATCCCTCTGTTACCCACTGCTGAATACAGGGTTTTTGTTTGCCACTGATGACTCATATTGGCAGCAGGCAAAAATGGGGCTGAGTGAGAGTGGGGTTCACCCCCGGGGTTATGGAACCATACCAACAAGTCATCACCCTGCCAGCCTGTGAGAAGCTTGGTAGGACCAAATAAGGTGAACAGTCCTGGTGTAAGGCAGATTTGCCACTGGAGAGGATGATGCCCTAAGGGAGGGGAGAGGAATGATGTGTGTTTTTGGTATGTTTAGAAAGCCAAGTATTGGCTAACAGGAGCACAAACTTGCATCTCTTCCTTATGCTCCTTACTCCTGCTAATTATTATGGTAGCTCAGGGGCGGACAATTATTTTGGGCGGAGGGCCGCTTACTGAGTTTTGGCAAGCTGTCAGTGGCAGTGTAGGCCGCCCTGCCCCTGGAAGTATTCCTTTGAGAAAGAGGGCTTGCCATCTGAAGGAAAAAAAACCAAAAACAAATTGTATACTAAAAATCAAGCACCCAT
>NW_017728912.1:31241065-31282140 GCF_001723895.1 Crocodylus porosus | reverse complement strand
ATTATTTTGGGCGGAGGGCCGCTTACTGAGTTTTGGCAAGCTGTCAAGGGCTGCATTGGTAGCCCTGCCCCTTGACAGATGCCCCGCCCCTGGCCGCCATCTTGGAAGTCCTGCCCCTAACCTCTGACCTTTGCCACTAGAAGTCCCTCCCCTTTCCCCTGGAAGTACTCCTTTGGGGAAGAGGTTTGCCATCTTAGAACAGGAAAAAAAACCAAATAATACTAAAAATCAAGCACCCATAATAACGTATTTTAATTTAATTAAAAAAAAATTGTCTTGATTTGTGTGTGTTTGTGCTGTGTATATGTAGAAGTGATTACATAACAGCTCAAAATTCAGTCTTACTCTTGAATAGTGTTCAGGGTGTGCAGAGGTGTTGGAGGGGTATGGGTGGGTGGGTATGGGGAGCTGTGGGTGAGTGGGTATAGGGGGTTTGTGTGGATGGGGGTGTGTGAGCGGGGCAGTGGGGTTTATGTGTGGCTGTGGGGTTTACGGGAGGGGTTTGAGGGTATGTGGTATGTGCATGGGAACCCCACTGCATGAGCCCACCTGAGTTGTACACCCTCTGCCAGCTTGTGACCGTTATTCCTGGTCACTCCTGGCAGTGCTCGGGGGAACAGGGACTCCCCCAGTGCCTGCTGGTCCCCCCTGACTAGTTTGTAACAGGTCACTAGATCCCCCCTCAGCCTTCTCTTGTGGAGGCTGAACAGGTTCAGGTCCCATAGTCTCTCCTCGTAGGGCCTGCCCTGCTGTCCCTTGATCATGTGAGTGGCCCTCCTCTGGACCCTCTCTACGTATGAGATATGGGATTTCACATTTGAGCAACTTAACAGTATCCTCCAGATCTCTACTATGCAGTACAAGCCCATTTAAAATTTCTCAGACTAAGCTTCATTGTAGTAATTGAAGATGTTGTGGGACCAAATCCCCCTCCAGATGTATCTGTAAAACTCCTGCTGAAGTTAATGAGAGCTGTGCACAGATACCACCTGGCAGAAATGGGCCCTAACAGCTACTGCAGGCATGGGAAACTGGTGCCTCCAGAGTCTGGGGGGCACCAGATTGCCGACAAGGTGGGGGGTCCCCAGCTGGGGGAGTTCCCCAGCTGCCGATCACCAACTGGGTGGGAGGGTCAAAGATCAAAGACGGCAGGAGCCAGCGGCAGTAGGAGCCAGGGGAAGCCTTGCCTGGACCCACCCCCACAACCAGAAGCCCCTGCCTCACAGAGGCTTCTGGCTTGGGACCATGGGTTTTTTCCCATCTCCCTGCATTGCATTGGAGTGTGAAATTCAGGTAGGAAGAGCGAGGAGGTGGGGAGGCGGGGTCCGTGGGTATCGCCCCAGTCCTCAGGGCTAGGCCAGCTCCTGCTGAGTCCTACCATTGTGGCCATGCAGCCAGGAGCCATGTGGTCCAGCAGCTGCTGGCAGGTGGGCAGGAAAGTAGGGAAAGTGGTGGCAGGGGTGGGGGCAAGGGGGGAGTGGAAGCGAGTAGGTGTGTGGGAGCAAAGGGCCAGTGCCGGGGAGGGGGGGAGTTGTGGAGGGGAGCATGTACAACAAACTTTCCCTGTGCCTGAAGAAGGGTGTTTGTACCCAAAAGCTTGCAAAGAACAATTTTTCCAACTATATAGTTGGTCTAATAAAATATATCACATTTACCCAAAGAACCTTGTTTGTCTATGTCCTTAGACCAACACAGCTACAACCCATTTGGGATTTAGGACACCTGTGCATGCTCCAGTCCTCTGGCCCTTCCTGTTAAGAACAAGGGATTCTGGGAAATGTAGTTTCTCTAGGAGAGAGCAGACAATTGCTACATGATCAGAAATGTGTCTTCACAGAGGTATGAAAGGGACAGCCCGACTCAGACTGAGGGCTGAGGCTGGCTCCAGGCCTAGGGTGGATAGGGTATTTTGAATTGCTTTGTGTTTCCGTCTTTCTATTGGACAGTGAAAGGGAGACCAGAGGAAAGGTGTTTAAAATGACTTGCAGCTCAGACTGGGATTTTCAAAAGCATCTACATGATTTAGGAACATAAGTTCCACCATGTGCCACTGACTTTCAAGGGGTGCTTGGAAAAATCTCACCTTTGAAATGCATATTTCAGTTTAACCTTCTTAATCAGTTTAACCCAGCTTGTTCCTGTGAGATGTCTATTTTCTACCAAGGGGAGTTTGTAAAATAAACATTTAAATTTTTGAGGGATCACCCGCACCAAACCCCTGGCCTTCCTGAGACTATACTTTGTACAGTAGCAATTCTTTGTTTCCAGAGACAATGTTCTAGTTGCTGTAGGTATTCCACTGACTGACTCTTAACATTGTTTTAAGTAAATTACCACGGGGATCAGCAACCTGTGGTGCATAAAGTCATTTCATCTAGCCCTTGGAGTGGAAAGGGGGAGGGGGCTTTGTCTACACCATGGCCATGTAGTGGGGAGAAGTGGTAGTAGCGGCAGAGGCCAATTTGGAAGTACCCGCCTGTCTGAGAACTGAGCTGGGTTGTTTCAGCCGGCAACTCATAAAACGTTACCCAGTGCTACAGTACTGCATAAAAGGTTGTTAAAAATTGGCAGTAGTAGTTTTGGGAGATGGGGGGCCAAAGCCAGAGAAGGAAATCGGGTTGAAAGGTATTGGTAGCTGGACTACTGTCATTTCCAGTACATGGACTATGTTTTATTTTCCCCAGTATAAAAACTGCTTGTAGCACATTCAAAAGGTGAATGAACTTAGGCCCCAAGTAGTGCTAAAAGGTCAATATGAAAACCTCTGTGCCACATCAGCCTCCCAGGGCCAGGGAGAGATTGTGAGCAGCCTTTGTCTGTGAGCAACTTGAATACTAATGTAAGGGACTTCTGGTGTACATAGCCCTTACTCAGGGAGCCAGCCCCAGGACTTGTGTGACTACTTGTGGGGTCAGCGGTTTACTGGATCAGGGCCTTGTTCAGTAAAGCTGATATTAATTGAAGCACTGTCATACCTTTTTTGAAGCAGCAGAAAAACACAGCCATGCTCTGTGGGCAGCCTCAGCATAACTTGTAACCACAGTTTTAAGAGGATATCTGAAAAGATTAAATTAACCCCAGAGTGGGTTTGCAGCAAATCAGTTTAGAGGAAGCCAGAGCTTCTCAAGGGTTATACCTTTACAGCAACCGAGTGACCACTCTCTTATGTTTAGAAACATTCAGGGAAGAAGTGCTGTGCAAAAGGGAGGAGTAGGCATCTGGAATATGGGTTTTAATTCAGGTTTGGTCATTGACTCACTGTGGAATGTTAGGCAAATCACATGACCTGTCTGTCTGTGAAATGGGTATAATATTTGTTTACTAACGTGCTGTGAGATTAATGAATTAACATTTGCAACGTACTAGGAGCTTAGCAGACACAAGCTGTTCTACAAGTGCAAGAGATTACTAATTACAGCAAGGAGTTTTCTTTAAAATGGGTCCACACACTTATTCTTTCAAAAGAGTGGATTGTCGTTTGATGCAGTGTCTAGCTGATCGTGGAGAGTGAGGATTGATTTACACATCCTTTACTAAGAAGGGCTCCAGATATGTGTGGAAATCCTGTTCCCCTACTTTGCTTGAGCTGGGCTGAGCCCTTCATCAGGGACCTGGGAAGAAATGAATCTACCCTGCCATAGGCTGCAAAGGTGGTCCAGGCTCAGAATTGCAGTCCTCTTGCTCCCCACTCTCATGAAGCTACCATCTACTAGAAACATATTTTGCCTTTTTAAATGAAAATCAAAACTCTTGTACATATATGTGACTCCAGGACCTGAGGCTTTAAGAAAATATCAGATGCCTCAAGACTTGTAGTTAAGTGTCCCAGAGTTGGAAGTGTTGTACCATTCACCACAGCACAAAGGGTAGAAACAGACATTGCCTGGTATCGCATTTGTGCCACAAGCATTTTTATGGTGGCACAAATAGATGTCACTTCTCTTTGTTGCACTGCATCAGAGGAAAATCAGTGACAAATAAAGGTAGTAAAAGTTTTTGCTGCTTTATTGTGGTGGACATCTGTTAGCTATGTGGTAGAAAAGTGTGAGCAGCCTGAGCTGCCTGCACTCTCCAGCCACCCCAGGGAGGTACTCTGGAGGCTTGAGGACCCCTCAAGACCCTAGATCACCTACACAAGTTTCTCCCTCCTTATAGAGAGGCACCCCAAGGAGTCATGGGGTGCTTTTCTACATGCAAGGAAATCAAGGTTCCCTGATTTAAAGAGACCCAGCCATGATCCCCAAGCATAGCCTCCCTAAGTGAGGAACAGATCCCGGTGTGGAGTCATGGGACCCAGGGAAAATCTGGTGCCTCATGCCTCCACGGGGAATCCATTTACCCAGACCCATCCTCAGAATCTCCAGGGACCCATCTGGGTATGTAGGGAAAGTGGGGCTTCCTTTGCTTACTCAGACCTGATCTCAGAGATGTTAGGAGTGGGGCTGGGTGATCAGGGAATGCCCCACTTCCCCTGTTCACACAGACCTGCTCCTGGCATCTCTGGGGCTGGAACTGGGAAAGTGGGACTTTCCGTGCTCACCCAGATGGGTTCCTAAAGAGCACTGGGGTGGGGGTCTGGGTAAGCAGGGAAACTCAAACGTTCCCTGTTTACCCAGACCCCTCCCCAAGGATGCATCCGGGTAAGAGGGGAAAGCTGGGTGGGTGCTCTTAGGACTTGAGGGGCTTGATCCGGCCCAGGAATTCCCAGGACATATAGGACGAAGTTTCTCAAGCCCCAGGAGAACATATAACCTCTTGTTGCACTCCATCGAGGACACTGATCCAATGAAGCAGATAGGCTATGTCATGATACATTGTCGCACAGCTACTTCACTTCATTGACCACATCTATTTCTAGCCTAAATGTTCACACACAGTGTGATTTCTGCAGGACTCTGCTAGCAGAGATTACTGGGAAGGTATGAGTAGGGCTTTTAAGAGGGCATTCTCTCTTCAAATCTCCAGGCCTATGCTCACTCAGAAATATGGCTTTTTATTTATTCTTCCTTGTTTTGGGTCCTCATGGTTACCTGTTGAGCACTGATTTCTGTGGCTTTTGGCAGCATTATCACAGCCACTGCTGGAATGTTGTCTTAATATAGAAATACAGCTTAACATTTCTTTTTAAGGGAAAATGTACCAGGTTAGCTCTTGCCATGGCCCTTTACCGGGCTCACCACTGTCTTTGTCAGAGGCCAGTTCCAGGCTGTGTTATGAACACTGTTACCTGAAGCCCTAGTCCTCTCAGTGATGTACCTAGAGGGGAAAATTCTGCCTTGAGTCCTGCAGGCCATCAAAACATATCCTGAAGCATGAAGTTTAATTACCCATATCATTATTGTAGCTTAGACTGCTATAGATGTTTTTAGTAATGGTCTTAGTCATATTCCAAGTAGTTAGAGATGAAAAAGACCCATTATAGTAATAAATCCAGCCCCCTGCAAGTGCAGGCTGTATCCCCTTGACAGAGGGCAGAGAAGATATTAAATGAATTCTATGCCTGATGGTAGCCCAAAGGCTTCAAAACCCCTATTAAATTACACAGCATAAATAACCTGGGAAGAACTAAACCAGCATTGGAAACAGTGGCTGCCTCTTATTTGATGGACTGGCTTTGCAGACAAATTTCCCGCTTTATTCTTGATGTTAAATTAGCTCCTTCAATGTTAGAGCCCTGGCAGATGCTATGTATTTAATCTCACCAGGCTCGTCTTCTGTCTGCTAGGAGCTGGTTTCTCTCCTTTTGCCTTCTTGCTATGACTAAGCTATACAGCTCCCCTGCCCATGCTTCTACCCCTTCTCATCTCCGTTGGGAAGATTTCAATTATTCTGCTCCCCGCCCCAATACACTTGTACTGTCCCCTGACTTCTGCAGGCATACACAAGTTACCATTCAAGACCCAAACTATGTCATGGGCCTGTACCAGTAGAGGGCCATGTTGCTGCTCTTCCTACATCCCTAGGTCACAGTTCAGAGTAAGGTGAATCTAAATGCTGTATACGGATCTGCAAGCCCGCTGTGCTTTGTATCTGTATCTTTGTCTCTTGACAACACCATGGCTCACAAGGGTTTCATCTCTCTCTGGCTTGCAGTGTTTGCTTTTCAGTCCCATCTAATGACAACTCGTGTTACCTGGAGTTTTTCTGTTGACTTCAATGGCCACTTGGATGGGCAGCGTATGTCAGGGTTGTGTATGGATTCCAGACTCCAGTGCAAAATTCCGTGTCCCAAAGCAATGGGACAGTAAAAGTAATCATCCTGGCATACAAAAGCAAAAATGGGTCTAATCAGGTTACTTGTAGGATTTTAATGAAAATTCATAATAATGGGCCCTTTGAGCCTGATCCTCTGTGGAGCTGAGTACTCGTACCCATTCACCCCAACAGCTGTTGCAGCTGTCTACAATCTTTCCAGGTCAGTCTTGCTATCTCATCACTGTTGTGATGATATCGCTTGTTCTTTGATGTGCACACAGTGTGGCTAGGTGATAATGATGAGGCAGGTGGTGAGCAAAGATTTGCTGCCATGCTTATTTTTTCACTTTGTTGTGATAGGAACAACTGTGCGTGGACAGAGGCAGTCTTTGAAAAATGTGCTTGTTTCAGGAACAAGAACCTGCCAGGAGACCCTCTTTTTCTCCCCCCAAAAACATACAAAGCCTAAATATTTTCAGGTTTGCATGTGTGTGCATGCAAGCACAGTTTGTGTCCAAGGAAAACCTTGAATATTTTCAGTGGGACAAAATTTCTATTTTGCTGAAATCCATTTCCTGCTTAAAAAACAACTGGCCCAAATTGCCTTTGAAATGTACAGCACTTCCTCCATCCTGCTGGCCCTTTATTTGCTTCACTGCCATGTCTTATTTGAAGCCAGCATTTCCCAAAGTACGATGTGAACCCCACAGAGAGCATAAAGGACTGTCCAGGAAGGCACAGATAGCCTCTCAGTTCTGCTCTGGAAGCCCAGCTTTCATGTAATAGTTTAGCTGTTAGGGTGGTGAAGACAGCCTACCAACATGTGACCCCAGGGTAACCAGTGCAGGCATGTCTGCTTGAGTTTGCTGAGGGCCTGAAACACAAGCCGGGAAAGGTGTCATCTGCCCCTTCTCCTCCACACGCGCTGTTCCTGGTGGCAATGGCCATAGTGCAACTCACTGGCATTTGAAGCACTCTCCCGCTTGTCACTGTGTGGGGGAAAGGAGGGAAGAGTAGCTCCTGCTGTTTTGCATAGCCTCTGAGCAGGGCTGTAGACGGAATGTGACTGGTTCCATTTTCCTGATGTGAGGGCTTGTTGGGACATACTCTCTTGAACTGAGAAGGGCAGCTCCCTAGAGCAGGTGCTAATGCTCTCTTTGCAGTGGGCACCACTCAAACACAATGGGACTTCTCCAACATGATTAATAAATAGTGGGCTGAATGACATGAGATATGGAGCTCAATGCTTCTCTTATGGAGAGAAAGAAAAGGGAGGAGGTTGGGGCCTTGGGAAGGGGTGCACAGAGAAGAGCCTAGCTTGGGCATAGGCTGCAATAGAGGCACCTGCAGTTCCAGGTATGACAGTGGGGTGGGGGTTGTAGAGTGTCCCAGAAATAGATGGAAGGTGGCACTCAGAGAACCAGGGGTACAGACAGAGGAGTTGAAGGGGCTATTCCCTATGGCTACTTGGGGACTGCCAGTTGCCCTTACCACAAGGCATGGCCCTCCGTTATAGGGCACTGTCCCTTGGCAGGGGGGTATCCCATGAACAGGGAGGGGCTGCCTCAATTTTGCCCTGCAGCTGTGACTGCTCAACTGTGCCTCTGGAGGGAGCTTGTTGGAGGAGGATGGGCAGTGTCCTTGCTGTGGACCTTGCTCTCTGGCCACAGAAGCAGCAGTGTGCAGGACCTTTTCGTAATTGTTCCTACTTATAACACAACTGACAATTCTGCAAATGTAAAAGACCAGCTTGTGACCGCCTTATTCCTCTTTTTACTTAGACAAAATTCACATTGAATTTAGAGACCAGGAACCAGAGCCTGAAGTGGATCACTCTATATTGATGCTGAGACCAGAATCCAGCCCTTAGAATGTATTGGCACAATCACCCTGGGAACTGTTTGAAGGGCTGTCTCCAAAAAGAATCAATCCTTTTAAAAAAATCCAGCTGCAGCACTTGTCCTCAATGACTCCCAGCAGCAGTAAATCCTACAGATTGGATATATGCCACATAAAGGAACATTTTCACTTATTGCTTCTAAATTTCCTATAATAAGGTAATAAGCTTTAGTGTTGTAACAGCATGGAGAGAAATGGTGAACTTCATTCATTGTTGGGTATAGTGCAAAGGCTGAAAGGTGTTTGTAGCAGTCATTTTAGACAACAGAGTAGTTGGGAAACCTTGGGTAGGAAATCATAATTGACTTGGTTTGTTCCTAGAATTCCTAGCTGGCTTTGTCCTGACTAGGGTTTAAAAGTGCAATGGTGGGGCCAGCCACCACATCCTATCTGATGACAGTTCCAGGAAGTCTTAGGCACATTGCATTATCGTGTATGGTAAGTGGCCACATTTTACTTCAACCCTTGATCTTCACACATTTTAATCCAGGCCAGTGTGTGTGTCAAAGTTGTAAGCCCTGCCATGAGGGAGTTGAGTTGTGGCACTTGTAGGAAGAGATTGGGAAGAGTTTTCCATGGCACACAATGACCTGGGACAAAGAGTAGGGGAAGTGTTGAGTGGAGTGGCTGCTGTTCTTAATGAGACAGACAAAATGTAGTCACAAAAACCAGCAGTCAGACTGTATGTGGGAAGGTTGGGTCTGGATTGCTGCCAGTCAGCTGTCTGTAAAGATTGGATCATAGGCAATTTTGAGGAGTACAGGCATAGACAAGTACCTGAGCCAGAGAAGAATCCAGACCAGGGGGCAAAGCTGCTTGAGAAGGTCAGGACCAGAGAGTCCAAGTCAAAATTCGAATCAGTGAGCAAGACCCATTCCCATAGGTCAGGCAGTGCTAGAAGACAGGAGCCAGTGAATCCAGGACACGGAAGCAAGGTAAGCAGGAACGGAAAAGAGGCAGGACTCAGGCTGAAGGGGAACAGGTATAGCAGCATCCACAGGTTGTGAAGCATTAGGCAGCCAAAGACCAAATGAAGGGCCTGGGCTTATATACTTGTTCCAGTCTACTCTGCAGCCAATGAGTTGACTCCTGCTGCTGGTGCTACGCTGAAACCAGAAAGCCCTGCTGAGGGTGTAGATTGTCTGCTGACACCATCCCATCACCCTCGTGTGGTAATTTTATGAGCTATTTACATAGGAATAGTATAACACAAGTCAATCTTTCTGTGCTTTCCTTAGAACACTATTACATGTGCCAGCCTTGTAACCTACCTATAGATATGCATGACTGAGCATGCCTCCCCCAGATGCTCAGGGAATGGTCATGAGATCAAGGCTCAAAAGATCCCACTCTTCTTCCTCTGTTCACCCTCATCCTAGAGTATTTGAATCCCTCTTGGACCCCCTAGGAATCTGGATTTCCGTGACACCCTGGTGATGCTGACAAGGCATAAGTGATCTGAAATGAGGTGTGAGGGGAAGTACAGAGCCAAGGGAGAGAAGCTGAAAGAAAGAAGCCAGGGACAGGGCAAAAGTCAGAGTGGTTGGACAAAGGAAAGAAGATGGTGGGATGCAAATGGCAGGAGCTGAAAAGACAATCAAAGCAGGGAGACATAGAGTGGAAGCTTCAAAGTAGGATAGCAGCAAACCCTCTTAATTTTTCTTTTCTGGGATGATCTTTTTCAAAGGTCCTAAAGGGGGGTAACTTCTCAAATCTCATTTAAATTCAGTGATTGCTTAACAGTCTTAAAGGCCATTGAAGATCCTAGTCAGTGTCAAGGGGTATTATACCTTATAACAAATATTTTGTGCTCCAAGTCCCTTCCTTGGTATGCCTACACTGCAGCCACTACCCTGACTGCAGCATAATGTAAACATGTCTGAACCACCTAATGTGGGTTACTGGGAGCTGTTTAACCACACCAATATGGAGCTTGGTACAGGCTACAAAACTTGGCTGAAACACTGGGAAAATACCCAACCCTTGAGCTCAGTGCTGCTGTGGCTAGTCTGTCATCAGCACTCAAGTGCTGTAGTTCAAAAGGGTTTTGAGCCATAACAGACATGCTGAAAAAAATTGGACTAAAGCCACCTAAAAATTGAACTCCCCATATTTCTAGCAAACTGAAAAACCTGGCTTTTGGCTAGCTTTAGAGAGACCACATGATATATGCAGGCCTAGGGGGATTTTGGATATTTAAAATATTTGTCCTTGCTTGTGCAGGAGACAGGAATTCTACTGGGCTTCATACATAGATCCTGAGTAAAAATCATCTGGCAAACTTCCTGATGGAGGGACATGTATAGGAATCTTCTTGCTGCCCATCTGTAGAAAGGCTCATCTTTCATGGTGTTCAGCAAGCAGAGAAGGGTTAAACAGCAAGAGATGGGGAGAGGAAGAAGTTTGATTTTTGTTGTTGTTGGAATGAGTGTTCAAAGCACTACTTTAAATTTAAATGAAAAACAATTAATTTGCTGATTATATTGGTATATTTTGACATTTAAAACAACATCTTAAACACTTGAGAGAATTGCTACTCAAGTTAATTTTACTGCAAAGCCTTTGCAAATAAGAAAAGAAGTCAGACAATTACGGACATTTGCAATATATTAATAATAGATTATTTTTGATTGTTACTGAGAACCAGCCGGAGTCCTTTGTGAAATGCAATGCAAACAGTCCACAATCAATTAGCTTCTTGTACAGCAGTCAAAGCCGCAACCTTTTCATGTATGCAGTCCCATTAGTTACATGAACAGTCCTTAATTGCATGTGTCTTCTCACTGACATCAAGAGGCCTGCTAAATTTAGGATTATGTCTAGGAATAAACGTTGCAGGGTTATAATGGATCTTGGAAGTGTGTGTTTAGGAAGTTATGAATTAGATTTCTAACGTAGTTCAGTCCGCTGTGGCTTCTCTTGTTTTCAGGGCAAGGCCAGTGTACTTACCATTTTCTCAGTGGGTTATGTTGGGCAAGAAGATCTTTGGAAATCTCTGCTTCCATTTTTCCAAAACCAGTATGGCCACATTACTGCAGCACTTCACCCAGGTTAATTCACCCACCCCATATGCTATGTTGTCTTTGCAGCTGATCACGAGGAGCTGATTTCATAGATTTCATAGACATTTGGGCTGGAAGGGACCCAGGAGGATCATTGAGTCCAGCCCCCTGTCCCAGGGGCAGGAAGTCAGCAGGGATCATAGGATCCCAGCAAGACAAGCATCCAAATGTATCTTGAAGGCTTTCAAAGTAGGTGCTTGAACCACCTCCAGCGGCAGTCTATTCCAGACCTTGGGGGCTTGGACAGTAAAGAAGTTCTTCCTTATGTCTAGCCTGAATTGGTCGCAGCAGAGTTTGTGACCGTTCAATCTTGTCATCCCTTGGGGCACTCTGATGAACAGATGTTCCCCCAGATCTTGATGAGCACCCCTGATAAACTTATGCCACCAGTTTTGCATATTGTCTGTCTAGAGAAAAAAAGCAAGTGTGGTAGGTCAGTATAAAAAGCCTGCATCTGCTTGCTTTAGCTATCATGTATGCCTGAAGTGGGAAACTGTAATTCAGAGTGCTCATGGGGCTAGCAAGGGAGCGTATAAGCTGTTTGGGGACCTGGGAAAGTTGGCCTTGGGCATTTGCGTGTTGAAGTTCTGGCTCTGAAATGTGTGTGTTGGATATAGGGGAGAGTAAAAGGAGAAGAGAGGAGAATAAATAAGTAAAACTTGTTTGTCTGTTTCTGCAGGAATTTGGACACTAGTAATTGACTGAGAAGCACAGAGTAGCTCAAATGCTGCGGTATGACATTACAGCAAGACAAGAGCCCACCTGTGCAGCAGGGATAAAGCGTTGACATGACCCGATAGGTATTTGTGAGGTTCCACTCTTTTCTGGCAGGGAGGTCCCACAGGGTGGTGATGAGCAAGTGATCATCTCCTCAGGACCTTTCCTTCAGGGACCCCCCAGGGCTCCATCTTCAGGGACCCCCCAGGGCTCCATTGCCCCTCCTGTTCAATGTATATATTGTGCGCTGGGCAAAATTGTGTGCAGATTTGGAGTAAGGTGCCCTCAGCGAGCTGCTAACACCCAGCTCTACTTCTTCTCTTCCATCCCTTGCCACACAGTGCCTGGCTAAAGTTAGGGATTGGATGTGGGTGGACCAACTAAAACTGAACCCAGACAAGCCACCGGTAATGGTAGTGGACAGACCATGTAACTTGTGGGAGTGGTGGCCAACATTTTCCAGTGAAATTTCTCATGTGTGCATGCTCTCTCACCCACTTGTGGGGGAGGGTGGGAGGTTGCTGGGACACCTGTCATTAATTGGTTGAAGCCTCCCCTTGCCACTCAGGTTTGCAGCTTTGGGGTGACCCCAGAGCCTGGATCCTCTGCTGCATGTGGATCTTCAGGTGGTGGCAATGGCTAGAAGCCTTTTACCAAGTCCATGTGCTGAGAAGGCTACTTACTACCTTTTTCTTTCTGTGTCTGATCTGGCCACCATCGTCTGTGCCTTTTCAGCAGCCTAGCTTTGAAGTTACAGTGTGCTCTGTGTAGGGTTACTCTTGAAAATCATCCAGAAGCTGCAGCTGGTGTGGAATGCAGTGGCCCATATTTTGACAAGACGCATCACCAGGAGCACTTCAGTCCTCCAGAACCTGCAGTGGCTCCCAATAGCGGTCTAGGTGCAATTCAAAGTTCTGGTTTTAACCTAAAAGGCCCTAAATGTTCTGGACCTTATGTCCCTAAGGGACTACCTCCTGTCTTGTGCCCCATCATGATTCCTAAGGTCAGCTGAGAGCAACCTCGTAGTACAAGCACCATCAGTATGCAAACATTGCTTGGCACAAATGCATGGGAGGTCATTCCCTGCAGTCGCTCCTCAACTCTGGAACTCCCTCCCTCTTGCGGCTCACTTGAACCTAAGCCTGGATTTCTTTTGGAAGCACTGTTAATAAGAACTTTCTATTTGGTCAGGCATTAACCAAATAAAACTTGGAAGAGCTGTTGTTTAGGGGGTCTCTGTTTTGTCTTGATGCTCTAGTTCCCTTTTAAGCTGTTTTGATGCTCTTGTTACTCTCCTGATTTTAAGTTATTCTGCTTTTGTATCATAAGCCACCCTGAGCCTTGGTTGGGGAGGACTACATGTAAATCAAATACATATTTAAATATGCTCGCACTGCTTTTGGTTCTGGAGCTAATTTGGGTATGTCTTTATGGTGCTGCACTGTGTTGTGTAGACCTACTTTGAGCATCTATAATAAATTAATGAAAAACAGATAAAAATAGGCAAACCATATACACTATAACTGCATTTTCAGATGGAAAGTAATCACTTAAAGTCCCGGCAGACGTGCTGTCACTTGCATGTTCATGACAAACACTGGAGTCGTTTTCCTGCCTTCTCTAGCACTGCCAATCATACTTAGCACTAATTAATGAAATTTCAGGATGGCATTTGCCAGGAGGTTCATGCAAGGCGTCAGGCCGGCTCCAGTGACAACACTTTTTCATCATTTATTGCTTTGGTGATATTGGCTCAAGTTTCAGAAGCAGCCGTTCTGAAGCTGGGCTCCTTCAAGAACAACTGCAGAGTGATTTACATGCTCAGCTTCTCAGATACATTGTCAACACAGTACCAGCTGCCAAGGCTCATCAAGGAAAGTGCTGACATTTTCTGGGAATTCATTTGCCTTAACGTATCTCCTCTCCGGTAGCTTACATTTGCATATATTGTTTTACAGGACATGACATGGATTATTGAAATTAAAATTATTCCAACATGGGTGTATGACAAATATTAACCAGATTTATGCCAAACTTAAATTACCTAGTGCCAAGACCTGCTTAGGGAGGGCTTTCAGGCCAAGTGTCTAGCTTCCACTAAAACCCACGGGAGTATCACTGGGTGTCAGGGAGAGGATGTGAACCTAGGTTTGCACAGTGCAGCACATTGCTGTCAGGGTAGGGACATCACCTTCCTGTTGCTGTTTGCTAGCTATACATAAAATTCATGGGTGGACCCAGGATTTGAAAAGGGGAGGCAGCCCAGCAAAGGTGGATCTGAGCACCTCACCTCAGACTGGCAGAGAATCATGGAGAAGGGCTGGAAGGGACCTCTAGAGGTTATCTAGAGGCAGGATCATGCCTATCCAAATAATCCTATACAAATCTACTGTGTAACCTCAAGGCACTCCAGAGGAGCCGGAGCAATGGGTGAGGAAGTGGGGAGCAACCCCTTCCCTGCCTTGCAGTGGGAGGTTGGGGAGACCCCAGCCACATGTTCCCCCTACTGCCCATTTCTCCCTCACCTGGCTCCTTCAGCTTATTTTGGGGTCTCTATGGTTGCAATGGCTCCCTGCCCCCTGCTGCTGGCACCACTGCTGAAGCAGGCCTGGCTGGCACTGAGCTGGAGAAAGCTTGAGGAAGGTAAGCCAACTGTCACAGCCTGCCCTCCCCAGACCGCTCAGTGAGCTGCTGGCAGTAGTGCAACTAAGGTGGAGAGACCAGGGAAATGGCCCTGGATACCAGCTGAGGCAGGGGATGGGAAAATAACAGCTGCTGCTGCAGCCAGCACCAGCAACCAGAAATTGCCCCTGCCCCACTGCATTGCTGGGGCCCTGTGAACCCCACTGCTCTGTTATACCTGTGGAAGCCAGGCCTCTCCTCCTTACAGCTGTAGCAGGAATCAAAGGTGGGTAACTGCACCACTGCAGCCCTCCCTGGATTTGACCCTGGTATAATTATATTAAAACCAGATTTCATAATAGTACTTTGCTCTTCCTAATATATGCCTGGTGCAGCTAGGTGAATAAGCATGTGCTGATCTGAAGCACTTAACTAGTTGTCTCAGTGCATAGTTCAGCATACTAGAGGTCTTGTCTTGCGAGGAGGCCCAGGGCTTCCCCAAAGAGCAGGGGTCATAGCCCTTTGCTTTTGCTGTTGTTCCAATGCTGCTTGTGCCGCCAGATTTCATACCGGCATGGAGGGGGGCAGGCTGAATTTGCCTGAAATCTGCTGTTAGAGGCATGGAAATGGTCTTCCTGGAATGAAGGGAAGCATGGTCAGGGACTGAAGAGAATGAAACCTATTGGCATGTGGGTAGTGACACACGTCATGGTTTTGTGCAAATTGGTTCTGACTGACACGTGAGATGGATCACAGACCTGCCAGGTTTTGAAATGTGGTAAATCTAAGGTGCCTGAGCTATGGCATGAAACAAGCAGGCTTGGGTGTATGTGTGGGTAGAAGCTGTTTGTGACGGGTATCTCTGAGGCTATAGGAGTAGGGTTGTCCATGAGTGCATTGTGTGTGTGCGTGCGTGCACACATACATCCTTAGCCAGAACAAGATTGGTTGTGTTTGGATAAGCTACTGTTAGTTCATAAATTGGACAACTGAGTCTAAAGGATAGTTTTGCTTATAGGTTGCAAAAGTCTAGAAAGGGAATGAAACGCACTTCCAAGGAGGGGACTATGGTGGGGCATATGTCCCCACAGAGTTGCATATGGGGCAGATGTGGGCTGCTTGCTGTGGACTCAGGGCTCCCCACCCTGCTGCTCTCTCCCCTGCTGCTCCTGGGTGGGCAGAGGACACCTCGCTATGGCGGCGTGGCTGTTGCAGGGCACCTGGGGAGCCCTGAGCCTGCAGCGGGCAGCCTACATCCTGCCCCACCCCCCACGCTCCACTCAGTTCTACTCTGGCTGTGCTGCGGGGGTGGGGGATTTGAGGGGAGGAGGTGGGCATGCGTCTTGCCTTTCCATTTTGAAAAGGTGGTCACCCTAAGGGCACAGTCTGTCAGATCAGATACTGCACTGAGATATTTCCATCAGTTTCAGTCAATAGGTCAAGAAGAAAGGGTCTGTGCCCTTGCTATATAATCTTCTGAGGTGAGAGCCACAGACATTCAAATCAGGTTCTAATAACTTGGAATAATGGCAAGTTTGATACAAAAAATCCATCACGTTCTTTGTGTTCCTGTAAATGTGTTAGTACCAGGGCAGAGAGCAATGTTGGAGCACGAATGTAACAAGGCTTTTTTCTCCTAGGGGAGCCTTTGTATTTGAGAACCACTTCATTATGGCCTGTGCCGATTGTCAGTTCTTTGAGCTGAGAGCTGTTTTATTTGCTCTGTGTTTGTACAGTACCTAGCACAGTGTGATCCTGCCTCCATAACTGGGACTTCTAAATGCTACTGTGGTAGGGAAAAAACCAAATGATAATGGTGAAGTCAGAGTGATATGGGTGCAAACATTCACTCTGGAGTCTAATAGTCATTTGCTGTGTCAACACGAGGCGCTGACTGCGCAGTAGCTTGTTACTACTGTTGCACGGCACGAGCCATGATGCGATGATACTGTGCAGTAGTAATGAGCTACTGTGAAGTCAGTGTCACCAAGAAGCCATGCGGGGATGCTGCTGTGTAGTAATGCCAGTTACTGTGCAGTCATTTAGTACTTGGGTATGCACGTACTAAATGACTGCTAAGTAACAATTGACCAGTCAGCATCTCGTGTAGATGTGGCCATTGACTACAATGTCATAGTCTTAGCTTAGATGAGCCATCTGCATTTCTGAGGTGGCAGAAGTGATGGTTACTTTGCATTTGCTGTAGAACCAGTACCAGCCTTTGCTTGGTATTGCCAGGCAGTTGGTGCCTGCTGTGTTTGTCACTTGCAAACATTAGTTCTGAGTGGTGCTTTCTGATGGGCCTTGCAGGTCATGCAAAGCTGGCTTTAGGGGTGGGTAATTACCCAGGGTACTGTGGTCAGGAGGACACCCCCCCCTCCCCCACCAGACACACACAATGTTTGTGTGACCAGACTTTGGAATAGATTTGCAGCGGGGGTGGTGCAGGCACCTACCCTGGAGTTCTTCAAAATGAGACTGGATGCACACCTTGCTGGGGTTATTTGACCCCAGCCATCTTTCCTGTCCAAAGCAGGGGGGCTGGACCAGATGATCTCATGAGGTTCCTTCCAGCCCTAAACGTCTGTGAATCTGTGAGCACTATCCCCGCACCCCACCCCATCAGGAGGAGTGGTGCCCAGCCCACCCTCTCAAGTTTAGTTTGTTCTGGTGACTTGCATTTGTCTTCCTCTCAGGCCTCTGGATCCCTTTGAAATTGAAGTAGGACAGTGATACAGTTGCTGCATGGAACTAACAGGCATGTATGTTACTTGATGCAGCTGCCTGTTAGGCAGTAGATGTAGTGGGTAGATAACATGTTTACTTTGGAGTAGTTTACCCCTGGAGTAGTTTACTCCACATTAACCCTTCCCTTGCCCCACAAATACCACCAGTTTATATGGTGAATGAGGATCCAAAGCCTTGAATTTGGCAGCAGTTTCAGAGCCAGAGAAGAGTTAACCTGGTTCTTGGTGAACACATCTGACGCCTCCTGTCACAGCAGTGTCCTGTCCTGATCCCTGCTCTGTGGAGCTCCCATTCTCCACAAGTAGGTATCTGTGCCGCTTGTGGCATGTCTGCTGTGGGTTGACCTACGCTGAGTTAGACAAAGATGTTTCCACAAGAAGGAATATATAGAGCAGGGGTTGTTAACTGGGGGTACCCCTGGGGGTACTTGAGAAGGCCCTAGTGGGTATGTGTGGTCAGGTGGGGACAGAGCACTGCCATGTACTATCCCATGCTGCCACACAGGCGCTGCCCACCCAGCTGGATGTAGGGGGGCAGGGGAAGCTCTCATGCAGCAGCTCTGCATCCAGCTGCGCACCCCCTCCCTCCCTGCTTGGCGTCCGGGGGTACACTGCTCCATGTCCAGCTGCTGGGGGGTACAATCATTTAAAAAGGTTGAAAAACCCTGATATAGAGAAGGTTTCTGCTACAAAGAAGCCTTTGCTTAATTTCTTAGACAGTGCATGGAAGCAGAATCAACAGGGGCTGTGAAGAAAAGGGCTGCTAGTACGGGGAGGTGTCAAAATATCTGTCAGGATTCTTCAGAACAGATGTTTTGTTGTTTGCGATCCTGAGTCTATTTCCTCCTTCTCTGCAGTTGTGCAGAGCTGGCGGTTAGAGCTGCAGGTGGCAATCCAGCCATTACATCTATGCAGGATTTGTCTAATTTTCTGTTGTCTTTGTTGCTCGTTGTGCAGAATTATGATGGCTCAGAGGGGCCACACATGCATGAGCTGGAAAGTGAAGGAAAGATAAATCATAAAAACAACCCACAAACAAAGGCAAGCATTGAAAGAGATGCAAAGCACAGTATACGTTCCAACACCTCCCCAAAATGCCATTATGTCTACAAAACACATTTTCAGGATTCATGAATGCACCCGAGAAGTACTGTGAAAGTATTTCAGACTGAGGTCAAAGTGGGAAACAGCAGTTGCCTTGGAAACAAGATGCTGTACACTGAAACAGAAGCAAAGAATTACATTGTTAGATCAATTTTAATTACAACAGAATAATTAATGCATAGAGGCATTTTTGGTGCTGGATATTTGTGGGAAAAGTACATTAAATCTCTAGTTTCCATGGGAACCCACAAAGGGAAACAGGAATAGGAAAAATGAACTGGATTTTTGCCTTTCAAAAAATATTAAAAAGGTAAAAGCCACTTCACTAATAAAGCACAGCCTTGACTCTAGGGGAAAAATCATATTAAAACAAAAGTCACAAACTTTTCATTAAAGCAGTTTATATATTTCAATAGAGCTCCATGTCCCACTGAAACCATCTCACTTAGTGATGTGATGCTTGTTTTCTTACTGAAAGGCCTTAAGACAAAAAATTGTCTGAAAAGATGTGCTACAACTAAAGCAGAAGTTGGTGCCAGGGGTCACTAGATTAGGTCCTGTATCTGGGTTACACAAGTGAACAGACTAGGTGGCCACAACTATCCCTTCCAGTCTTAACATATGTAGAGTCTTCCTGATGAGCACATGGTTTAACTGCCTGGTGCCCAGTCCTGAAAGGTGAGGGCCGTCAACATGAGTTGAGGGCAAACACCAACTTCAGGAGATGTTCAGCACCTGGGAGAATCTGGCACTTACAAGGCTGTTGTGTGAAACAATGTAAAGGAAGCATTTTGTGGTGTGTTGAGAAATGCAACATCAGCGTGTCCAGTACTACTGAATAGCCTAATTCTGCTTGGGATATGTATTCAACCCTTGCAATAAATGCCAAGGCTAAGAATACCCATTTATTGCTACCTACTTCTTGGCACAAACCTAAAATAACCTATTTGCTCACCATACACTAGGTCTGCTTTTAATTTGCATCTACCCTCCCTTCCTTATTTTAATTTCCATCTCTAGCACAAAGAGGACAAAAGTTGCAAAGCTTGAAGTGTAGCCTTTACCATCCAGATGTACCATTTTCAGTGTGGGACTGGTGTAACCTACCCAGTCTGGGTTTTGTCTATCTCTAGTGGTGGCTGAACAACATACAGAGCTTGAGTCCAGCACAGCCTGGGTAGTGGGGTTTCCATCCATGTGTGTAGAATAACATGTAGGCATTCCACATGCAGGTATTGCTGCTGATGTTCCACACAGGGGTGTAGCAATTCACCATCAAAACTGAGCCTGCATGGAGAGGGGAGGGTAGACTGAGGCAGCAAATAGCATGAGTTTTTTTAACTTTATCCTGGCACAAAGGGGAGCATGAGCCAAGCAGTGATCATAACAATCACATTCTTCTTCTCTGGGACACAGCTGGAGAAGAACCCAGCTGTGTACTGCCCTGTACTGAGACTGAAAAGTGAGGTTACCATCTTGCACTAATGAGGTATTGTATGACATGACACCTTACTGAAAGCCAGTGTTAGAGGATGCTTATAGCAAAGAATAATGGAGCTGAATACTAGTGCATGGTTAGAGCATTGATTCAGAGGGTGCTACAACTGTTTCTGAGGAAATGACTGAACTGAAATAATGTAATCCCCTCAATTTATTGTGCTTTAATTATACTGCCTCCTAATTTAGAGAACTACCATATGCTATACATTGATACCCTGGGGCTGTATGGAATTAAATTGAAGCCTAGCCAAAAATTGTGCTTTTGAAAATCTATTTACAGTTATATACAGTTTACATACACACACACGCATGCATACATACACATACAGAGTTATATTTACAGTTATATTTAGTTATGTGTATATATAACTACATATTTAGTTATATGTATACATACATACATATGTATCTATATATGTGTGTGTGTGTGATCCATACACACACATACATATGTATAATACATGTTTTATGAAGATTTAGTGTATTTAGGGATATTTGTATCATCAACCATTTTTAAGTAAGTGTGAAATATATGTGAGAAGAAAGCATAACTCTTTCTTTTTAGATTTCCCTTTTTTCTTTTTAAACCAAAAGATATTTTCACTGCTATAAATTACTGGAGAGGTAAGAGAATGCAAAAGTAATCTCATTACCACACACATCTCAGTGGTTCTTAAAGCCAGTTCTAAATCTTAAAGATTGGGGGGGAGGCAAAATATGGCTTGCGGGCCAGATCTGGTTCCATGAAGGAATTTTGTTCAGCCCATGGTGGGTCCCTTGGTCCCACAGACTGGCCATGGCTCATGCTGCTGGTCCTGCTGCCCCTGGACATGCAGTGAGACTGGAGTGGCATGGCAGCTGAACTCTGCTACCTGGGAGCCCCCACAGTGGCAGTTCCTTCTGGCTGCCGCCACTGCCAGACTCAGCCCCACTGCTCAGGAATCCTGGCCCCTCTGCCTCACACCCACCATTGGGAACATGACCATGCAACCAGGGCATGTGGCCAGGCAGATGAGATGGGGCCATGGGAGGGTGAGCAGCAGTGTGTAGGTGTGGGATGGGCAGGAGGGGCCAGGATCATGCGGTGAGATCATGAGGCAGTAACAGCACAGGGCCAGGCCCTGGTGTAGAGCTGTGATTTTCTGCTTGCATGCCTTTGTGATGGGCACTGGTACCATGGACAGAGGCATGTAGGAAATGGATCTCAGCTTTGACCCAGTCCCTGGCTCTGTTCTGTCACCACCCCAAGGCCCTGGCTCTGGCCCTGGCCCTGCCCACCCATCCTGCTCCCTGATGCAGCTCCCAGCCTGCCCATGGGCCCATCCACTCTGCCCAGCCATGCACCTTGCCTATGCAGGTCCTGGCTGGTCCCTGTGGAGACCCCAGGATCACTGAGCAGTGACTGTGGGGCTGGGGCCCAGGGCGAATCCATAACCCACTTCCCACATGCGGAACTGGTGCCTATCACAGGGGTGTGAGGTTGAGGGGAGATTTGCTGGCCTGGGGAGGTGTGAGGTGCTGACTCAGCCTGTGACAACTCACAAACTCCGTAAGTGGCCCTTTGGCCCAAATCATCTCCCACCCCTGTACTTGATCATAATGTTCCTCAGTCTGACTTAGTTTAGCTCTCTCAGTTGAAGCAAGGTTTGAGGGATGTTCTCTGCCTTGCATAATAATGCAGAAGGGAGGCATGTGTGGGCTTTATGGAGTTAGGCTGGCAGCTGGACAGAAGGAAGGAAGGGGGAAGGGCCTGGTTATATCAGTGGAAAGTGGGTAGAGGCTGTACCTTTATAGCTTTTTTTTTTTTTTTTTTTTTTTTGACTGTAGGATTTTAGGCAAGGAGCTGCTTCCATTTTGTGTGTATATAGTGCCTGACAAATGCAGCTCTTGTGCTACCTTCAGATACCTAATAAACAGGGCCAAGTACAGAGAGTCAAAAAGCCTGAGGCTGAATCTATCCAATCTTTGCAGGTTAGTTGAAGCTGCGTAGTTTGAACCAAAAAGCAAGTGAACAGACATTCACTTTTGGTTGGAAATGCAGCCACATGCCTGCAGTGGCTCAGGCTAGATGCAGGGGGTGCTAGAGCATACCTCCCTGTTCAGCTGGAGCAGACAGCTTGGGCCAAGGTTAGCTTGCCTATCCTGAGAGGGGTGTTTATGAGGGAGGTGCAAAGCATTCTGGGATGCTGGGGGACTGTGAGTTAACTTGAATCTGGAGGGGATCTGGAACAGAAGTTCAACAAACCATTTTACCTTAAATCAGGTAAGTCTGATACTACATTCATCCAGGTTTATCAGTTACCAGTTTCGGCCATTTTGAAAGTGACTTATGTGCACTGAACTTCTGGGCTTGATACAGAAAGTCAAAAAGCCTGAGGCTGAATTGATTCAGTCTTTGCTGGTTAATCTAAAAGGCAGAGATTAAACTGAGAAACAACTGGACACACATTTACTTTTGATTCAGGAAATGCAGCCTACAGTAGCTTAGGCCAGAAGCCAGGGCTAAAGCATGGCTTTCTGGCATATAGCCAGCATGGTCTGCGTATTTGCTTCCTCTTCCTGCTACCCCTGAGGTCTCTGGGATTTGCAATCCACAATCACACAAGCAGGACTCTGCAGCATTGCTCATCACTTCCTCTTCCTGCTTCCCTGGGTGCCTCTGGGATTTGTAGTCTACAGTTGCGGTCAGCAGTAACTTTCAGTAAATTGGGCAGGGCAGGGCAGTTCTGTACTCAGGGGAAGGGGGGCTTACCAGGGAAGAGGGGTTTAACCCCCCACTCAAGCCCCAAACCCCAGCTGGGGTTTGCCTGGGGGGGGCAATCCCTTCTTCTCTTCCCTCAACCATCTCTGCTGGAGCAGGCAGAAAAGCCTAGCCCAGGGCTGGAAAGCATGGATGCTGTGGGACTCTGATTTAACTTAAACCAGGAAGGGGTCTGGAACAGAAATTTCATAATCTGGTTTGACCCAAAACAGTTAAATCTGATACTACATGCAACCAGGTTTATATTAAACCAGTTTCAGCCATTTTGAAACCAGTTGATATGCACTGAACTTCTGTTCTGTTGCAGGTTTAAACTGGTTTCTGATTACTTAAATCAGCTTATGTTAACTTCTGTCCCTAGCCCTGTTGTGTTACAGATTTAAACAAGTTTCTGATCACTTATACCAGTATATGTGTAACTTCTGTCCCTAGCCTAAGGGAAATACTAGTGGGACTCGACACCTATTTTAACCTATGCCTGTGCTTAAATACGCTGTTGAACTGTGGCTGTGGTACAACAGCAAACATTTAACCTGTAGGACTAAGACACAGGGCAGAAAGAGGCTTGTATGTTAAGCTCAAAGGGCATCTTTACCCGTGCTCCAGGGTAGAGGGGTCAGTGCTTTAATTAGAGCAGCTCTGAGAGCCGCTTACATGTATTTGACATCCCACACTTCAGAATGGTGGCAGGGGTGCTTTAACTAAAGCTCATTCAACAAAATTTAGTTGAAGTGCCCCTGCTGCCATTTTGAAGCATGGGAACACTGAATACACGTGACATGGAGGCTGGTGAAGTGTGCTAATTAACGTGTTTCAGGACCCTTGATTAATCAAGGCTGCTCCAATGCATACTAATTAGCATATGTCAGAGCAGACATCCAGTACATGTATAGGTGCTGCAAACTCTCTCAGATGTGAATAGTCCCTGGTATGGTTACTAAATTACTAAGATACTATATTTGCCCCTCACAGCTAGTACTGTGATGTGGGTTTTTTTCTAAAATGGATCTAGTGATAGTAATAGTAAGTGACATACAGTGTAGGGCATGCATTCTATTAAGATGCGTGCTACAAGGAAAACTTACAAAATGAGCGGGGGGTTTTATACTTCCATTACAGTGACAATGTTAACAAGGTTATGTTGGCAACATGAATAAGATTATAAAGACAGTGTTAATGAGTTATGAAAATGATGCGTCTGTCTAAGGTTGCAGTCAAAATGTGTTTAGCTTGTTTTTTGAAACTGTGATTTTGTGACTTTTTAAAGCAAGCAACAAAGATAACAAGCAGAGGCGAGGTAGGTAGGAGGTGGTAGCATTATTATATCAGCTTGAAATGGTCATTCAGCCTCCAGCAGGCAGGAATGCCTTCATCCACAGGTCTTTTGCTTGAGCTGAAGGCCGGAGACTTGTAAGTGAAATTAGTTTGACAGGAGGCATTCCACCTCTGTCAGAGCTAAGAGAGGAAGGATGGCTCTATAGTTAAGGCTGTCACCTTATCCTGAAGATTGTGGTTTAATTCCTGTTCCTCTGGGGGTGCGTCTACACATGATGCTCTAATGAACATTAGCTTAAGCTAATGCACATTAAGGGCATGTGTCTACATGTGTGCACCCTTCATTTGCATGAGAAATGGCGAATTTAAGCTATTTGTGCCTAAATTTGATGCCTGCATTTGCATCAAATGTGAATAGTTAAAGTGCATTAGTGAACATGTAGACATATTACATGTAGACATATTAAAGCGCATTAATGCTGTGTATGTGGACTGACTTGGGACTAACTTTAGTCCCAAGTTAGTTCACACACTGTGTTTTTGTGCTTTTAATGACTGCTGTGTAGATGCCTGCCTAAACCAACTTAAATGTACTTTAAGCTAATGCGCATTAAATTTAAGAAAGCTTAAATGCACATGTAAACATGCCCTGGATGTCCTAAGCCTACAGTCCCAGACCCTCTCTGTGCCTCACTTTCCCACGTATGCAACGTAGAAAGTAACGTCCTTGCCTCACAAGGAAGTGCTGCACTGGCAGTGATGAGGTACATGCATAGTGTTATGATGCTTGTCTTCAGATGACTGTCAAGTGAGAAGAAAGAACCGGCAGCCAAGATGGCAAGTGCTGTTTCCAGAACCTTGAGATGATCTGAACCTCAGGCTCTCCAGACCTGTAATTTAGGGAGGAAATGAAGTGCTCTGACAAGAGCCTCTTCTCGGGTGCAATGCCTTGGGTTTCAGAGCTCTTTTGGAACATGGCTGTCATAGTAACCATGGAAGACCTTTCAGGGATCTGTTAAACCAAAAAATTGAGACCTTGACTTGTCTGGGAAAGGGTTAAATTTCTGTTTCCCCTTTTGTGTGAACTGTTTCTTCCTACAAGCCCCAGACATGGCTTCCAGCTGCATTAAGCTTTCTTAGCATCATCTAGCCAAAAGAACAAGCACTTCCTATCATCACAAGAAAATTGTTCATAGATCACAGGCCTCAGCCATCACTGCCGCTCTCCTGGAGGCAAGTGGTGTCAACAGGTGGTATCTCTTGTCATGACGGTGCTTTAAAATCAATAGGATCACTCCCGCACATCAGGAGTAATCACAGGAGTAAGGAGTTGCAGGCATGACCTTTGAGGAAGCAGGCACTGATGGGTGAACTGGTGGGTGTTTGCCTATAGGTTTTTTCTAAAGCCATGGTGAATAGTTCTTTGTAAATTCTTGGTTGTATGAAATATTTTTCCTATAAAAAAGGTTGAAATAAGAAAACAGAGAGAGTCAGGAAACATCTGTGGTGAGCCAGGGACTCCTTTACTGAAAATGAGTCCTGCCCCATACTGCTTTCCCCCTATCTTTGTGGTATATAGACTGCCTGCTTCCCAGTTAGTTATGATTATTTACCACTTACAATCTGCTTTCACCCCAGAGCCCTGGTCATAAACTAGGAACTGGCATACTGTATGGCAGCAGAATAAAAAAAGTAGCATCCATCTCAAATGCCCCTTGATTGAATACTGGTTCCCTCTGCCTGGTAGCCAGTATAGTGGAAAAAATGTAGGACCAGACACTCAGCTGATGCAAACTCTTCGGTCTTCAACAGAACCATGCCAAGTCACCCTGGCATATTCTGATGGATGAGGAGAGTAAGAACTCCAGTATTCTGCTCAGGGTAGATCCCAAAGGGTCCGGGGGAGGGGAGCGCAGTACTGCAGTTGTACCCCTGTTTGATTCCTGCTCCAAGCAAACTTTAAAACCAACTGCTTGGGAAAAGCAGTGACCTTTCTATTCAGGCAGAACTGAAGGAATCAATTGACTTGATGGCTCATTGTAATTGATTTGATTCTTGCTAATCTGTCTTTACTTCACAGATGTTGACAATCCTCTCTCCTTTTCTAATGGTCTTGATGTTCCACTATTCAAACTATCCTTTCTGTTGCAATTTTGCTGCCTATTAACCATTCCTGGAAATGCCTTTCTTCTCTTTCACAACCCTGCTGACTGATTTTTTAGCTCCAGCTAAAACACCTCAAGTCAGGTGCGGTAATATTAACTAAGGTGTAGAAATGACTGATATTGAAGTACTGGAGGCACTTTCAAGACACTTGAGAAGACTGGATTTTGTTTTATGAATTTGAATAAGGGACGTACATGTAACTTTAATGAATAATGAGAGCACATCTTTTGACTATTTTTTACCTGGTTTGGGTTTCTAAACTTGATATATAATTTAAGAAATTAGTGCACATTTCAGGAAAATGATCATTGTTTTTGCCTTGATCTTAAACTGACTAATGTAGTGCTGGGCTCCTAGCATATTAGTAAAGCTTTTATTGTAATCGGAGAAAAATATTTGTTGTGTTATACGTGATGATGTGCCACACTATCTGCAGCCTCCTTTGTAAAATCCTAGATCTGTCCGTGACTACTTCTAGCTCTGTCAGGGGCTTGCTCATTCTGTATTTGCCTCATTCCTCCTGTGGTGGTGAAATGGAGCTGATTCTACCTACAGTCAATTACCAGGGACCTCCTAAGACCAGCCCCCCCAACTGGCAATATAATGTCTTGCTGCCCGTTGTTCCAGTCCATGTTCTCTTATTGCAGAAAAGTTCTGGTTCAGACAAACTTCTTGCACAGTTCTCACAGCTCATTTCACAGAGGTGTAATATTGTTTGCATTTATTGGAGGCAATGGTGCAATCGGGAGGAGCGGTGATGCTTAGCACAGAATTGCTCCAGGGAAGGCAGGCATTTGGAAGATCTCCTAGAGACACAGGTTTTATATTTCTGTGAACCTCATCTCCACAGAGTTAACAACCTAGGGAAAAAAATCTCAAAATTTTGACCATTGCATCTCCTGTTCAGTGTTCGGTGCAGTGGGCTGAGTAGATTGTTTCATAAAAAGCAAAAGCCTTTAAATTCAGAGAGGTAATTAAAAGTCAACAAGGAACTCTCCAAAAGGATAAACATTTGGAGGCCTAATTAATGTTCCAACTTCAAAACAAAATAATAGATGCAAGTGGATGTGATTTAAGGGTTAAGTTTTGGAGATAGACAGCCCTAGCCCACTTATTCAATCAGTGAATGGTACTCTAATTGGTTCAGAGAGTTAATAAGAAAGCCCTGCCCTGCTTTTTGCCTGACTTCAGACTAACAGGGATAACAACTGTACCTCTGTCTAGCGCAGCTGTGTTCAAAACAGATATGCGCCACAGTATCAAACTGCGCAGTACAGGTGATCCAGTTATTCGGTCATTTCTTGAGCTTTTAGTCCCATCTGTTCCCTGAGGTCTGTTGATTCTGACGTATTCTTACACATACTAGCTGCACCTTTACAAATGCCCAGATCTATGAAAACAGGCACATTGATGATTCATGATGAAAGTTGACTTTTTCTCTATTTAGTTACAAGCCTCCGTGTTTCTTACCACATCTGCTCTATATTAACAGAGCACAAACAATGATGGTGTTTCCTGTCACAGCAGCCCCACAGCACAACGCAGTGCTCACCCAATGATTTGGGCTTGACGCATCAAGTTTTTGCACTGGGTTATGCAGGAGGTCAGAGTGAATGGTCAGAGCACTCACTTCTGATTTTTAAGTCTGAGAATATGTAAAAGGTTCTCTAGAGATTCACAGAAGTTTAGGGCTGGAAGGGACCTTGTGAGATCATCGGGTCCAGCCCCCCTGCTCGGGGCAGGAAAGACTGCTGGGGTTAAAGAGGAGGATTTCAGTAGAGGCGGCAGTGCTCTGAGGTTCTGAACATCAGGCCTTTATGAAGCAGCCCAGATTTGGATCTAAAAGTACAAATTTAGGTGCCAAGTTTGAAAAAATCAGGTCTCTTTTTATTAAAAATATATTCATCATAACTTTCCCAAGTAACAGAATGAGACAATGTCAGACCTACGAACAAAAGCAAAGTCCTGAATTCTGACAATCACATACTTCTCTGGAGCTTTACTTAGCAGCCCCGCCACATTGGTATTGTTTCAGAAAGTGTGCAGAGTATTCACATTAAATCTAACTAAAATAGAATTGCTGGAGATGCTCTACTATTGCTGTAAAATATGGCAAAAGTTCCCACTCATCACACTACATATTGCTTGGGAATTAAAATGAAATTTCATTTCTGTTGAAAATGAATATAGTTGTTGTGAAGGACCATGTATTTCATTATGAATTTTAAAACAAATGTTCCTTGAAATTCTGAGATAATTACTTTTACTATTCTTGTAATTCTTTTGAAAAAATTAATTAGACATTGCAAGCCAAACATTTAAAAATATTTATCTAATTAATGGTGAGCGGCATTTTGTATGTAAAACTTAAATAAGAGCCTTTAGAGTTTTCATAATTTAAATTGAAAGCCAATAAGCAAAATAATTTTTAGTTAAAAAGAAATTAAAATTGTTATTTAAATGCATGTCAGAACTAAAGGACAAGCATTATTCTGACTGGATGTTAAAGGACAAAGATTAATGGTGAAAAATCTTTAATTAGTGAGATGGAATTAAGTGGAAAATTATTAATGTGTCCCTTCATAAATCTTTAATGCTTAATTGATTATTGCTTTATATATAAAGGTATAATCAACAGCCTGTAAATAAGCAGGGTGCTGTAACCTTTGGAATTAAAGTGAAATATGTACACACACTGCACAATTTGCTCTGCTGCAAATCAGGCCTGAGGTGCTCAGCAGACTGCTATGGAAAAGTAGCAGAACAATCTCTGCCCCTTGCTACATAAGCAATGCAAGTTTTACCCAATTGCTGCTGTTAGCAAAGGTGAGTCTCTCACCTTCAGTGCACTGAGACTTGGAATCTTATGCTATAATTGTGACTTCTTGCTATGGGTTAAGTGATGGCAAGCATTTGTATGAGAGGTCACTGGGGATACCTAAGTCCTCTTGGAAATCCCATCCTCACCCAAGGCACAGCTCTGCATAACGGGGTCTGCATTGCCCTGCATCTACCTTGTTTCTGGGAGAGAATTACAACAGACCCAGGACAATTACAAACTACCCTCTCCACCACTGGGCTGGCTCACCTTTGTTTCTGACCTGTTGGGAGTAGGGTGCAAGTTTGGGCTACAAACTAAACAAATTAGGACTACTGGTGTAGGATACAAAATTGGCTATTATAGGTATAGCAGAATCATGGCAGATTGTCAGTGATGACTGGGCCAGAAGCACTGAAGGGTACATGCAGGTAGGGAAAGGTAGAAATGAAGTAAAGTTGATTGGGCAGCACATTGCCAGTGCATTAGACTGTAAAGATATAGGAAGGGATGGTGAAAATGGGTTCTGTCTGCATCAAAGTCACCTTGGGACAGGCTCCTTCTTCTGGGGTCTGCAAGAGGTCCTCTTGTAGCCCCCGGGGTCAGACTGGATACAGATAGAAATTTCAATAATGTTATTGGAGATGAAACCAATTTAGAAGTTGTCATTTCAGGATTTTTTAACTTCCTAGTATAGGATGGAGAGAAAATGGTAGTAATAACACTAGGACTGAGATGTTCCTGGATGACAAGTTTCTTCACCAGTCATGGAATCATCAAGAGATAAAATTATTTTCAGCCTTGTTTGATAAGTACCAAGGGCATGATAGAACAGCTGGTGATAGGAAATAATCTTGGACTGAGTGAATTGTTGCTGAATTAAGAGTTCTGGGACTTGGAAGCTGGGGGTCCTTGCTTTGGCTCCGTGCAGGGATCCTGGAAGCCCTGAGAATCCTGGCTTATGCTAAGACTTACAAGTTCTCCTGGTTCCCTGCGGCAGAGCTGCGGCTTTCAGGCAGCCACGTTCATGACTGGCAGCCTAAAAGGTTTGGCCTTGTCAACCGTGGGGGAGTTTGTGTCATAGGCATTCCCAGAACCATGGAGTTCAGAAGCCTGAGTTCTCCAATGGAATTCTGCATGTGCTCTATCGAAGGTTTCTCAAAACATATATCTTTCCATGAAACATTTTTCACTTTGAAATACTCTAATTCTCCAGTTAAAATCCGTTTGGTTGCAAAATCCCTGACTATCTCTGGGAAAACAGTTCTCCCTTCAGAACAACCATAGAATAGAGTTTAAGCATAGAATGACTCTGAGTCATCGGCAAGAACAGGTCCCAGAGCTAAAAACATGAGTCTCTGCTAGGTAAGCTAAATAGCTTTCCATAAGTTAAAAAAACAGGTGCAGGGTTATAAGACTGTGTTATCCAGCCATCAGGAACAACCAGCACAGTTTCATCAAGAGCGAGTCATGCTTGACCAACCTGATTTTCCTCTTACAACAAGATGACAGGCTCTGTGGATGGAGGGAGAGCACCAGATGCAGTATACCTTGATTTTAGCAAGGCTTTTGACATTGATTCCCATGACAACTAAGGAAATAGAGACTATGGGTACTAAGTGGTTAATCATTGTGCTTTTTGTCAATGGCTCAATACCAAATTAGGAGTGACTGAGTGGGGTTCACCAGGGGTTTGTCCTAGGTCTCATACTGTTTAATATCTTTATTAAAGATGTGAAGGATGGGACGGAGTGCACAATTAACACATTTGTAGATGATAACAAGCTGGGTGGAGTTAGAGACACTTTGGAAAATAGGACTAGGATTCAGAATAATCTTGGTAAAGTAGAGACCTGATCCAAAATTAAGAAAACAAAATTCAACAAGAAGAAGTGCAAAATCCTGTGGATAGGACAAAATGATCATATGCACAAATGCAGATTGGACAATCACTAATTAGGTTGCAGAAAAGGACCCGGGGCTGAATAGTGGACTATAAGTTGAACAAAAGTCAACAGTGTTCTTGTTTCAATAGCATACTGGGTTGTATTAACAGGACTATTTGAAAGTTAAGGGAAATTATTCTTCTGCTCTTTTCAACACTAATGAGGCCTCACTTGGAGAATTTGAGCCAGTTTTGGTTCACAAACTTCAAGAAAGATATGGTCAAATTAGAGTGCAGTGGACAGCGTGTGACTAGAGGTCTGGGAATGATGAGTTATAAGAAAGTTTAGAAGAATTGGGGATTATTTTGCCTGGAGAAGACTTGGTAAGAAGAGGGGATTTGATAATAGTTTTTGATTGCGTGAAGGGTGTATACAGAGGATGGTGATGGAGGAATAGTTAGGCAGTGGCTGAGTGCTTCTCAAAGGTGCTTAGCAATCGGAGAAAAGAACTGATGTCAACTGTAGCAGCGCAAGAACATTTTACACAGCAGTTTCCATCTTGACAGAGCCAACATTTATGAACAGTACCACTGTTCTTTCCTGAGCTAATGTTAGGAAATAATATTGTACCTAAGTAGCATATGCAGTACCATGCTGCGGGGTAACTGGTAACTGTAGAAATGGAGACTTTCTAACAGTAAGGCTGCTGTAGCTCAAACAGAAGTGATCACCTGTTAGATCCTTGTAGAACAGTCAGATATTTTTTGGAAAACAGAAGTGATGGCTTGGGCTGGTATCAGGACACTGTGAAATAATGGAACAGTTTGCTCTGAGTTTTGGAAAGACCCTGAATCCTGGTTCCTGTTCTCCCTGTTCACACTTCTTAATCTACCTTTTGTTGTCTTCTCATTACCGATATCCCTTCCCTACAAATTCATTCTTTTTCATCTGTAACTAGCTAATATACTCCTATCTAATTTGCTCATTCCTATGTATTTTCTTCTTTCTTTTTCTGTTGAGGTCCCCTCTAACCACCAAAGTTTTCCTTTTTTCTTTGCTCTTCAGCTGTAATGTCTGTGTTTTTGTGAGTTGGGTTGTATTTCTCTAGTTGCTAAGAGAGAACTACAGTTTCTTACGTACCACATCACCTCTGTGGAAACTACCTGGTCCAGCCTCAAATGCTCTGAGACACTGCTGATGTCTGAGCATGAACTTGCCCATCTTCACTGACCCTGCAGCCTCCTGCCATTTTTAAAATTAATTAAGATGATTCAAGATTGTGTGCTTTTTTGGGTCATTTGTACACATGATGGGGGTTTAGTCTCCTAAACTGAAATGGTAGTTTTTTAACTGCGATGATTAAAAGACCACTGTTTCAATTTAGGGGCTTCTATCATGGTTATGGTGAGGGGCCCAATTCTTTTTCTCTTTTTCTACAGAGCATCCCTACATCTCCCGAAGCTGCTAGGCAAGTTATTGGCAGGCTGAGCAGCCCCTGAGCTGCGGGGGGACCCAGTCCTTTCACTCTGCAGCAACAGCACCCCCTGCGGCCGCTGCAGCTCTGGGCCCACCAGCAGTTTGTCCCCCAGTTGTGGAAGCGGCGGGCAGCCTCTGCAAAAAAGGAAAAAAGGATCAGACCTTCCACCACTGTTTTTTTCCTGTCACTGGAGCCTGCCTGTGTGAGCTTCTGCCAGGCCGTGCAGCCCCTGAGCTGCAGGGGGGCCTCGTCCTTCTCTCTGCAGCAGCGGTGCCCCCTGGGACAACCTGGGTAGGGTGCTAGTTGCGTCCGTGCTGCCCCAGCTTGCAGGCAGCACCCACTAGATCCAACTCTTTCCCAAGCCCATGTGGGGAGCAGTGCCCAGTGAGCTTCCAGTGGGGGTTTGGGAAAGAGTTTAATGTGGTGGGTGCTGCCTGCAAGCTGGGGCAGCACCCACGCAGCTAGCACCTCCCCCAGGCATCGCTCGAGGGCACTGCCACCACGGAGAGAAGGACCAGAGCCCCCCACACCTCAGGGGCTGCATGGTGCAGCTGGAGCTCATGCAGGCAGGTTCCACTGAGGGGAAAAAAAAAAGTGGCGAGGAACTTGATGCTTTTTGTTTTTTCTTTTCTTGCAGAGCCTGCCTGCCTCTCCTGCAGCCACAGGAAGAGGGGAAGGGGTGAGCTTCTGGTAGGCCCTGAGTTGTGGGGGACCCCAGACCTTCTTTCCATGGTGGGGTGCCTCTTGGGGCCTCCCAGGTGGGTCGCTAGTGGGCAGGTGCTGCCCCAGCCCACAGGCAGCACCCAGTCTGATCCAACTGCTCCCTGAGCACAAGCTGGGGCAGCTCCCAGCCACTAGCAGCCCCCCGGGCAGTCCCAGGGGTTGCTGCCTCCCTGGAAGGAAGGACCATGGCCCTCTGTAGCTCAGGGGCCACTTGGCCCACTGGCAGCTCACCCCCCGGCTGTGGGAGATGTGGGCAGCCTCTGCAGAAAAAAAAAAAAAAAAAGCATTGGGCTTTTGCCTTCAGCCTGCCTCTCCTGTGGTGAGGGGCAAGCTGTCAAAGACTGCAATGTTTCAAATAGCTACTCTGCAAACTAAACTACATGCGGATGTGGTTTAGTTTGCAACATAGCAAACTCATTTAAATTGTAACCCCCGCCCCATGTATGTACACCGAGATGCAATGAAACCATAAAAATGGCCGATTTTTGTCATGTGTACAAGTGCCCTTGGAGGCTAATTAAAATATATATTTGTGCTCCTTTTTAAAACTGATGAAGTGATAGACCTATCCCAGGCTGCTCCTGCCCTGCTCTGTCCCCCTGCAGCGGCCAAGGGGAGCTCCAGGCTCCCCCACACCAGGCTGGCAGAGGGCACAGGGGCTTAGTTCTGAGTACAGATCTTGACTAGTGCATATGACATGCCATCATTTCCAGTTAGGTGGCAATTGTCAGTTAATGAATCCTTCAAATGACGCTGTTCCTATTGTCATTTCAAGCACACATTCTCCTGTCTAATGGAAAAAGTGTTTTCCTCTTCTCATCTTTGGCTACATTTGAGATGATTGAAAGCAGTACTTAGCAAACTGTCCTAATAGGTTTGTTTGTGCTCTTTAGTACTTTTGAGGTAAGTTCCAGGTCCGTACAGTACCTTTTTACTCTATGAGGTTATTCTTCTTACTTTTCTAAACACTTGTAAGAGTTCATAGAACATGGCTTTTGCTGTCCATATACCATATTTTCTCATATACAATCTGCACCTCTCCCTCCAAAATGAGGGTGCATGTATTAAGTAGGGAAGCTTTATTCTTCACTGGAAAGCAAGCACATCTGTAGACACTGCATGTCATGCAGATGCCAAGATGGCTGTCACCTGTATCTGGTTTAGAAAGCTGAAGGAGCAGAGTCCTGTGTTAATCTGCTCACAGCTGTAGCAGTTGGCTGAGCACAAGGTAGCTTGTGCCTGAAGCAGCAAGTGAGCTGCTAGTAGTATCGTGATAAAACAGATACAGGTACTAGAAAAATGGTGCATTAACACCACACATGTAGATGCTAACCAGGAACAATTTTGCTCCCAGTCAATGTAGGCAACAGGGGGTCATAGAGGGTGGGGAGAGCTGTCCTGTCTCTGCGGGACACTGTCTCCCAGCCACATGGAGATCTCCTGTCTTGATCTCTCATGGCTAGGGGGCAGCTGTCCTCCCTAGGCTCAGGGCCAGCCTGATCTCCCCCTGGCTGGGACTGGGACTGGAACTGCCCACGGATCCAGGACAACTTCCCCCTGCCCTGGGGGCAAACATGTAGATGTGTAACTGCGTGTGTATATATGCCCACAAAGTATGTTCTCCTGGGAATTGAAAGCATCCGGGAAGTGTGCCATTGCAGGAGACAGTCAGGGTGAGGGGGCAGACAAAAGGAACTTCCTGCTCCACCTGACATCTTAATACCCCAACCTATTTCCTTTCAACCATGAGATCCCACCTTTTCTTCTTTATCAACTCTTGTGTTCCCATGCTGCTTGTTTAGAAAGCTTCATTACAAAGATTTATAGACAGCACACTTGCTTATATACAACTCTGTTTCTCAAACACTACCAACAAATTAGGATTGCTTTTGAGAGCATGTCTGACAACAGATGTGGTTTTGTGTGGCCTTATTAACCATCCCCCATATTCTTCTATCCATTCTGTTTGGATTGTTATAGAAACAATTCCATTATAGCTCTGACGGGTTCTTTCCTCCCTCTTCTGGAGGATCGTCAGGGCCCTAGCCAATGGTCAGACCCCATTTCATTAGGTATTACATGTGTACTTATTAGAAAGACAATCTCTGCCCACAAAAGAAAGACGACAAGGACACATCAGGAGTATGTGGCATCATTCAGCAAGAATATTTGTTGGATTTACTTGGATGGGTTTTAGTCTGTAGGGGCAATGAACTAAGGATCAGGTTCAGCTCCTTTAAAAGTCAATGGAAAGGATCATACTGCATTCAGTGAAGAGACAATTGAGCCTTTCCCCTCTTTGAAAACAGTCTCTTCTGTGTTTCCAGGAAGGCTGTGGAGACTGGTTCTTGTGAAGAATATTTGTTACAGCAATTTTCATTTAATAACAGAAGAAATTACTCACACCAGCATGGAATTACAGCATCACTTTTATCACTGGGTAAACTGAAGCACAAAGAGGCCAAGTGCCAAAAAATCCATTTGAGGGTCTGGGCCTAAAGTGACTCACCCATAATTACACAGTGAATCAATGACAAAGCTAGGAGTCAAGCCCAAATGTCCTGACTACCTGTCCAGTGATAAGCACTGGTCCTCATAAGTAAGCCCTCACCCTTGCTGCTTACACCAAGCCTGAAATGAAACTTTGGAGATGTGAAAAAGTTAAATTTCCTTCTGGTTTCTCTTTCCTCCAACTCTCCATCTTTGCTGGATATCAGCTGCCCCTAAAGAGACCTAGTTAAAACTAGGCAGTGTTATAAGAAAGTCTTTCCTTCATAGGGGTGTTGTCTAGCCCCAGTGTGCTGGAGTTTGTCACTCTTTGCTAAAAGAACACCCTTTAGTTCTGTATTCCATATTGTAATCAGGTTGATGTGGCCAATTTAGTCAGCACTTCCAACAGAAGCTCTACTTCTCTTTTTACAGGGCAAAGGCTGCTCTTAGCTATGAGAAATGTGACCATCCTGCTGCCCCATGAACTGTTTCATTTGCACATTTTTATTTTTCATTCTGGCAGAACAAAGTGTACAGGCTATTGCGTGCCCTCACCTGTCCAAGCTATCCAAAAATCATCATGGAAATGTACCAGATTGGAAACAGAGAGCCAGAACTTCAGCTGTGCCAGACCTCTGCTTAGCACACAGATGAAGGGGGGGACTCAGATTCCTTCCACCAACTTTTGCCGTAGTTTAATATTTTGGGCTAAATGGAAGCTGATTTGGTTCAGATTGGGTGCATCTACACAAGACGCTAATGTCACATTAGAGTAAATCTATTGCACGTTAGCTTGGCTGGCAAAAACCATGCTAATGCACAGTAGAATTAGTCTACTGTGCCTTAGTGTCACACAAAAACTGTTTGTCTGCACTAATGTGCAGTAGTGCCAATTACAGTGCATTAAGTTAGTATCTGTAATTACAGGGCACATCTACACAGTGCTTTAATGTGCAGTAGACTATTTTACTGCGCATTAGTGTCACGTAAAAAACTGACATTATGCTAATACACAGTAAAATAGTTTACTGCTCATTAAGCATCACTACAAAAGCATGCAAATGCACTACTGTGCACTAGCACAGCCTAATGCACATTTCGTTCCTCACATTGGAGGTACTAAATTTAATGCACATTAGAAAAGGCTCATTAATGCATATGTAGACTTGTCCACAGGTACTAAACTTAATGTGCTGTCTAACAATTGGGCGTTTCAGAGCCAGTCAAATTGTTGGTCTGCCCACTTGTCTGTGAGCAAACAACCTGCCTACTTTTTCTGCCATGCCTTAGTTGGTATCAATTAGATGTCAGTAAGGCAGGAGACTACCCATTTACTTGCCCTGATGCCAAGGGCTTATATACATGGCTCTGACCATCCCTGTACCATGTCCCATGCCTCACAGATGGCATCCATATTACTCTAGTACCTCACACAGACCTGTGCTCCAGAGTCTCACATAGGACTCTCACTCCTCACTGGAGCTCACAGTCACTATGCCCTCACACTGGGCTCTCCTTCAACCCATTGGGGCTTCCAGCCCTATTGCAACTCAGGGCTCCAAGCCTGGATTGGTACCATCCTGCTCCCCTGTCACCCCCACACTGGGACCTCATCCCCTGCCCCACACTGGACTGCAGTCGCCTTATCCCCTCATCCCAGGAGCTTCATGCATAACTCCCCATAGGCTCAGGGCTCACCCCCCTGGAGCCTCACTCCCAGTTCCCTTAGTGTGCCTCAGTGCTTGCTGTGAGCCTGGGCTGTCTCTGGCTCCTTCACCTGGACAGGACCATGCCTCAGGGCTCACCTTGAGCCTGAGCCCTTGCTTTGTTCTTTGGGGTGTGCTCCCCTAGCCTTTCCCTTCCATGGGTGCACCTGCAAGGCAGCAGGGGCTGAGGCTTTCTGGTGCCCAATACTCACCCTTCACTGGGGAGGCCCCAGGTGTGGCATTTCTTGGAGTCTGCTCTGCTACTGGTAGTGCCACTACACCAACCAGCCCCAGCAGGGTATAGTTTTAGGTCATGCCCCAGGATCAGGAGCCTCCAGCCACCCCCATAGCTCCTGCCCTTACTTCCAGTCTGTCATGAGCAGCAGCTCCAGGTGGGTGGTGTTCTTCCAGCTGCTAGCAGCAGACTGCTGGCCTTGCTGCTCCAGGCCCTGTTCTTATAGGGAACAGCCGGGCCCTGTTTATAATCAGACAGTTTGTCTAATTGGAATTACAACCAGCTGCAGGCTGCCTTACTGCTGCTCATGCCCCTGTGAGTAACAGCACATCCTGTGTTCTGTTACAACCAAAATGGCAGTGCGTTAATGGACATATAGATGTGCCCGGTGTAATTTGGAGCAGCCTAGTGGGTCTTTTAAACTGTGCTCAGCTGCGAAAGGGCCACAAGATGTCATTTCACTGGCTGTGTACCTTCAGTGGAGAGCAGGGTCCTGGCCACACCCTGTGTCAATTCCCATTGGCACAAAGTTACTACAGAAGTAAACAGCCAATAGGGCACTCGAGATAACATTTTGCTGGTAACTTTAGAACCTTACATAAATAACAATATTCCCTTTTTCCAGTCCTTTGCCTTCTTTCTTTATTCAGATGGTAATTCTATGGGGCCAGGGCTGTTTCTTGCTATGTATTTGTGTGGAACCTGGCACAATGAGTCCCTCATCTGGATTGGGCCTGTATGCCAGGCTGTAATCAAAACACATAGTTGATGGCAAACAAAGTTGTAGAGCAAGGATTGTCAACCAATGGCCCACAGTTGTGAATGACCTGGGCTGAGAAGGGACTGGATCCAGCCAATGGCAGTTCAGGAAATTGATGTCATACTGCAGCCAGGGCAGTGGAAGAAGCATCCCCAGAGGATGTCTCATTCCATCCTCTTTACACAGCATCTGCTGGCTGCCAAAAGGTATGGAGATCTGCAGCCTGGAGCAGAAGCTAGGTTGAAAGCAGTGGACTGTGGCAGCAAATGGTTGTCAAGCCCTGCACTGGACTAAATGTCATCATTTTTATTGGAGTGCAAACATTCCATAGCTCCTTGCTATTTCTGGTCCACTTTGCAAACAGGGGTTGATTGTGTCACATCCACTCCATCCCTGCCTGCCACCCACTTCTCCACATATTGGAGAGGCAGCCGCGCTAAAGCAAATCAATGACACGTGCACAGGGAGTGCAGCAGCAGTGGCAACAGCAGCCTCTGGTAACAGTTTCATATCACGTCACCAACTCATCACCAGACTCTCATTACACCACTTCTGAGAGAAATTACCACCAAGGCTTCTGGAGGCACAATAGCATTAATGAAGTTAGGGAATTACTCCTGCAGATGTCTGACACTCAATCAATCCTACTTAATTTAATTACACTTCTGAATGAAAGACAAAAGTGATGCTCTTGTAGTCCACTCCTTGCTTTTTTATTTTTCTGCATGCTTTTCTCCTCCAACTTATTTAATGCTCAGTGAAAAATGTCAATATAATTAAGGCAAGTTGTAATTATTTTAAAGCTGACTTTATTATAATGCTCTGCATCATTATCACTTTCCCACCTAGCTGCTGTTTGACAGATACAGTTAAATTGGCAGTATTGGGAAAAGGTTGGAATTTAATGACCTTGATTGTTCAACAGCAAGTTTCAACGCTGTGAGGGTTTGACTGTGAAACATACGTGGCAATACTCTTTGGTCCTCTAGAGCAGGGTCTGCTGAAAGGGGAGATTGGCAGATGCTGGAATCCTGTGTGTGCTGGGATATACCCCAGAATGCACCCAGATGATTGTGAAACCAAGTTAGAGGCTGCGAGAAGTTGGCTGAGACTGGAGCTGACTGAAGCAAAGAGAAAATGCATTCCTGATTTTTTTTCATTCTGGCATTGTTGTTTGCATTGCACTTAACACTTGGAGCAGGCATGTCAGATTTATTTGGCTCCTCAGGCTGGACCACGGGGTTCCTCACAGACTTAATCTGGATCCACCTCCAATGCCAGAGTGAGTGGGAGTGGCATAGGTGCTGACTCTTTTTTGCTGGGGGGGGTGCTAAAATGATGCACATATGGAAGGTTTTATGTATTTCAGGTGATAGCCTTCCTTCTGAGGGGGGCCAGGGCCCTTGGGCCCCCACATACTCCTCAACTCTGGGTGGTGGTGTTAATCTCTGTGTCCGCTAGAGCTCCTGTGTTGACTCAGAGAGTTGTGGAGGGTGAAGGACATTGTTGATCACCCCACCACCACTGAAATGAGTCCCCAGCAGGACTCCAAATTCAAGTATTCTCAGCTTCTCCAGGAGCCACATGGTCTGGATGATGTGGTTTCACAGGCTGGATCAGGTGTGTGGGCCACATATTTGTCACCCTTGTCCTAGAGGGTCTAACTGAGGGCTCTAGCATTATGAGCTGTACAGACACCTGGTCAGAGACACAGTGTGCCACAAGAAGCTTATGGTCTCTATATACAAGATACCCCCAGACTGCAGGGGAGGAGAAGCAGGAACACAGTGACTTGCCCAAGATTACAGAACAAGCAGAATAAAGGCCAGACCCCTGATCTCCTGATCCCTAACCCAGTGCTGCATCTGTTGCACCCTGCATCCTCTTGAGTTCCAAACCTTTTATGCTGGTGAATGTGTATCATCAGCTGTGTGCTACCAAACCCTTGACATTATTCCCACGGTACACCATGACCATGACTGTGGCTGATCCATAAGCAATATGAGAAGAGGGAGAGATGCCACTTTGGCATGCTGTCCCACCCTCAAAGGGCCAGTTGCTGCCTGCACCCAGAGATACCAGTAACACAGCAGTGCATCATGGGAGGAGCAGGTCAAGGGTGTGGAATCGCAACGGTCTGGGATGAGCCTGCTTTGGTTCTGGGACCTGCAAGCCAAGGGCTTGCTCATTTAAGTATTCCCAAAGTTTGTGTCCATGCAGTAGATTTTGGTAGGGTTTGACTACGTTTAATTAAGGGACTTCTTTATGTCCTTGAGGCTGCTACCAACAAAGACGAGAAAAAAAAATTAGGCTAGTTTTGTATAACCATTATAATGGCCAACACGAGGAAACAGTGATCTCCTTTCAAGGGCTCTTACTCAGTTTTCTTGCATTGGGCACCACAGAGCACTACATGGTTCTGGAATTGTGACACAGTGAAAATGTGGGGACAGATCCCAGGCAATATTTGAGATGTGTTTGGTACATCCACAGAGACTGCCCACTGGCTTTGAGTCACTTTCCCATCTCTATCCAACTGTGGGTTATCCCAGCAGCAGATTGCTTGTGCGGTATTTTTGACCCCTGTTTCTGCTGTTAGCTGAGTGGGTCTTTTAAACCCTTTTAGTGGGTTAAGTCTCAATATAGACAACTTTTTACATGGGTTTGGCGGTTTGGACTGCTTGATCTAAGAAAGAATCACCGACTGGAGGCAGCACCAGGTAGGTGCCTGGCTACAGTTTAACCAGCAGGCAGGGGAGACAAAAGAGACTTGGTGTGGGAAGGAGAATCTCCTCTGGGAACACCTTTGAAGGCTTTCTTTACACAATGGGAGCCATCAGGGTTCTACATTTCATGTTGCTGAAGCAGGACAAGGCAGCCAGAGTGCAGGTAAGGGTTGAGGGCAGTGTCCTGTAAGGCCCTGCAAGAGTTA
>NW_017728912.1:31227317-31239323 GCF_001723895.1 Crocodylus porosus | reverse complement strand
AGATAAATGCCACTTGCAAACACAATTAGTTCGTTAGAGGTGATCTGAGCACCAAGCTTGCTCCACTCTAACCTTTGTTTGCAAACAAATACATCCTTTTGTGCCGACTGGTGTCTGTGATCTCAGTGCGCCTCCAGGGAAATGAACCGCCATTTGTGCAACAACAGTCTGAAGGATGCATCCTTAGTCCATGGTTAAGGATGTGATCTCATAAACAGGCTTTGATGACATGGCCAACTTACAGAAGCTACAGGCTGCCAGACTGCTGAGTGTGCCCTTCTGCTGACTTTGTGCTGCTCATTACAGAACTTCTCATGGGGTTGTCTACTGCTCTAGGCAGAGAACAGCTTGGGGCTGTGTCATCTTCCTAGGAGATCTTCATGGGGCTGTGAGAGCAGACCGACTCTGCTGGTTTTACTGTTGGCTGTTCCAGCTTTCTCCCCTGGGTCATCCAGTTTGCATTCCCTGTCATTGTGAGGGTGGGGTCTTGAGGAAGAAGATGCAGGGGGATGATGTAGATCAGCCCGTGGGCTGGATCAACACAGTGAGACTCAGCACAAACAGATGCCTTTGCAGCATCCAGTTTGCTGTAATTACTTTCAAATTACAATCAATTCTTCAGTACCAGTGACAGAATTCCTTGGATTATTTTTTGACAGAAAGGCACTTCACATCTTTTAGGCTGCAGTAATTCTTCCATCTCTACCTGTTTCTCTCTGATTGCTAAAATTCAAATGTGCATAAATAACAAAAGAGGATGTCATACATTTGTTGACATTTAAAATCCAAATATAGCATTCTTGTAACAAACACAGTTCATAATCTCTGGGTAATAAAAACCCAGTGCAAACCACTGCAGATAAATGAATATCTCTCAGAAAAAGAGAAACCAGGCAGCCAGAACCTTTTGACTGTTGTTATTTGTATGGTCCCTTAATTTAAAAGGACAGTGTTGGGGTGATATTCAAAACAACTTTCTCCTGGTTTATAATCCTTTAGGACTTTGCCATGGAAATCTGCATCCCAATTCAGTTTTTATCTCCTTCAGTTGTTTGTTGTTGCTGTGGAAAGCTCCCCAGTTGGGTTGCTGAATGCAAGATATACATGGGTAATGTTGCATAGAATTAACATTTCTGTTCAGGAAAGGAATATCTCACAAAATCGTGTACTGGTTAGGGATGTAGAGGGTTTTGATCCCAGGAATGTGTTGTATGCAAAGCTCTGCTGCTCTTTAGTGAGTGTTACATAAGAATAGTTCATTCAAGATCCAGGCCAATTATTTGTGGAAAGGAAGGAAAAAAAAAGCAGGGAGATTGTGGAGCTGCTTATTGTGACAGTTCACTCTTAGAGGCACGGAAGTGTGTGTGTGTGTGTGTGTGTGTGTGTATGTTGATGGGAGAAGAGAGTGAGAAACTGATTCTGCCATACAAACATCCTGTTCATTGGCTGTGGGGAACTTCTGGCCTCAGGTGAGGTGGTGGGAGGGGTTGACTTTGGGACTCTTGCAAGAAGCAGCATTAAACTGACGTGTTTCAGAAGTGGCAATGGGAAACTTGCCTGCTTCACAACTCTCAGGCCAGCATCAAATATAAACACAGATTCTTTCTCTCCTGTTCCTGGGCAAAACCATCTGGTCCAGCAGCTACGAGCCAAAAGATGATAGCCACTGGAGCTCTCAGGATTGGCAACAGCAGTAACTCTGTTGTGTTAACTGCATTTTTAATCTGCTGCTGGCTAGCTGGCTGGTCCCTGGACCTCATGGGCCCCACTCATGCTAGCTCGGCCTGAGTTGCAAAGGGATCCCATATCCCTGGGGCCAAAACCATCAGAATCCAAGGCTCAGTAATGAATACTTTGGTTTCCTTTACAGGTGCCAGTTAACACTTGAGACTGGCAGTCAACATCATGAGCTGCCGTTGGCTTGTCCGCTTGGATACTTGTGTCACTCAGTACGGCGACTAGCCACGTTCTAATGTGCCTTTCAGAAACTTGGTACCTAGACAGTGCAGTAAATAATAATTAGCTGATTAAGATGACTGTATGTCAGTAGCCTATGACAGCCCTGGGCTGGAAGTGGTCTTTGTGATTTCCAGAGTGACTCAGCTTTCTAGCAGACATGAGCAGTGAGCAGATGGCTCTAGTCAAAGAGGCTTTTCAGCTGAAGCTCTGGCCCCTCATGGTTTTAGCTTTGGAGGTCTCATGTTCAACTTGCCTGCTGTCACATCTGCAGTCTGTCTGACAAGCCCAACATGCCCTCACCAGCAGTTCTGCAGGTGATTCTCCAGGCAAGTGTCTACTGATTTCCTCCAGTATCCTTGCAACAATCCACTGCAGTGCTGTTTGCTATGTAAGCACTGTACTTCTGGTCCATTTAGACAGTAGAGTACAGGGGTAGCTTTAGCATTTGACTGGATAGCAGAAAAAGACCATGGTTTCCTTCATGTTCAAAAAAGAGAGAGACAAGTAAATTTAGCTGGAGCTCTTCCCTTCCTCTCTGCTTGCACAAAAAGAGACACACTAGTGCCTTGTCCCAGCACTATCAACAATATGTGTTAATGGCTGATGAGAGAGGCCCCCTAAATCATGAGATTTCTTAAAAAAAAAAATATTTAGCTGTCAGTTCTTTACTACCTTGCTAGTAGGAAAGTTTTTTTTTTCCCATAATATGTAACCCAAACTTCCCTTGCTTCCACCTGAGACCATTACTCCTTGTTCTGTCATCTGCTGCCATTGAGAAGAGTCTAGTTCCTCCTCTTTTGAACCACCCTTCAGGTAGTTGAAGGCTGTTATTAAATCCCCCTCAGTCTTCTCTTCTAGAGACTAAATAAGCCCAGTCCCCTCATTCTCTCCTCAGAAGTCATGTGCCCCAGACCTGTACCCATTTTTTTTTTTGCTTTCTGTGGGACTGTCTCCAATTTTTCCACATTCTTTTTGTATTGTGGGGCTCAAAACTGGAGACAGTACTCCAAGTGTAGCCTCACCAGTACCAAATAGAGGGGAAGATCACATCCCTTTTTCTGCTGGCAACACTACTAATGCAGCCCAGTATGCTGTTAGCTTTCTTTGCAACAAGGGCATGCTGTCAGTTTATATTCCAGTGTCCGTTGTAAACCCCAGGTCCTTTTCTGCAGCGCTGCTGCTTAGCCAGCCAGTCTCCAGCCTGTACTGGTGCATAGGATTATTATGTCGTAAGTGCAGGACTTTGCACTTCTCCTTACTAAACCTCATCAGATCCCTTCTGGTCCAATCCTTCAATTTGTTTAGGTCTCTCTGAATCCTAGCTCTACCATCTACTACTCCCCCCTGCTGGGTGTCATCTGAAAACTTGCTGAGGGTTCACTCCATCCTGTTTTCCAGGCCATTGATGAAAATACTGAACAAAACTTGCCTCAGGAATGATTCCTGGCTACTCCACTTGATACCAGCTGCCAGCTAGACATCAAGCCATTGATTACTATTCTTTGAGCCCGATGATTGATCTATCCACCTTACAGTCTACTATCCAACCTGTATTTCCTTAGCTTGCTTGCAAGAATGTTGTGAGAGACTGTATCAAAAACCTTGTTAAAATCAAGGTATATCATGTACGCTGCTCTCCCCACATCCACAGAGCCAGTCATCTCATCATAGAGTGCAGTGAGGCTGGTCAAGGATGACTTGCCCTCAGTGAATCCATGCTGACTGGTCCTAATCACCTTCTCCTACAAGTGCTTAGAAAAGCTAGGGGTTCTATGATAGGTCATCAGGGTCCTGCAAAGAGATTGGGGGTAATGGCAGAGTGGGCTGGGAAGATGGTGCACTGCCAGTGTGGGGCCAGATCGCCTGGTTCTGCATCAGTCTTCAGGATAGCGGTAGGGGTTCCATGGCAGAAGTGATATGAAAGAGTACTGTGACTTCAGAAAGTGTGGAAACCACTGGCTTAGAAGAGCATTAGGCAGCTTGAAAACACCCCCTGAGAAATACCTCTGGTAGAAGAGGGCTAGCTTAGTTGCAAAGACTAAGCCCTCATCCAACCACCAGTGCAAAGGGTGCATTGAAGGTGGGCCAGGAATATAGAACTGAGGTGTAGTCTATAAGGATGGAAACAGACACCACCAGACATTGCATTTGTGCCACCATAACATTTTTATGGTGCCACAAATGGTGAGCAGGTAGGTTTCCCTACCCCTTCTTGTGCTATAGCAGTGGAGTGATAAAAGGTAGTGTTAAATCCACTAAACTTCTTTATAGTGGTGGATGTATATTTGTTCCGTGATGGGTGAGTGCAGGCAGCCCAGAGTTTCTTTCACTCCCCAACCACCCTGGGGAAGTGCTCCAGGGATTTCAGGGGCCCAGTCCTGCATAACTGGGGAAATCCTGGGCAGGATTGGGCCTCTCAAGCTCCCAGAGCACCCACCTGGCCTTTTCCATTTATAGAGACACACCCCAAGGAATCTCAGGGAGACTCTATAAGTGGGGGAAGCCTGCATGGGTCCTTGTGTGGAGGCATGGGACCCAGGGTATTCCCAGCATCTCATGTCTCTGTGCTGGGACCTGTACCGGAGTCCCTAGCACCCCATGCCTCCATGCTTCATGTGGAGGCCCAGGTTGGCACAGGTCCCAGCAAGGAGGTGTGGGGAAGCATAGGACCTAGAGCGTTCCTGGTGACTTATGTCTTATGCTGGTAACTGCCCCCTGCCTCTGTGTTGCATGGGACCTGGTGTGAGTTCCAGTGGGGAGCCACAGGTGCCAGGAGTTCCTCAGGTCCCACACTGCACTGACCTGGGCCTCCACATGAAGCACAGGTCAGTACAGTTCCCAGCAAGGAGGTGCAGGGCACAAGGAATCCCCAGGGAAAGGGCTGCCTTGCCTATTTTTTTTGCATCTGGCCCTTGCCCAGTGTGGGACAATGGGCGATGTGTGTTTAGCCCATTAAGTGGATCAGCTGTGGCAGGACACAACCACAGCTTGTTCTTCTTTGGCAATGTCTGTTTTTACCCTAAGTATAGCTGGATGGAGCATAGCATCTGTTGGTGGTTGTGGTTGTTGCACTGAGAGCTAAGCTGTTGGCTCTTGATTAGCTGGCTTTCACAGAAATTATTGTCTTGCTGCCTTTCCAACTTGGAGAACATTTTGTGCTGTGATTTTTATGGACTACAGGACCTGGTAGGGAAGAATGTGAAAAGCTTCTGGCCTTTATGTCCTTGGCCTTGGGCCAATGAGATGATTGCCTCTGGCAGAATCAGGACCTGTAGTAGAATAAAATAAATCACTCAGTTACATGAAAATAGAAGACAAGGTTCTAGTTTAGCTACCCTACCCTAGAAAAAAAAATACAAAATAACTAGGGCTCCCATTTCTCCTTTAACCTTTCAGCCCTCATCTGCTGAAGGATACAATACACCCACTTTACCAGTGGGTTACACAGCTGTTTGCTAGATGACAGTGGCAAGTTGGGAATGGAGGAGGGTCCAGGGGTTGTGTGGTGGTATGAATGCACCCCTGCTTTAGCCCCACATGTGCAGTAAGCTCAGAGGTCACTGGCATGTCAATGTAGCTCCTGCTAGGAGCTCTGCGTGTGCTAAGGAGTTCTATGAGCTCACCGCTGCTCTGTGCAAGCTCTGCCCAGAGTCTCTTCTTTCAAGCAGCTCTACAGCCTGCTGCTCTTCACTATTCCCCTGCTACCTCCTCTTCCCCTCCCCACACTGACTTCAGCAGCGGGGGAAAAAGAGGGCAGGAGACCTCTGCCCCTGCTTTCACTGAGCACCAGAGGCTTCATGCTGTGGCTGCTCATTCCTGTCTCCTTTCTGTGCAGTGGGGAAGGGGAGGAGGTAGGGGTAGAGCAAAGAGCAATAGGCTCCAGAGCTGCGTGAGAGGTGAGACTCTGGGTAGAGGCTGCACTGGTGAGCTCAGAGCTCACAGCCCATGTGGAGCTCCAACAGCTGCAGCTGAGAGCACACTGGCATGTAGACTTGCAATGAGAATTGCATCCCATGCAGCTGTGGCACATGTGAGGTGAACTCTCTTTACTGTGTGTGTGCCCTACCCTGGAAGGGAGTGTGCCTGTATCCTCCCTTCTGCAACTCTGGATCTGCCCATGGTGGGAAGCGAAGATCCCCTAGGCCGGGGTGGGCAATTATTTTGGGCAGAGGGGCGCTTACCCAGTTTTGGCAAGCCATCGAGGGCTGCATGACAGACAGCCCAGAGTAGATAAATATTAATTTTCTAAACTTTTTAGGTGCCTCATGGGCCAGAGAGAATGTCCTGGCTGGCTGCATCCGGCCCCCAGGCCACATTTTGCCCACCCCTGCCCTAGGCTCAATCCCTGTCCTGGAGAGGGGAATATGCTGTAGTGGTAGCTACTGAAGGGATAAACATGTACCTCTATTGGCAGAGCCAGCTCAGAAGGCACAAGTCTACTTTGTATTCCCAGCTCTTCCCAAAATGTCCTAATAAAGTCCCTCAGTGGTTTTGTTTTTAGAATAGGAAGAAATGACATGTGTCTGTGTTCAAGGGAACAAGGCCAGGGCACTAGTATTGAAGTGCACAGAAATGAAAGAAGCAGTTAGCTTTGGGGGGAGGTACTGAGAATCCTTTGTCCCAAATCTGGTGCCCTGTAGCTTGTAGTAGTAGGAAAGGAACTGATTTGGGAGTGAGGTAGAACAACTCTCCATGGGACCTGTGGCCCTGTAGGAGTTGGTGTAGGAGAAACCTGGAAAAGAGTTTGAACAAAGTGAAGTTTCAGGCTGTCTGCCAACCAACAGGGAGAGTACGGTAAGAAGTGTATCTGCTTTTGTCTTTGTCATCTGTAACCAACTGCCCATGCTGAGCCATACGCGTTTAAGTGGAACACATAGTGTTCTGACAAATAAATGGCAAGGTGAGAGCTAGCATGTACTGCAACTAAGTTTGTTTCATCTTTCCCTTATTCCATGTCTCTGCAGGGGACCATGAAGATAGGAATAGGAATGTTGTCAGAGGTGTAGGTTTTTTCTTGATTTATGAAATTACCTAACTACAAAAAATATTAAGGTAAAACCTGGCAGAAACTGCATTTCTGAAGCAAACCAAAAACCCGCAGAACACTGTAATGAGCCATGATGGATGTAGTGTGTCGAAGTGTGATGGATCAGACTGAGAAACTACCAAGACATCATTCACAGAGACCTGTAGTTAAGGAAGTGATGGGCCAGGTGAATGGGGTAGAATTGCTATGAGTGGTTCAGTATGGAAAAAGTCATGTTAAAAAATGGTTCAGACAAACATTGACTCTGGCTTTCTAATTTCATTTTCAATGTTAGATTTTGAGATTCCCAAGACAGCATGGAATATTAAAAATTGTTTCTAATTTTTATTGCACAGATACAAAATGAGGCACACCCCCACCCCAACAATTCACAATCTAAAGACAGAAGACAGACAGGTAGTTAAAATGGGAATGCCTTACCTGAAGTTGTAGAGTAGATCCATGTTAGAGGCATATGCAGTTGCATGCAATTGCTTGTCTGGTGGACCCACTGCACTGAAACTATCGTTAAACTGATCCTGTCAGTTTCACCAGAAACAAAAACTGAACATCCCAATCCAGCAAAGAACATGGTACATGATTAATTTCAGGCACCCAAGTCATCCATATGGAGGTCAATGTATGGACATAATTTAAGCGTGTTCTTAGAATCATAGAAGAGTCGCCGAAAAAGAGGGTTGGAAGGGACCTAGTCCAACCCCCTGCTCAAAACAGGACTGTCCCCAACTAAATCATCCCAGCCAGGGCTTTGTCTAGCCAAGTCTTAAAAACCTGCAACAATGGAGATTCCACGACCTCTCCGGGTAACCTATTCCAGTGCTCCTAGTGAGAAAGTTCTTCCTAAACTCTAACCTAAACTTCCCTTGCTGCAACTTCAGACTATTGCTCTGTTCTGTCATGTGCTATCTCTGTTTTCTTGCTGAATCATGGTGGCTGAGCTGTCCAAGAACCTCTCTGCACATCTGTTCAAGTTTGAGGTACCCAAGGAGGGGAGCACCCATGTATTTACAGGAGAGGTCAGAGTATTCTGCCAGATGCAGGGAAATGCCACCTCCAGTTTCTGCCCCAGGGACCCCACAGCTTGCTCAACACTTAGCTCCCTGGGCAGTCCTGAGAGGGACGGGCTTGGCAGCCCTCTCTACCTTGCTATTCACTCTGTAGTTTGCAGGAGGAACGTTTTGGGGCTGGAGGCAAGGCATCCTCACAGCCCTCCTGGCACAGCCTGTGGTGGATCTTGCCAATTGTGGGCATGTCTGCTGTCACCCCTTCCCCGTCCATCCCTGAACCAAAGCTCGGAAGCAGAGCAGAGGGTGGAGGAGGGAAGTGAAAGGGGACGCAAAAGCAAGGGAAAGATATGGGATGGGGTGCATAATTACTTGCAGGCCTGAGGGATGCACAGCTATGTGGCTGAGGGTCATCAGCATTAACTAACTGGAATGTTTGTAGGGCAGATTATGAATTCCCTGCCCTGTCAGGCAGCATGTTACACAGGCCTTGGTCATTGACTCTCAGGTCCCTCCAGTGGGAGGGTGGGCATGTGCGCATGCACACTTACATTGGCAGCAGCAGACAAGGGGTTAAATAATTAAAGCAAAAACTAAATGGACACTGTCATCTTTAAAAAATCTCTTGTGACAGTTGACCAGTTTCAGAAATTTTCCCCAAGTTCATTTTGAACTTCCAGATGCTGCTGCTGAGGTATTATTTCTTTTGCTTGCTTCTTTCAGTCTTGGGAGCTCCTGGTAACTGCAGCCAGAACACACTTTGCACACAGGCATATGATTCCTGAGATGACAGTGCCCTTTTGAAAGGTGAAAGTTGTGCAGAAAAAATAAAATAGCAGAAAGGGGTACGTAACGTACCACTGGCACAGTGAGTACATGTCTTATTTAAAAAAGAGCTCAGAAGAAGAGTGTGTAAGCTACCTCACCTTCAAGCAAGGAATAAATCATATTGGGCCAAGTTTATCTCAATCAATACAGTTGCACCAGGGATCAATTTGACCTATGTTGCGCTGGCTGTGTCTAGTGGTAAACTTACTGTGCATGACAGCAGCGCCCTCAAGCACTCTGTGCTGCTGCTGCAGGCAGGCTGCTCTCTAAACTGGAAGCAGAATAACGATCTCCATGGGGTGCTTCCAGTCACCTAATTAGCACTGCTCCATGACAGGGCCAATTAGCCCACCACCAAGCTAATTAGCCTGCCTGTGTAGGTGCCTGGCTGCCTCGACATAACAGCAACCATTATACATGAAGATACTGCCTTGGGGATGGTGCATTTGCTGTGTAAACATAGCCTCTGTACTCTAAACCAAGGGATTCATTGAAAAGCAAGGGGAAAAATACTGCTGTGTATGTAATGACCAAGTACAAGAGTGTTACAGTGTAGTGAATGCATCAAAGTCCTGTACTTGGCTTAAAAATCAAAGGGGGGGGGGTGTGGGTGTGCATGTGCAAGAGAGAGAGAGTGAGTGAGAGAGAGCAAGCGAATGAGCAAGCAGATCTCTGCTTTCTAGCATATACTTGCTTCATGTTTTTAAGCTTCTATCAGCAACTCTTTTCAGCAAAATATGAGATTCCTATATAATTGCTTGTGATGGGAACTGGGGCCCTATGAAAAGCAAAAAAGATTGCAAGACTAACCATGAAGTCATAGGACTGAGGATGGATATTTCAAGATTGCCTTAATTTAAATCCCTTTTTTTTTTCAAAGTAAAATGTAGCAAACTATAGGAGCAGTGAGTTATAAAGCATTATATAGACACTTGCATTTTCTTTTTAAATAAGTAAAAGAATCTCCCTAGGGTTTTGCTTAGTAAATTGTTGCTTCTTCCCAAATAATCTGGTTATTGACAGAAAGCAAGTGCTGCATTTGCAAAATTATGGCCTGGTCCTGGAAATGTTTACCCGCATCAGTAATTTTATTCATGTGAGACTTCCCATTAAAACAGTTACTCCTGGATCCAAGCATTTGCAGAACTGGACCATTAAAATGTGGCTGCATGCTGCTAATTAGCTATAGCATCCAATAAAGGTTTTGTATTTTAATCTAAAACCCTGTTAAGGGCTTACAACAAAATGAAACATCAATTAAATGAAGCCCTTGTACAACTAATGAAGGAACCCTTGTTCTTTTTTATGTAAATATCACTCAGTCTGGGGGGACTGCTAACAATACTGTCTGTTGCTTAATTCACCAGCATTAGAACTAATAAGAGACTTTTGTTATAAATTGCATGATAATCCATCCAGATGCATTTTAGAAGAGCAAGTCACGCATGTAACAGGCACTTGACTATTTAATAAGTTCTGAAAGAAGCAGAATTCCCCTCCATGCTTTCTCCCTGGTCTCTGTAGCTCATGGAAGTACAGTTTGTGATCAAGAGCCATTGACTTCTGGAAAATTGAGCCTTTGGGTTTAGTTTAGTCACACTTCAGGTACCCCAAGGAAAACGACGATCATAAAACTACTGTCCCTTTAAAATTTGTTGTTGGCAAATCTGTTTCAGCTAAAGCAGTCGCCTTTCATTACAACTGGAACAGGCGGCAATCAGCAACAGGCATGTCCCTTCTGGTCACTTCCTTTGCATGTGTTTGCCAGGTTCTCACTGATACTTATTTACTGCTTCCTTCCTGGACCACAGGGAATGAGATGCATGGTCTCTTCTAACAGAATCATCTGCATTACTGTCTGTGGAGACAGACCATGGAGCCGTCACTGTGATTAGGCCACTAGTCAGTCCCCTGGAGCACCACTGGAGCAATTCACTAGATTGTATTCACACTCTCTGGAGACCGTTTTTCTGTGTTTTCCAGGCAAGCCCCAGTGTCCCAGGGTAAGGGGCTTCCTCTTTCTCCTTCCAGAATTTGTTACGTGATATAATCATCTCACAATCAGGAAGGTTTTCCTTTGCCACTGGAGGGTGGGAGTTCCAAAAGCACTGAAGAGCCTTCAAGGCACAGGCCCCAGAGAGAGTCAGTGGGCTGTCATGAAAACACACCCCAAAAACATGCAGTTTGCACATGTGGTGCCTACCAAGCACAGCCCTCAGCTTTGGGCACACTGGTGAGAGGAGCCACATGCCGTATTTCTAGTGCACAATTTGAGTGGGATGGTAATGAGTGGCTATGGGGTTTTTCTGCTGTAGTTGCATGCCATAAGTCTCACATGACTGTTATTCTTCTGTATCTGAACATCTCACCTTGAAATACTCCCTCTCTCTCCTGAGGGTTTCAGATACATATTGCCAGTCACCCTGTTCTCTGCATCCCTCTATGATCACAGAATGCCTGCCCGAAAGCTCACTGACTTTGGTGGCAGTCTCTTTTTTGACTTCAACAAGATTTGCATTGGACCCTTGCGAAGAAAGGCCAGAGGTGGCTTTGTATCCTCCCACACTAGAAAGGTACAGGTGGGACAGAGCATGTAGAAGTGTGGAGGTACAGGGATGTTGGGAGAGGTAGGAGTTAATGTTGGGGAATGCACTGCTTGTCCTGCAAACTTGCCAGGGAATAGTGCCACACAAAGGAGCTAAAGCAGCCGTTCCGCAGCTAACTCTACCCCCCCTGAACTGTCACAACCATGTTGGCCTGTCAAAAGAGATCTGTGTCACCATCTGGTACTGTAGCTTGTAAGATGAGGTTCTGTACAGGAGGTCTAAAACAGGAAAAATAAGTGGTAGCTGGAAAGCTAAGAACAACATAGAATGGGAGTGGGCTCAACAGAGAGTGTTTGAGGAAATAAACCAAAAACAATTAAGAAAAGCAAATATACACAGTGGACTAGATTCACAGAAAGGAAGAGGGGAAATTTTCTTTGTGTTTTGAAAGCTTTCATGGTTTCATAGTTTCATAGTAGCTAGGGTCAGGAGGGACCTGAACAGATCATCTAGCCTGACCCCTGCCACAGACAGGAATGAATGCTGGGTTCACAAGACCCCAGACAGGTGATCATCCACCTCCTCTTGAATTTGCCCAAGGTAGGGGCGGGGAGCACTTCCC
>NW_017728912.1:31207457-31226297 GCF_001723895.1 Crocodylus porosus | reverse complement strand
AACCAGGTTGGTCAGGCAGGACCTGCCTTTGATGAACCCATGCTGGTTGCCCCTGAGCATGATCTCCCCTGCGGGCCCAACACAGATGTGCTTCTTGATGGTTCTCATTAAGATCTTCCTGAGCACTGAGGTGAGGCTTACAGATCTATAGTTACCTGGGTCCTCCCTCCTCCCTTTCTTGAAAATTGGGACCACATCACCCAGTTTCCAATCCCCTGGCGCCTGGCCAGATGACCATGAATGCTCATGCTGCCGGGCCAAGGGCTCCGCAATGACCCCTGCCAGCTCCCTCAACACCCTTGGGTGGAGGGCATGTGGACCTTCAGATTTAAAAATGTCTAGCCCTTCCAGAAGATCCCTAACTACATCTGCGCTGACTGAAGGCCTGACAGAACTATCCCCGAGATTGTCCCTACCTATGGTGGGTGGGATGTCCCGGTCCCTGTTCAAGAAAACAGAAGCAAAGAAACTGTTAAAAATATCAGCTTTCTTTCTGGCATAGCCACAAGATTAACAGCAGCTTGTCTAGTTCCCCTCTTGTAAATGTAAGAGTGCAGTGGTGTCAGCTGGCAGGCATTATTTGGGGGCGATGATTGATGCACAAGAGCTTACATCTAAATATGGAATGAGTATGATGTTGTTTCCTCCTTAACCTGTAGACTTGGGGGTCTTGGAGAGCAATGAAGGGGATGCTTTAAGGAAGTGCTGACTTATTGAAGAGAACCTGGCCAAGAAAAGACCATGTGTGATCTTTGTTCTTCAAGAATAGCAAGTGACATAGGGAGTCACTGTTGAGAAGTAGTGTCCTGAGTAGCTGCAGAGGCTGAGCCTGCAAACAGCCTGTAAACAGGGAAGGAAGGTGTGGCAGGACATGACCTAGGGGTGCCGTGAACTCCCCTAGCGCCCCCTACCTACCATGCCAAATCAGTTTCAAATGCACTCTCGCTATCTCACCGGCCACATCTTTGATGGTAATATTGTTAAAGGGAGGCTGCCTTTTTACCCTCTTTGCACGGTGCCTTGAGATGTCCCAGTCTGTGCCCTGCCTTTGGTGACACGATGCACTCTAACCTCTGGGGCTATGCGCGGGCCCTACAGTCACCCAGGCCCTCCCGGGCTCTCTGCCTCATCTCCGTTACATGGATGCTCTCCCTATCTGCCTGCACCCTCTTGGGTGCTCCCTGGCTTCTCCTGTGGCTACCACCCACTCTGGGGCCCTTCTCTGAGCTCTCCCTGCCCGCACTGGGGCCTTGCCTCGCAATTCCCACAATCGAGGCTCAGGTGGCTGTAGCCGTGCCCGGCCCCAAGACCCCCTTCTCGGGTCTTCTGTCCCACTGGGATCCTTACAATCAAGACTCAGGTGGCTGCAGCCATGCCTGGCCTGCCCAGACCTCCTTCTCTGGTTTTGCACCCCACTGGGGCTTCTCGCCTGTGCCCACACTGGGGCTTTTCCCTCACAATACTGCCCACACTAGGGCCAGGGTTGATACACCCCAAAATGCAGTGCCCTCTCCAGCACTGGGCCTCCACGCTACCGTGGAGCCCCTATGAGGCCTCCTCCAACCCCTACAGCCTCACTCAGTCCTCCGGTCTTATACAACAACAAAACAGAAAACTCCCGCTCCTGGGCTACAACATAAATTCCAAGCCAACTGGCTACCATCATTCATCTCCCTACCAGGGTTTCCTCCAGCCTGTATCATCCCGCAGAAGGTTCTCAGGCCATCAGGCTTCCCTACTCAGCTTGCTCCAACAGAGCTCCACCTTCCTTGACTGCTAGAGGGGAACTGACCTCCGGCCTCAGCCTGGCTTATTTATATAGGCCAGGCCCTGCCCCCTTCCGGTCAGCTGATCAAATTGGTTGTCTCATTAACCCACACTTGTGCTGCCCTGGTGAATGGCAGCTGAGCCTCCCCCTTCTCACTACTAGGGGTCTCTCACGGGTTGCTTCCATTTTAGGCGCAGGGTGCTTAAGTGCCCTGCGACAGAAGGGCAGTTCTGCAAGGCTTGAAGAAGTGACCAAGAAACGTTTACAGAACAAGTCTGAAGAAAGGAGAGCAGGTCACTGGGAAGGCACCTGGGAGACTAGCTGGTACATCTGGGAACACAGGAATGAGGAAGATAAGCAGATTTCTTAGAAGAAAGTAAATATCCACATAGGAAATGCATCCAAGTTAATGTGGGAACCATTGTTGCTTTGAAGGAGAACACAATGGGCCTTTAACAACCAGATATGGTCAGGACTTCTGCTTTATGGTACTCTCCAAGGGGCTGAATGTTTTGTGGAGCACTTATATATGGTATTCAAGGATTTCATTAAGGATCAAGCCAAGTATCTGAACTTTATCTGTGCATTCAAACAGACTTTGAACCCCAAATCTTTTGAAGTTTGCTGGTCACTACTTGAGGTACTGTGGCAACCAAACAGATCAGGACAACCAGTTCCTTGTATTAAACACAGGTATTAAACATAAAGATGATCCAGAAAATATCCAGTATGTCATTGCCATCTGAAACTCAATAAGTCATTACTGCTTTGTCACATACAGTCTCAAGAGTTGACTGAAAATATATATCTCCAGTAACCTCCTTACCTCCTACACCACATCTCAGTTGTACATCAGTTTCCATAGCATCCTGAGGAAAGAGTCATTTTTCCCCCCTGACTTTTCAGAGCATCTTAAACTTGCTTATAAAGGTCACTCACTTTTTCACCCTGAATATTAGAGATTATATTAAGTGTAATGTGAGAAGAGACTGAGATGTCACCCCACAGCTGCTGTCAAATAGCTTAATCCTCATTAAGTTGCACAGCTAATTCAGCAATTCAGAGGAATGGGGATGCAATGAGAAGTGTCGTCTTATGTCATTAAAGGACTTAAATGACATTTACTTCTCGACAGTTAAGGTTGCAGCTAAGTTTCTGTGGTAAGCTCAGTATTGTCTCCTGCCTCCAGCAGAGTCCTATTTTTTTTTTTAGCTGAATTGATGCTTCCTTGATCTCTTGGGGGTGAGTCATTCACAGGGTGTGGTCTGCATGACTATATGCTACCTTTCAGAAGGACAGAAAGGTGGCCAAGTTAGCTGACCAGATGAAAGCTAAGGCAATTTTTTGGAAGATGATAATTGTGAAACACACTGTCCTGTTATTATGTTAGGGGGAGGTGATACTTTTTTCTGCAACATAAGATTTTAGAAAGAAACGATCAAGATTACAAGGTGACCTACACAATCTCTTCCAGAACTAATCCAGTTTTCTGAAATAGTTCTAATTAAAGTTGGACAGTGAATAGGTAGTTCTTTTCAGATTGGGTTTACCAATCCATCAGTTCACAGGGATGTAAAGTCCAAGGCACCTCTATGGATGCCAGGATGCTTGAATATAGACATTAGGTACAGAGCAGGTATGTACAGAGTTCTCTGTAATGGAGCTCCACTAATGATAATGGCAGTGGCATTTTAAGTCCTGTGTCATCTCACCTTGCTTAGAAACAGGCCTATATGACCTTGTGCAACATCTTAGATTTTTTTCTAGGAAGTTTTTATCTGAGAACTGACCTGAACTACCCCTCATTACCTTCCAAGGCTGGCCTAGGATGCTGAGACAGCTCGCTGTCCCCCCACCCACCCCCCAACATGCATGCACACACACTCTTACTTTTTTTTTTAACTAATTAAGTTTCATGAACAAATTCAATTAACTGGCTGTGTAAAAACACTGGGAATCACAGAATCCCACAACCCATGGGGAAGAGGAGACAGTCCCAAAAAGACTCTTCTACCATGGCAAGGTTTTCAAGAAGGAAAGGAAATTAGATATAAATAGAGAAACAAGGAAAATCAGCAATACATATTTGAAATCCAAAATTCACCAGAACAGTTCTGGGCACTGACTTACATTTTTCCTAGATAAGAATGATTTCTTTTATTTCTAAAATGTTCTCCTGTATCTCCACAAAGTAATGTAATATTTATTCCATGACTAGAACCAGTCTTCCGTATGGGTGAAGGTGGATTTCATCATCTGTGTATTTCTTAATCCTTGGTATGGCCACCCCTTCCCTCTTTCCATGAGAACTGTCTGCAGACAAGACCTCAAGGTCACATTCTAGAGTAAGGCAGTACAGTGGGAAGCATTTAAAAGTCAGGCCCCAGCACCCCATTCCAGGTACTTCCTATTCCAAATAAGGGACATACTAGGTGCATCTGCATGTTCATTAATGTGCTGTAATTATGGCACATTAAGTTTAGTAGCTGTAATGACAGGTACTAACTTAATGTGTTATAATCAACACTACTGTGTATTAGCATAGTTGAACAGGCTTTTGGTGATGTTAATGCGCATTGGGCTAAATCTTCTGTGCATTAGCACAGGTTTTGCCCACCACGCTAATGCACAGTAGAATTAGTCTTCTGTTTCATAGTTTCTAGGGTCGGAAGGGACCTGAGCAGATCATCTAGTCCGACCCCCTGCCATGGCAGAAAAGAATACTGGGGTCAAACGACCCCAGCAAGGTGTACAGCTAACCTCCTCTTAAAGACCCCCAGGGTAGGAGCCAGCACCACATCTCTTCTCTGTGCACGAAGTGTCTTGTGTAGATGTGCCTACTGAAAGCAATACGCTGATGCTGCTCTGGGGTTGACCACTAGCAAACGGTGGAATTTGAACAGTGACCACTGTGAGTCCAGGAATGTTTTGAAGCAAGAAGGGGCAAGACTTCACAATGCTGTTAACCTTCCTAAATAGAATGTGCATAAGCAAATCACAAGGCTCTTCTCGTGTATTTAAGAGCCAGTGTTTTTGGAGCTACATTTAATTTCATAATTCTGTTTTAACAGATATAATTAACCCAATAACCTGATGAAGAAGATGGCAATATGCCAGTTAGTATGAGAAGATTAAATAAGCAAAGCATCTCCATGCCCTTTGCAGCTCATCCACGTGGTATTTTGCTGCCAATGGTTCTATTTCTCTAAAGGAATGGACTGCCTTGGGAGACTGCCACTGCAGATGCAGATCAGACCATAGCCAGCAGTAGGGGAAAAGAAAATATGATCATTCAGAAGGTAGGAGACTCAGTTCTGCCAAAAAAAAAAGAAACACCACAGTCACAGGGGAAAGCTCTCAACTACATGATTTTTTTTTCTCTTCTCACTTCTGGGTGGCTCTCCTTATGCCTCTAAAAGAAGCAGCCTGCCCTTCAGATGTAATCACTGAATAGCAGCTGGTGCCTGAGGAATGATATGAGGAAGGGGACAGAGAAGTCTGCTGAAAGAGATCATAGTCAAGTCAACTGGCTCTAGGTAAAGCCCTGTGGTCACCAGTCTCCTCCACTGTCTGTTGCACAGAGACAGCTCCTTCAGCCACATTGTGTTCTTCCAGGCTTTCTCTCTAAGCATATGACGCCAGTTAAACCAAGTGAAAAGGTTTTTTTTTTTCAGAGATTTCACAATTAATTTAATGTTTCCTATAAGATTGATTGACCAGGATGTACTGCAGCCACCTCCCTTGGGGATGTGTGTGGACTGCATTGAGGTCACTGCCTCTGAGCACATTATGCTAGTAGAGATGTTGCCATAGCAATTCTGTTCATCAGCAGGAGCTCTCTTTCTTTCTGTCCATCATAGAGCCTTTGTCATGATTTCTCAGCTAGATACTCACCTGGCTTCTGTGACCAGGTCTTGCCACTTCAGGCCTAAGCTCCCCCACGTCTCAGTAGGCTACAACACCATCCTTTTCCTTGGCCTTTCTGGCAGGCTTCTGGGCTCTGATATGAATATGGGACCTTGCAGCCCAACTGCCCATGGCTCCCAGGACCAGGGCTGCTGCACCATAAGTAGCCCAGTACCTTTGTGTGACCTTTAAAAACCAGTCACCAATCACCCAGCACTAGAATTTCTCAGATTTAGACAATTTAGTAACAAGAAATGTTGTATTATGCACTTCCAGGCCTTAGTTTTGCTTCCACTATTGAGTATAATTTGGCCTTAGGACAGAGCCCCCAAAGGAATGAAAGAGGCTCTCACATATGGCTTCTCCTTTGACACAGAGTCTTTTTGCTTCCTGTGCAGTCTGGTTCCTTTTTCCTCAGATGGCCCCTCAGCTAAACAAGACCCTCTCACTATGAAAACATATCCTGCTGCTTCTCTCTTTAGCCCAGGGGCTTGAGCTTCTGAGAGTTTCTCTGTGCTGCTCAGGAGTCCCTCAGCCTTGATGTTTGAGACACACGGTTAGCACCTGATGTCTTTGGATACATCTACGCTATTCGTCCTTAGCATTCCCAAGAAGCACTGCTCACAAGCATGCCCTATCCAACAATTCCTGCTCTCTGGGCACATCTACACAAAATACTACATTGTCGTAGCGATGCAATATGGTGACGTAGCTCATCGCTATGGCGACGTAGCATCGGTGGGCACAAGCTGTGATGCTGATGCTATCTTACTGTAGTGACGAGCTGCCTTGTTCTAGCACATTGCTACAGTGATGTAGCTGCTAAAAATGACTGCACTGCTGGGACAGTGCAGTAACAACTTGGCTATAGGGGGCACGTGTAGATGCACCCTCTCTGTGCCAAACCCAGAAATGAAGCAGCAAAGCATCCCTGAGGATGTTCCCTCCTTGTCATTGTTGAGCTCCCTATCTCCAGTGGTAGTGCAGTAGCCTTGGGAAGTCTTCACTACCTTATTTCTGGGGTTTGGCATGTGTGGTGTGGGACTGGGTGGCAGACTGGTGCTCTGAGGTGTGCTGTGGACCCAGTATGGACACCTTTTGTTCTGCTCCTGAGGACATTTCAGAGCCTCTCCCTGTTGACAGGTGGTTGGACCACTTCCTCTAGGTGGCCCTAATCAATCACACTGCCCCCACATGCTTTTACTTACATGAAGGTTGAAGATTTCTCCATTATCACTTCACTGGGAGAAACATGATGTACTCCTAATAGCATATGGCTGACTTGACGTGCGCTGAGGCATTCAATGATATGCTGTTTTCAGAACCTGAATTTATAAATGGAATGTGGATAATTTCCCCAAGCAGTCGCACTCTTCTTCAATTCATGATATAGTAGCTTGTCCAGCACTCATGCCCTAACAATTGAACTGGCAACATTATGTGATTATTGGAGCAGTCTTGCGTATCCCAGCTTCTTGAAAGTGCATTGCTATTGGGTAAATCTCACATTAACAAAGCTACTCCTGAATTAGGCAATCCATCTCTTACAAAGAAAAAGCCAAGCTGATGGGGCCAACTACTTGCAGTTCCAGGTTTAGCATTTTAGCATGCGCATCATTCCAAATCTTTCCCATCAGCGGGTGAGTGATCAAAAAGCCCTCCACCGTCAATGGGAGTTTTTCCATTAACTCGCATGGATTTTGGATTAGGTCCTCAGTCACCTGTCATAACCACCATCCGTCTGACCCAACCTACTGAACATGAGCAAAACAGAAGACAAAAATACTTGTGACACTGGCATATGCCTAGACAATGCTATCATGCTCAGCACCTTGTAACTAATAATGTTAACTGCTGAGATTCCTAAAAGAATAGATCTGGACATCTGCCATTTGCATTATTAGCAGGAGACACTTGGTCCCAGTGATAAATTTGTTCTGTTACAGCATCCAGTCATAAACCACATTCAGCCATAATATCAACAAGCTTCTTCTCAAATCAGGCGGTGAGAACAAAATGAATGCCAAGAGGGGAGCAGTAGGCAAGATGGTGTCATTCTGTTCATTGTGCTGCCCATATCTGGATCAGTAGAAGCTTGTGTCATAAATATCATCCTGACAACACGTTGCCTGGAACTCTGATTATAGTGATAATGAGCACAATTCAAGAAAACTGCTTGATGGGTTACAACTGTGTGCTGCATGCCATAGAGCAGAAACAGATGGTGGCTAGCTGCTTTCTTTCGTGTGAAAATGGTTCTTTTTTTTCCCTCTCTCTCTTTTTATTTATTTTTTTAGCAAAAGACCCAGCTCTTTTTTTGTCTGGCTTTGTTATAAGTTTCTTTCAAAGACAATAATTTCTGAAGTGACTTCCTTTACCAGAGACTGGTAAGCATGAAGGCCAGAATCTTCAAACAGGTCGAGGGTTTGGATGTACAGTATGTTTACAGCCGTGTAATCTGCCTTTGCATTCATGTAAGCAAGGAGCAGGCACACAATATGAAAACCTGTCCAGCAGTTTAAGTGCCTAAAAACAAAAGTAAAGTTACCCACAAAAACATGTAGTAAAAATACACTGGTGTATGTTAAATCAAGGTATGGGTTGTGTGTCCGCTTCCATCACAGGGCAGCTGTTTGCTGTATTGTGCTTATTCGCCACCTAGTCTTGGTTGTCTGTCCACTCAGAATCCCAGCATAAGTTATGCTGGTATACAAAACCAACACAAATGATACTTGTGTAAGTGTGTTGTATGTCCATGCCCTGAATTAGTTCTTCAGAGTGTGTCTCTGTGGAAATGCATTTCACAGGGCTTTCTGTGGGAGCTTTGGGGAGAGCTGATATCCTAGCCCTGGTTCTAGGGATCTAGGAGGAGCCAGCATGTAGCCCTTTGAATACACAACTGCATGGCTAACAGACTACACGTGAAGAAGCAGAAGTCTACCCACTGACTCGCACATGCATCTCTCAGATTATTAGTGTTAGCAAACTGAAGAAAGCCTCCTGCAGGCCAAACAAAACACTTCCTGATAAAGAAGAAAAAAAATGTGCACACAGAAAACAACATGAGAAATGTACAGTCTTGCCTCTCCTGCCATGTGCTTTGATTGATGATAGCAACCTTTAAAAGACAAAATGAATCCCTGTCCTATCCAATGCTGTAAACCACATGCAGGTGACAGACTGAGAGTGGGTAATCTTCTGGTGCTCAGGTGGTGCTGCAGAAGCTGAACGTTTATGTCTGTGTGAAGGCAATTTAGTCTGGAAGTTGTTTCCAAGATGTGTGAGGGGGTTAAGTGCAAAAATGCCACTGAAAGTCAGTATGTGGTAGACACGGCATTCCCTTCCTCTCTGGATCTGCATGCAGAATCTGGAAGGCCCATGCAGGGGGTAGCAGGGTTTACCCTCCTGGTAATTCTGAGTCTAATTCTGAGCCATGACCTCCAGAAGCACTTATCTAGTATCCCTGCTCTCATGCCCATTCTTACAATGTAATTTGTTTCTGAGAAACATAGGTCTGAAAGGGAACTCCTCAGGCATTGAGCTTGGGCCTGGAAGGGTGGCAAGGGGAGAAACTGAGCCAAAGGGCTGAAGGTAGGGAGAGAGGACCCAAGAAGGAGGAGCTCAAGCATGATGAGGGGTGACTTGAGACTATGGCCGGCAGACCTGGTGACAGAAAGGATCAGGCTCATGGCGGGGTGCAGGAAGGGGAGAAGAAGGGTCTGTACCCATTAGAAAGTCAGGCAATTAACAGTTTCAGCCTCAGAGGGGAGACCTTCTGGGACAGCCTCCTAACAGGAGTAATGAGGGCAAAAATCCTACCTAGTTTTGAACCTGAGTAGACCCTTGCATGAGAGAGATTGTGTGACAGGGTTGACCATGATAGCTGGAATGGGAGGAGGCCTTCAAGGTCTGTTTTATGCTCCAAGAGATCTAGTTTGATGATCATCAGTTCCATTTCTAGGCCTTGCTGCTATTGGAAAGCTGCTCCTGAACCTTGCTCTACTGGTGTCTTTGGGCTTCCTCAAGCTCTGTGGAAGCCCAGTGTAAACAGCCTGTTTGGTATAGATGGCACCAAAGTGATTGTGTCAGATGTGCAACAACCCCTCTGTGCAGAATTTCATTATTTCACCATAAGACTGTCAGGAAAGACCATTTGGAAAATAGCATTCAGGCCTGGTCTTCATGCAGTCTGGGCTGTTCCAACTGGCAGGATTACTTCATAGAGCTTTAGTTAAACTGGTGCATCTGTCTCAGATTCTTGAATTGGATTAGCAGAGGTTTAAAATGGCACATTTGCTATCTCAAGTCACTGTCTATATACATTTCCTAGCCAAAGAAATAATACCAAGATGAAAGCAATATAGGAAGGTTCATGCAGCAGTTTTCATGATATAACTTACCAGGGTTTTAAACAGGTTTGAAAGTAACTGCTGTAATATCTCTTGTTACCCAGGTTCTGGGCATCTGTTCCCTCTCTACACCTGCAATTAACCGAATGTCCAAAAAAGTAAGTGTTACTAATGTTAGCATTCAGCCGCTTGCAAAAAAATAGTATATTTTAAAACATGGTTACCTTTTGTTGAAAACATTTCCCAATACATAGCATAGGCAACAGTGCAGCTGTAAAATAAATATGGTTTTCACTGTATCTGAGGTGGTGAGAAGAGTAGTAAGTGGGGACCTGGTTGGGAAACCTACTGGTTGCCTGGTTAAATATTGTTAAAGCTGTTATTGTAAGACTAATTTAATAGTCTAATCTCTTTCCTCACAGTAACTTACATAGTCCTACTGTGTCAGGGAGGCTACTCATTACAATGGAGTGCCATGCAGTTTGAGTAAGGCACTGAGGCTCCTGATGTTAGATGTCTCTGGAGCTTCTTGGGGAAATCTAGTATCATCCAGCAATTGGATCTCTCATTGGACATGTGACTTAGATTCTGGATCCCCTTCTCATATTGGTGAGCAGTTCCTCCTATGAGCAGTGTCACTGAAGTCAGTAATCCTCAGGTTCACTGCGAGAGGATAGGTCCAGTCCCTGTCACCCATCCCTGGCCTCAGAACTGTTCACGGTAACCATGCTGGCTTTCAAGGTGCTCTAAAGCCCACATGTACCTCTTGCTCCAGGACACGAGTCTTTGAAAAGAAACAAATTCCATAGAGGAGCCATTAAAACTCCAGCTAGGGGTGCAGGCTCAGGGATTGCTCCAGCAGGGATCTTTGGGCACCGGGATGTCTTCGGACTACTCTCTCAGATGTCACACATCCTTTCCCCCATTCTGATTGGCTCTTTTCATGATCCCCTTTCATCTTGTCCCACATGATCCCTTTACCTCAATCTCACTTCCAGTGCCTTCCCTGCTCTCCTCTTTCCTTCCCTGCTTCTTCTTCCCCTCCTCCTGCCCTCCTTGTGTTTTTCTGTTTGGCTTCAGTTTCCCTTTCAGCAAGCCCATTATAAAATAAATCCAGGTACTAGCCTGCCATTTGCTATCCAGCTCTGCCTATACATTTCATCCCTGCCCCCAGTTGGTGCCTGCATGATCTCATTAAATTGTAATCTCTGTGGGATGGGGTCTATCTATCCGTTGGTATACATATATCTGAGCATGACAGGGCCCTTTGCTCACCCATAATGCAATGATAAAGGGCTATTCCCATGAGTCACCTCACTGAAGCAATCCAGATCATTCTGTTTTCACTTGCAACTCTCAGAGGGTCCTGCTGAAAACTCATGTGTCTAAGACTTTCCCTGCTGTTTGAAAAAGAAAGGCCTGTCTCTCTGAAACAGTTATTCTGGCCATTACATCTCTACTAAAGCCTTTTCAGAAATTGCAGTGACAGGTATTACAAAAACACCTTGAATCTTGAGAGCATCCTAAAAGTTAACAGTCCACAAGCATAAGGTAGCCTTGGTTATTTATAGCGAAAAGATCCATGTAGCATGGTTTGCTGGGAATCCAGTGTAATGGAGGTATCTCTTTGGGTGGTTTGCTTTTCAAATTCATTGTAGGTTTGATATTTATCAACTGCATCCTTAATTTCCAGAGTTAACTTGGGGAGGTAGAGACTAATGTGTGTTTCTCTGGCTAGGGACAAATGTTCAAAAAGTTGGAGCTTCAATTAATTCAGTCTTTGCAGGTTAGTCTAACCTACCTAGGTTGAACCAATTTTCAAGCGTACCGACATTCCCTCCTGGAAGTCACTCACGGCAGGAGCCGGGGGGGAATTGAGCACAACCTCAGCTCAAGGAAGTTGTGCTGGGGGTGTGTGGCCAGTACTGGCAGTAGCCTGGATTGAACTGGCCAGGGAGGGGTTTAATTCCCCCCTCCCTGTCCCACACACATGGACCCAAGCTGGGGTCTGCTGGGCGCTTCGCCCTTGCTGCTGTAGTGGTGAGGGTGTGGCCAGATGCTGGCTGGCATGGCCCCCTAAGGCAGAGGGGACAGGGAGGGGGCATAACCCCTCTCTCTGCCCCACCACCTAAGGGGAGGGGGAACAACCCCTCTCCCTGCCCCTTCTGTCTCAGGGGGCCATGCCAGCTGGCATCTGGCCGTTCTCCCACCACTACAGCAGTGAGGGAGTACTATCTGACAGACCCTGGCCTGGGTCTGTGTGGGTGGGACAGAGAGGGGGGGAATTAAACCTCTCCCTGGTCAGTTCAGTCCAGGCTACTGCTGGGGCTGGCCATGCCCCCACTGCTGGAGCAGCCAGCATTGAAATGCAAGTGTGTGTTGGTGGGGCAGGGGAGGAAGTGGGGGGGGAATAAACTTATTCACTGCTCCCTTCTGGGCATAAGCGACACATGCCTCTTGAGGCTGGGGGGGCATGGCAACCACCTGCAGGTGGCAGCGGTGGTCTTGGTGGTGGCCAATCTCAGGGGGGGCAAGTGCCCCTCTGTGCCCCCCTAGACGTTGTCTATGCTTCTGGGGCCAGCATCTGGGTAGATCCCCACCCCTGCCTGTCACTGCTCCATGTGGGTAGCGGAGGGAGGGGCCAGGCCTGTTCAGCTGGAGCAGAGAACCCAGCTCAGTGAGTATGCCGGGATGCTGGGGGACTGGTTTAACTTAAACCAGGAAGATATCTGGGACAGACATTGCATAAACCTGTTTGTTCTCAATCAGTTAAGTCTGATACTATGTTCAACTAGGTTTATCTCAAACCGGTTTGGGCCCTTTTGAAACTGGTTTATGTGCACTGAACTTATGTTTTGTTACAGGTTTAAACCAGTTCTGATCACTTAAAGCAGTTTATGTGTAATATCTATCCCTAGCCTTTCAGACTGATACTGATCCCTGAATCTCTTTAGTAAATGCAAGACAGCACTTCAGTGCCTTATATTATCGATGTAGCCCTCACTGAACAATGAGGAAAAATACAGTACCTTCACTCATCAATTCCAGCACTGGCAGGGTCTAGCACTTCTCTCTTTGTAGCTTGCCAGTTAACAAGAACAGATTTTTTGTTGGTATCTGATGAAATCTTGCTCTGAATTTGTTTTGACTCTTTTACCCCTTGTTAGTCTGTCTGGTATTAGGCTCTGTCACAACATGGGTATTCTAGTCTAGGAGCTTTTGAAAAAACAACATACTTCTGATTTTTCTCAGTCCATGGCTTCAAGCAGTTGCCTTTGCTATTGTGACACATGAATTATACTTGTTTGGAAGCAGAGGATAAAGGCATCTGAGAAATAGCTTGTAGTGGCATTGGGTCAGTTTCCACAGGAACACCGTCATGATCTTGGATATGCTGGTTGCATACTGTGCCTGAAATGGTGAACGCAGTACAGACTTTTGTCACCTGAATTAATTTTGTGGTCTCCAGATGGGGATAATGCTCATGAGACAAAAGCTACTGCCCATCCTCCACTTTCAGCTCTGGTATTGTGCTGGAGAACTGCCATTTGCCTAAGGGATAATCTTTGACTGCTTTGAAACATTTCAAATGTGTAAAGCAATACGTAGCTGCAAAGCTACTCGTGAGAAAAATTGTCTTAAAGATGGTGTGTTAAGATACCGATGATGGTTGATTATTATTGGAGGGCATATGAAGAAGGTCTTTACTTTGAAAAGGTCTTTTTCAAAATTAGTTTACTGTTACTGCCATATCTGGGTATGTTGGTGGCATTGCATACTTCAGCTGTTTGTCAAAAGGGACTGAAAAGAGATCATGCCTCCAAGTGAGTAACAAATAGGATGTGATTCTCTAATCTTGTGCACCTAGGTTGCAGTAAAAAAAAATGGCACAGTTCCATGGCTAAATTATACTTTAAGTTCTCAGTGGTTTTAACTGTATATAAATTGAATGCCTGCATATGAATGGCTAGGTAAATGGCTATTTTGTCCAGTCTTGGGATCTCAAAAATGCAGGCCCTCATAATGGGTGCTATTTTTTAATATATTGGTCAGCTGTACCTGTTTTCACAGTTGGAGTGCACCAAAGTCACAACTATTGCAGAACCCATTTACAGTTAGTAAAGCACTTGGAGAAACTTGGGCATGAAGTGCTATCTTTGCTGTGCATACCTGTTTACTATGTAGAAATCTGTGTATAGCAGGGATGTTCAAATGGTGGCCTATAGGCAACATCTGGCCACATAAGGATAAACCCCAGGTTCCTGGTCCAGGCACTGCTTCCTGCAGCACTCCAGCTGCTACTGTCACTTGAGTCTCTGGGTTCCCCCTCCCTCCTCCAACTTCTGCTTCCTGCCTTGCCTCTGGGGTAGAGTGGAGCAGGGCAGTATGATCCACAGGGCTGAAGGAGCCCACAGCTGGTGACTCAGGAACTGGGGACCCTGCACAGTGTGGGGTGCTATAACAGGATCCCCTCACATCAGTGGCTGTGGCACCCCGTAGCAGCCACACTAATCCCATTTCTCACTCAGTCTTCCCAGGGGTACCACCCTGATCTCTCTTGCCATGACTTGATGGCAAATTTGTATAAAGTTGGGGAGGCTGCCCTCAGAATACCAGAATGAGTCTGTAGGTGTCTCACTTCACCCTGTTTATCATCAGGTTGCATTATGCTGACCTGATCTATTATTCTGATTTTAAGCAGGGCATCTCTCCCCTTTATTGGCCACTGGTAGCATGCTCTCACCAAGTCCTGGGGCTTCTGGTAGCCTGCTCCCACAAAAGTCCTGGGGACTTCCCTAGGCACCCACAGTGGATTGAGCCAGAAGGCTGATGGTCATTCTTCTGTCCCTCCTATTGATATGAAGGATTTTCTGAAGACATTGCTTGTGGTAACCTTCCAAGGCTTTCAGATGTTTCTGATATGTTATCCATGTTTTACACCCATACAACAGGGTAGGAATGAGAACAGCCTGGTAGATGAGAAGTTTGGTTTGGGTACTCATGTCATGATCATCAAAGATATGATGTTGGAGATGTCCAAAGGAAACACCGGCAGATTTTATCTGGTGAATATTGTCATCTGTGTTTATTTTTTGGAAAGGTGGCTATCTAGGTAGGGGAAATGCTTGATGTTCTCCTAGGATTACCTTTTCATTTTAATGTGTGAAGGAGCAGCTGGTTGTTTATGGAGGGTTGGTAAAGGATCTTGATTTTTATGAATGTGTCTGTCTTTTTCGTCGTTTTCTTTTTTAAAAAGGGTATAGCCACCACCATGCTCTGTGAAATGCCATTTCTTGTGTTCAGCCTCCAGTGGGGCCAAAAATGAGTGGGTGAGCACTGCCACCCACCCATTTGAATGCTCGCCAGAGTCAATTTTGGCATTTTTTAGGGCAGGTTCTGCCACACTTCTGATTGGCTGAGGGAGCCTGCTGTGGGGCTGATTACCATTGAACAGAAGCACACAGGCTGTTCTTTAGGTGTTGTAACAAAGTAAAGCTCACCACTTATTAAACAACAATTTTAAAGTAAAGCTCTTTACTTAGAATTCTTAATGAAACCATAAAAAATAAACTTTATAAAACAATAACTGAGCCCCGCTTTGCTCGGCTGCTGCACAGGACAGGACAGGAATTTCCCCCTCTCCTTTTCTGCACAGCAAGCCAGAACAGAGCTTGGGAGACCCATGCTGGGTGCCTGCTCCCACAGCTGGGCATGAACCTCAGGATACCCTTGCCACAGGGGCTTCTCCTTGTGTGGCATGGGTGTCCTGAGTCCTGCTCTGCTCCATCATGGAAAGAAGGAAGGGGGAAGTTCCTCTCCACTCCTGTGCGATAGCAAAGCAAAGCAGAGCTTGGGAGAGCTGTGCCAAGTGGGAGGGAAGCCCCTGTGGTGAGGGCACCCTGTGCCCCATGCCTGGCTGTAGGGGCAGGCATCCAGCATGCCTATGCCCGTAGGCTGCAGCCCGTAGGGCAGGGGGTACTTACTGGCTCCACTCTGGGCAGGGCTTTTAAATTGCTCGCCAAAGCAGGGAATCAAACAACTTGATTAGCTGAGCCTTGGCAGGGGCTCAGCTTATACTAGGCTGACCCTCTAAATACATGGAGGTTTCACAAGGTTTCTAGGACTTTGCTGCTTTTCTTCTTTGCACGTCAGTTAAACTTTTGTTTGTTTGTTTTTACTTTTTCCCCTACCATTCCTTTCCCCAGCAGTTTCGAGCCATTTCCAGCCGAACTGTAGTTTTCTCGGGGTTCAGGGGAAATACAAAATTTCAGGCTTTCCCCTGAAATCCCCTGAAGCTTGAATTACAGCGATCCCTAGTGATGGTTGTTCATTACGGTGAGAACATTCCACATGGCAAAGTTTATTACTTGATTTTGACAACAGATAGATTGATCCCACTGGTTTTCTAGTCAGGTGAAATGAGACAAACTGTTAGGGCACTTTTTCCAGCCTCCTCCCCATATGGGGTAAGTAGACTGGATCATAAATAGGCCTGTTCAATCATGATAGCAACTGCCATGTTGCACACCTGTCTCAGCTCCAAGTACAAAACAACTGTCATACAGTCATCGTTTCCATGAAAGTCTGTGACTAGGGAATACCTACCTCTGTCACCACTTGTCCATCACCATAGGAATTGCTGTTGAAGAAAGACTCCTGTGCCTGTCTTCTTTTAATATGGGGATGCTGTTGTACATCAGGAACCACAAAATATTTTATGGGAAGGAAACCGTAATCTGATGGCAAGGAAAACCTAGATGATTGGTGGTTTCTATTCTGCTGAAGTCTTCATCTGCCTTTGCAGCCATTGTGAAGTAATCTTTCTTCATCCATCTACTCTGCCATTGAAGACTTTTATTTTTATTTTTGGATTGCTATTCCTCTCAGAGGTGTAACTAGCACTTTTGATGCCCTAGACAGAGAGAACAGAGGCCAGGGGAAGGGAGGTAGAGGGCCACAAGCACTGCGGACTCCAGGATCCTGGATGCTGCTGTGTGGGTTCCTAGCACCCTGGCTGCTGCCATACCGTTGCATAGATACCCTGGGGTCTCCCAGTCTGGTGCCCCCTCTAAATCAGTGCTGGGGCCCTCTTCGCACCACCTTAATTATGCTACTGCAAGATACTGTGTTTTAGAATGCAGCCTGCTTCTGAAAGAGAATGTGAGACTGTTCTTCATTCAGGGTATTTCCAAAAGGAGAAAGTCATCAGATGTGTTATTGGAACCATAAACTAAATCATAAAGGTGAGCCTTTTCCCCCTTGTCTTTGCAAAGAGAAAAAATTACACAAAGAATGCTAGAAGTATTTTTAGGGAAACAGATTTCTTTCACAAGCATTCCTAAGCCTTCATTCTTTACATTTTAAAGACTCTTTTTGGTAGTGGAATGTTATAGAGAAGATATTGGTTGTTTCCTAGCTTGTGTTTCCATTTACAGATGAAACCCTTGTTTATTCCACATGCTTAAGGTTCTTTTAAACTATATCTTTCCAAAAGTTCTGTATTTCAGTGTCGGAATTCAAGTAATGATTGCTTGATACCACTCCTTTGTGAATTATAACATTTCATGGACAAATATAGCAAGGTCAGTTTTGAGAGCTGAGAGACTTTTTATAAAGGAAGTAGGAGTGTTTGGACTTATTTGAAACAGAATTTCAACTCCTAGCGTATCTAGGGCTGAATAGAAGAAAGAGGTAAAATCTACCTTTAAAGATATTCTTAGACTTTTCTACCACCGGGACAAAAGCAATATGACCATACATTTGAAGGATAACTATTTTCCATATGTATAGTCAAAGCATAATTGATTGCATAGTCAAAGCCATTCAATGAAGTCATTGAGCCAAAGGAAGGTGAGTATTTGAATCTAGCCAAGCCCTTGCAGGATGTATGCTTTCTACATTCATGGATAGTAAGGAAAGAGAAGGGTAAAAATTCTTCACTGCTCTTCTAACACTCATAGCTTTGTACAGTCTCGTACATACTTATTTTTACATGCTCAGGGTTAACTCATCTCAGCTTGTTTATCTTATCTGTACAGGGAAACAGAAACAAGCAGACAGCTGATAATAACAAAGAAACTGCCTCATCTAGAAGCAATAACTTTCCATCTCTGGGCTACTCTAGTAAAATGGTCATTTCAACAAGACTTCGGTATCAATGGTGAGATGCAGTTTGCAAAAGCACTGCCCAAAGGATTAGTTCTAAGTTTTAATAACATAGCTTTTTTAAGAATGTGAAATGCCTTGGTAATGAAAGGACATGTGTACATGACATGGGCGTTAATGTAGAGAGCCTGAAAATTTTAACATGGCTTTTTTTGCTGCAGTGCATTTTTGTTTGCATGACACAGTGTTTGTGTTCGCACAAATGGCGCTTTCGAGTGAGTTAAGCCTTGTGTTCATTCCCTGTAGATTTCTGTAGGGGGAGTCAAATACCAGTTTACCCCCTGTGATGCTTTTCCTAATGTATTACAGGAGAAGGCGCATGAAAACCACCCGGGCTCCCCAGTCCCCACCCCCGGACTCTCACTGGGCAGTTCTGGCTCTCACTGGGAGTCTCCCCTGGGCATGAGCATGGTCACTCCCACATCCTTGTCACTTGCACCTGCCTGTGCTCAGTCGGTCTGGTCTGGTCTGGTCTGTCTCCGTCAGTACGCAATCCCAAACACCCCATCCCAATCCCAAAGACATCCCACCATGTTACAAATATATGTGTTTTTTGTTTCATTTACTATAGCTGCTATAATAACTGCTATGATATAACAACCGGCACCATACCTACAGGTTAGGGAACTCCCCTCTTGTCAGCACGGAGGC
>NW_017728912.1:31189512-31207158 GCF_001723895.1 Crocodylus porosus | reverse complement strand
TCACAGTCAGGGCGGCTAGGGTCTGGAACCAGCTTCCAAGAGAAGTGGTGCAGGCTCCTACCCTGGGGGTGTTTAAGAGGAGGCTGGATGAACACCTTGCTGGGGTCGTTTGACCCCAGTACTCTTTCCTGCCATGGCAGGGGGTCGGACTAGATGATCTGTTCGGGTCCCTTCCGACCCTAGAAACTATGAAACTATATCATAAAATATTCCGGGCTTAGAGTAGTGGGTGGGTGGGTGTTTGTTGCCACCCAGCTGATTGGCGATTGCTGTCAATGTTGGTGGTGGCGAGCTCTTCTGGCTTTTTTTCCCCTTGTTTTTTTGGACTACATTTCCCAGCATTCCTGAGTTCATTGATCTTTGTACAGTTTCCTGCCCAGGTACACCATCAGTGGGTTTGTGTAATGCCACATATGGCTTTTGGAGGTGTGTTATGAATTGTTTTATAAATGTTTTTGGAATGTTTTTGAAAATGTGGGTTGCTGTTCAGCTTGTTATCTCACCCACCTAGCCTGCCATGAGCAATAATAGTTAACTTTCTCACCCACATGGGGGGGGGTGGGGGGGGGCTCATTCAGATGTGGGTGATGGTGCATGATGTCCCCCTCCCCCAAGCCACTCAGTCTGGAAGCAGCAAATCCTAGCCCAGTCCAGAATTCCTCCCACTTCCTCTGACTGTCTTTTCTTCTGCCCCCTGTGCACAACACTGCACACCCCTGTACACAGACACAGATTTAAAGTGTAAATGAATTTCTTTTAACATAACCAAGAGAAAGAACAAAGCACTCCTAGGTATTGTTGTCAGCAGTATATCCTGCCAGACAATCATGCACAAAATCTGCCTGACCAGCCTCTCCTTGAGGATATCTCCTCGGTCCCTGTGCTGCCGCTGCCCAGACATATCTCTGTTGTCTGGCCACTGCCTGTCATGCTGCTTCTTTCCACCACTCCTTGAAAACCTCTCCATAATCACTTGCATTATGACCAGGGGAGACTCCCAGTGAGATGGTGAGAGTCAGGACTGCCCAGTGGGAGTCTGGGGATGGGGTTAATATGCCCAAGTTCCTGCACCAGTGGCATACCATGGGTCTCTGGGGCCTGGGAGACAAACCCAGGGTGCCGCTGCTCTCACTCCCATGTGCGTCCCAGACAGTATGCCTTCCGCAACGGTTTCGATGGCAGGAGGGGGGCAAGCACCGTGGAGTGGTGGCTCCCCTTTCACACCAGCTAATAGTGTGTATTTGCGCCCAGGCCAGGGCAGCCGTGCTGCCATTGGTATGCCACTGCCTTGCACCCTGATAGGGTCATCTCTGGAGCCATTTTGATTCCTGTTGGTGTGACAAGAGGCAGAAAGAAAAAGTAAGAAAGAGAAGATGAAGATGATGACAACATGTCCTTCAGGATTCTCTCAGCATCTGAACTATTATGCATTATAATTATAGTTGACTTTTATACTGCCTGATATAGACTTATAATATAATAATAGGTAATACTAATAATAGGAGTCAATAATACTGTTAATTCCAATAGTAATATATTAATAAGAGTTTGTAGTAATGGAAATATTAATAATGATTTATTAATGGTCAATAATAATTGTAATAGTTCAATTTTTTATCACAGCATTTCAAAGCAGGTAGATCTGCCTTGTCACCCTGCACATATCACACACACCCTGGGCCTCCATCATATATATATATATATATATATATATAGCCAATACATGGTATAGACTTATGTTATGTAGACTTATAATTACAGTTCGATTCCTTACGATGAGAAAGCAGATACTGAGCATAAGGCAGGTGACTATGCATCCTCCCTGCCTCTTTCCCCATGGGGGGGAGGAAATGCCCACCTCTGGGTACAAGCTCCTCCCTAGGTCCCTCTATTCTCATGGAGAAGAGAGATATACCCTTCTGCTTTACATACTACCCTTATAGAACTTGTATTACTTCCTTCTGCTGGTTGCTGACCACAAGTACTTCTGAGGCTTTTCTTCTGTGTACTACTTGAATTGTGGAGGCTTTCTTTGCAGGCATTGGCCTGACCATCATCAGCTCAAGTATGGTAAGAGTTGCACAAGTTCTGCAGATCCATTTCATATTATTCTAGCCCTCCTCCTGGTTTCTGTCCCTGTTTGTTAATGAGCATTTTATGGAATTGTAATTAGAGGATTGTTGCTGGCCACAAATGTAGAGGCTTTCTTCTTGGTTGCTGGCCAAGACCTCCAGCAAATTCCCTCCTGGGATCTGGGTAGTAGGCCCAGGCCTGTGGGTTCTTTGCCTCACTTGCCCACCTCTGCACCTCTCTGTTGCACCCTTGTATCTCCTGAGCTCTGACCACTGGGGAAAAGCTTCTTGCTGGGGAAAACCCTCCCTGCCTTTCATAGTCTTCTTGCCCTCCTCCTGGTTAGCTATGACCACTGCAGTGACAGAAGCTGAGGCTTCGTTGTTGGCTTTGGCCTGAGCATCAGCTTGATTTGCATAGATTCTGCAGGCCCACTTCATATAGTCTTCTTGCCCTCCTCATGATTACTGGCCATGTTCTGCATCAGCTTGAGCTGGACAAGTTGTGCAACTGCATTTCATTCATTGCTGCAGAGGGCTCAGGGCACTGGGGGGTGGCTTTCCACTAAGGAAGCTGAGGTTTGAGTTTCTTTTCTGAATTGCGGAAGCCTTCTTCTTGGTTGCTGGCCAAGACCTCTGCGGTCTGGGTAACAGGCTCTTCACCCCACTTGCCCTTTGCTTTACACCTCTCCCTTGCACCCTTGTAACTTTGGAGTCACTGCTGGCCACAAAGCAAACTGTGCTCGGGAGCTATGACCACTGCAGTGGCAGAGGGCTTGGGTCACAGGTGGGGCCTTCCACTAAGGAAGCTAAGGCTTGAATTTCTTTTCTAAATTGGATAGGCCTTCTTCTTGGCTGCTGGCCAAGACCTCCATGGCGCTTTGCTCCACTTGCCCACCTCTCTATTATACCCTAGTAACTTTTGAATCATTGCTGGCAACAAAGGAAGATAAGCTAAGCTTTCTTCACTGGCTTTGATCTGAGCATTAGCTCGATTTGCACAGGTTCTACAGGCCCATTTCATAGTCTTCTCGCCCTCTTCCTAGTTACTGGCCATGTCCAAGCAAATTTGGATTGCAGTACATGTCTTCTGACACCCACCCATCACTCTGTCTCCTTGAGGTTTCTGTCTCCTTGAGTTTCTTCTCTGACTTGCAGAAGGAAGGAAGATTTTAAATAAATAAGGATAACAGAAAGTAGAAAGTTTCCCTCCCTCCCTACCTAAGCTTTGTGACCAGCAAAAATTCCAAAGTTATAATGTAATGGAGAGTAGCATGGCCTGACTCAACCAGCCAGCTGAATCAGCCCCTAAGTGACTGTGCCTGGGCCCCCCAATCCACCTCCTCCTCCAGCCGCCTTCCTGCTGGGACATGTTCAGTAACCAAGTAGAAGGTGCAGGCTGAGGGTAGGTGGGGTGGTTTAATCCTTTTTCTTCAAGACATGCTGGCTGCACTGCACCCTAGCTAGCACTTAAGTATTCAACCTCCCTTCCTCCGATAACAGTCTACCCTGCAACTCCTCGCAACTCTTTCCAGTAATGCCATGATTCCAAAAACGCCCCCAAGCACAGCATCCCCACCACGCTGAGGCAGGTACAGTCTCCGAAAACTAACTAAACCACCTACCCACCCAAAAGAAAACATGACACATATATAGAGCAAAAATAAAACACTTTACTGAAAATGATGCAGCTTTAACAATAACTATATACAATTTAACAATATAAAATATATACAAAATGTAAAAAAAAATTAAAAATCTGAAGATTTTTTTTAACTCTACTTTTCTTGTCACTGGGTGGTGGGCTGGTTGCTGCCCCCAGTGAGTTCCACCTGTGAAAGTTTTCTGCCACGAGGGGGAAAAAGGAAGAAGAGAAAGAGGAGGGGGGGTTTGGCTCACAGTCGAAAAACTGGAATTTTGCCCTACCCCGTCCCCCCCCACACATGCACACAAGATCAGGGGGGCATATTACCTAAATATTAGCCATGACACTGCATATCCTGGGCATTGGGTCTGGCAGGAAGCATCCTGCCCTAGACTTTTGGTAATGGTTCTGAAATGGAATGTGATGAAGTTCAGAAGTTTTGAAATATTGAAGGAAGTCATATAACCAATTATTCCAGAGTTTCAAACTATTTGCAAAAAATTTACCATTACAATGATGCTCCAACTGTCATCGGGAGCTATGTCCACTGCAGTGGCAGCACACGATGGGGAGTGCGGGGGTCATAGGTGGAGGGTACATGGGGGTGGGGAGGACAGGAGGGTACATGGGCAGTGGGGAGGAGGACATACACTATAGGTGGCAGGGGGATGGAAGAATTAAGAAGGGGTAGAAAATTAATGGATTGTCTCCCCCATTTTAAAATAATAATTGGTCTGAGTGGACCTGTCCCGACCTGAACTGCATGCTGTGAGGGAGGAGTGAGGAGTGAAGGAGGGTAAAAAAGAAGACACAGTGGCACCTACTGGCTAAAGGCCAGAACACAGAACCCCCTCATGGTGAAGAGGATTAGTCAGAAGTCTTTGGAGTCTCTGGCTGTTTGCATGAACAAATCCACTGTTGGAACGGTGTAACTAAAGAGCACCACAAATTAAAACATCTCCAAGTAGTGTTAGTTTAAGGCACTAAATGGACTTCAGAGCAGCGGGAAATCCCGTGTTATACAAACACAAATGCAGTTGCATCAGTGTAAATGGGAAATATTGTTTTGTCTAAACACTCCCTAAAGTACTAACAGTTTCTCCTGTTAACCACCAGGCAGTTTAGACCAGGTATTACTTGAGAGGAGACATCCACTAACAGAAATAGTAAGATTCCATTTGAATTTAAAATGCTTAATATTTGTTGATTTACCTGTCTCAAGCCCACTCTTTGAAGGACTTTTAAATGATTTTCAAGGGAATTGACTCATTTGCCTCTGCTCATTTATAAACTGTTTAAACTATCCAAGAAATGAGACAAATTCAGAAAAGAAATAAAGCTTGATTTTTTTTTAATATTTTTTTTATAGTGTAGGCAATTTCTGATTTATTGAGGGCATTTACTGGATTTTTTAAAAATCAAGATTTTCTAAAGTTTTCTAAAAGACAAGCGTTGGATAGTCACTGGGTAGGGGCATGTGCCCTTAAGTCCGATGGACATTCACTGGCCTGCTCAGGATATTCACAACCTTTGATCAGTCTAAGTGGGGTTCCTGTGCTCTCTGTCTTCTCACCTGCCACAACTTTGATGTTGAAAAGGATCTTTCTTTTAATTATTTAAGATGTTGATGAAAAGGAGGTGGTGACTACCCACCTCCACTATGACTGACCACTAGTTCCTGCCCAGCTCCCAAGGCCGCGAACAGGGAAAACAGCTAAATGATTAGGCTGGAGAGATTCCTTCCTTTTTCTTTTTTTCTTTTTAACATGAAAATGTTTGGGCGATCTTAGTTCTCTGGGACATAGGTCCCGATGGTCTTTTGGGCTCGTTACCATGCTTCTCCCGGCACTGGCTTTCCTGCATTCCCGGTGAGCTGGCGAGTTCCCTTTTTACCTCTGGACTGATTGGGACCATGCCGGGCTTGACTGGCGGCATGCAGCTGCTTAACGAGCACAAAAAAAAAACTTTAAAGAAATTGCAAAGATTGGCTGTGGGAGGACATGGCTTTCTCTGCCCCCTTCAGCCAGACCTGGCTTCTCTTTCCCTCTGGGTCTAGGCTGTGGGGCCCTTGGAGAAGCTGGGTTTCATTCCTTCCTCCTGGGTCTCTCACTTTTGCTTATCAACTTTCTTCCCCACTGCGGCTATGCCTGAGTTATTCAGTGGCCAGTGGCGGTTGATCACCATCTCTGGATAAATGAAATAAGTGGCATCCCTGGCTTCAGAGCATCTTCCCTCCTCAGTTTTCTTTCCTTCTTCCCCCTGCCCTTCTCTTTCTTGTCTTTCAAGGAGTCTTCCATGCCCAGAGCCCGATCGGGCACTTGCCTGGCTCCTGGGCATCAATCTAGCATTGGGTACTCACAGTCTTCGTCTTCCTGCCAGTTCTTCCTTCCTCATGTTCTCCCCCGTGCTCTACCCCTGGCCTGCAGATATTGCCCTGGCCATGGATTTGCCCCAATCCGTCTCACCCGCCGAGGTGATAAGATTGGGCTGGGCACACCGGGAACTCCCACCACCATGTGGAGGTCTCATTCTGGTTGGGTTGGTATTCCTGGCCAGGGAGGCATTCCCAGTACCCTTCAGCTCCTCACAACAAGTCAAACTAGAATTCATTCAGGGATCTCCCATGGTCTGTTTTAAATGAGGGGGTTGGGCCTAAAGATCATGATGGCCTCTTCTGGCTCTCTAATCTGTGATTCCATGAGAACAAAACCCACATAAACCATGTTAGATTCCAAAGTGCATATTCTGCCTGTCCTGTCTGCTTCCCTGCTTGATGTTACATATGTAGCAGGTTGTTCAGGTAATTATCTGCTCACTGGGATGTTTACTTGCAAAAGAATACCAGCTTCAAACCTTTCAATGTTTATTAACCATAAGTTGGTTTTGGGCAATATCCACACAGGGCTTCTGGCACCTAATTGCAAAGATGCATGACTAAGTCCAATGTGTGAGCTCCAGTGAGATTCTTACAACATTTCTTTTGCTGCCACCTAGCAACACTGGCACCTAAAGTTTTGTTGACAAAGCACAATGTAGTGTTGTGCAGAGACACTTGAGTTACCTCTCAAGTGGCACATGCCCGCTCCCAAAGCAGTGTGGACATATTATTTTGGAGCTGCATCTGAGCTAATAAGCCAAAACTGATTAGCCCAGGCACTGTGCTACCATGGACATCCTGGTTATGGCTGCAGAGCTAGCAAGTGAAGAGCCAGCTTGGGTATCTTCTGCCTCAGTGAGATTCAGGCCTCAGTGGGATTCTCTAACTAGAAAATCCCCTGCGTCTTTCATCTGGGAGGATGTTCCTAGTAGGTCTTCTAGGACACAGTTCTAGGACATGTTTTACAATAAGCAGATGGAGGTGAGACACTTTTGGGACATGTGCATTCTCATCTCATCTCATCTTGTCTTGTCAGTAGTCCCTCAGAGTTGAGGATGACTTCTGTCTGGCTTGATGGGTCCTTAGGTGACTGAGGACTGATTCTGGATACATACATTGTTCAGCAATAGGGGCATGTTGTTGCGCAGGGGAGTGGCGCAGCTCTGGGTTGGTCTCCTTCTCCTTCCTCCACCTCCATTGTTCTACCTCAGGATCGAGTCTTTGGGCCTCAAAGTGGTGCATGCCTTGGTGGACCAGGTGGCGCCACACCAAATGGTCAGCAGCTTGCTCCTCCCATCTGTTGGTGACTGTAGGAATGGTGATCCCGCTGGGTGCGGTTTCCCAGCCAGGAGAGATGGGACAGCTAATTTTTGGGGCACCTTTTCTAGTCCCCTCCCCATCGGGGCAAGCAGAGGGTATCCTAGAAAGGACTGCTCAGTCATGGATGCAGCTGCCCAAGGACACCCCTGTCCTGACACAGGTGCCCAACAACTATTGCGCATCTACTGCCTGTGTGCAGATTCTTGGGTGGGGACCTCCAGGTATCACAGCCCTGCCCCCATTGCCAATCTCCATCACCACAGGGCTTTTGGATCTGACAGAAGCCTGCATGTGGCATGTTTAGCCGGTGGTTGGTGGCCGGGTTCAGTGGCATGGCGAACCACAACAACTGGGGTCACTTCTCCACTGCAGTCTTCTTCCGCCTTCACAGCCATTGGGGCTGCAGACTTCCTCTGCCTGCTCTGCTGTGGAGGACTTCTTGAATCATTCTTTCTCTGGAACCTCTTTCTTGACCTTGCCACCATGGGTAACCCTACCAGGAATGTAAGCTTCAGACAGCATCGCTCTCGGGATCATTGGAACACACAAGCCTCTTCACCATGACAAGGTGACAATCCTCAGAGAGGGCAGTAGCCCAGCAGTGAGATGGGAAATGGGTGGTCAAATTCCAACTCTGCCTGATTTGAAGAAGGAACTGGAGCCCAGGTCCCACACATTGGAGAAGAGTGCCCTAAATGCTATTCCTGGAAAGAGAAACAGGTTGTTCTCCTCTCCAGAAAGCTGCTACACATATACCTGTGCTAACAGACTTCATTCACCAGTATACATACTCTCTTTGGGTGTACCCAGACATGCATGAACATTTGGTTCCCTGGGGACAACTAGCAGTGGAGCACCACAGCTGTTTGTCCTCAGGGAATGCATGTGCACTTTGGCGTGTGTCAAATTAACCTGGAGACAGTAGGGGAGGCTGGGGCCAGCACTGTGCTGGCCCCAGCTGCCTTGCCTGGGGTCCTGGGGCTGCAGCCATGGTGATCCTGCTAGATCTGCAGGGGTAAAAAAAAAAACCATGGAAAAAAAACCTGGCGCAGTGCACACTCGGTCAGTGTGCCCTTGCAGCACGGAGAACACCGGACTATGTGGTATGTGGTGCTGCAAACATGTTTGCAGCACCTCATACTGCACGACCATGCTTACCTGGAGGCACCCTTCAAGTACAAAATTCCAAGTGCTAATAAACAATCTAATAAATAGACAATTTGCTTAGAGTCAAAGCAGTCAGACACCAAACTCTGGGCTCAAGTCTTCTCCCTTGCTAGTCATTAATACTAGTGTAACTACTATAATCACTGTGCCGTTCAGTCAACACTTAACAGTGAAATCATTCAAATTACTTCCATCTACTGCTTACATTCCATTGCCTTGCAATCTAATCAACAGCCTCACCTGATGAATAGGCCTATACAATTCCTTTTTTAATTATCTGCATGCACTTTGGGTTTCCATGGTACTGTACTGCTGATCAAATGCAAATAGATTTGAAAATGGACAATTCATTTATCACTGAAAAGGGTCTAGGACAATGAAATAATCAGGTAACTCTCTGATCTTTGGAGAGGGCTATCTGCATTCTAGACACTTTCTGCCATGGTCCACTGTTTACAATGACTCTGCTTTTGTTCTCCTTCTTGAGTTTTATTCTGACCTCTATTTGGATCAGAGCAAGATTTTTTGATGCTGGCTTCAGTGTGAAGAGGTCCTGACCTACAGTGAAAAGTCAGATCTGCAAACCCACCTGCCCCCACAAAAAGAAAATCCAAAACAACAACAAAACAAACTAGGGAGAGGACCAGCTGAACTGAACACCTGGCAAGAATAAAGAATCTGTAAATTCCATATTCTCTGTTTGCAAAGAATATGTTTAAAAACATATGTTCTCTTTTCACTAAAAGGACTTGGGTTTGAGCCAAAGCCCACTGAATCCAATGGAAAGGTTCCCATTAGCAAAGAATCTGTCATGTTGAGCTGAATGTTTATTCATAGATTCATTCAAAGTTATAAGGCCTGAAGGGACTGTTACATCATTTGTGCTGGCCTACTGTATGAATAAACCAGATAATTTCACTGTTACTTCCATAATTCATTTATTTGCTTGATTTCTATGCCATCCTTCCCCCAAAGGTTCTGGGAGGCTTACATAAAAAGTCATAAAAACAGATAAAATGATAAAACAATAATAAAGCAATTCTGCAAGAATACCCCAAAGGTGAACCATCTCTGCTTATAAAAAAGTCTGATATTGCTTCTGAAAGATGTCCAGATTGAGTTCTGATGGGCCTCAAAGGGGAGGGTGTTTCAGAGCTGAGGAGCAGCTGCTGAGAATGATCTCCCTTGTGTTTTGGCCAAGCAAACTTTGTGCATTGATGGCACTTGCAGGAGGTTGTTCTTGGCTGGCATTAGGGATTTCAGTGGCACTTAAGGGAGAAGGCAGTTCCCTAGGTACATAGGACCCAGGGCATTTAGTGGTTTATAGGTCAAGACCAGTACCTTGAATTGTGCCTGGTATTCTGTATCAACTGCAGCTTTCAGAGGGTCTTCAACAGCAGCTCCACAAAGAGCACATTACAGCAGTCTAGCCTTGAGGTTACAGAGGTGTGGATGATGGTAGCTAGTCCCAAATCTAAATGAGAAGGTTACAGCCCAGTATGTCACTCTTTGGGAACTGGTTCACAATTGCCATGGGTCAGTGGTGTCCACATGGACAGCACCCTAGCATTCGAGGTAGAACAGTTCTTTTAGGTTTGTAGGTGCTGTGGCTCTACAACATCATGGGGTGGGAGTGAACATGCAACCCACATGTTGCATAGTGGGGATGGAGGAGAGGAATGCTTGCACCCATGTTTTGTGGGTCTCAGAGGATGGATGGCTTGTACCTGTGGGTGTTTTCTCTTAAACACGAGTTCAATGAGTTTAGTAGCCTGCACTTGACTGAACTAGTGTGCTTGCATGATTTGGGGTTCCTGGGAAAGGAGGAATACCTGTGTCTTTGGATTCCTAGGCTATGGGGGATCATGATAAAGGGCTGTGGGCAAGCAGGGAGTAAGGATGCATCTGGTTGTAAGAAAGATAGCTTTTACTGAACAAGCAATGCAAGAAATCTCATTTTTTTCAAAGGAAAAAAAAGGGGCAGTAGAGTTCTGGCTATGTACCAGAGTGGCCAGTTACAGCAGATGGGAAGTTATGCAATGTGGGATGCTTGGAAGACTGACCAGACCTTTGTCTCGGAACACTTTGTGTCCACATGTAACATTGACCCAGTTCACAGTGCACTAGTTCAAAAGAGTACTTGATTTTCCAAGTTCACTTTTGAACAGTTCCAGGCAGCTTTAAATCAGTTTAAAGGTTTGTTTAAAGGCAAGTTTAGACTTCATTTAAACCAGCCTAAATGTTATGTATGCCCCCACTTGTTGAGACATGAAGAATCTACCATGACCCTTAGAAGGGATAATTCAACAGTGTCAACAGTTTCTGTCACTCTGGGTGCTGACAGATGTATGCTTCCTGCTGCAACTCATGGTTCTTCATTTGCTGTTAGGTCTGGAGAGTTTGGGGGATTGAGCTTCAGTTTGGAGCAGATGTGTATCTGCAGCTGCTCTTCCCGAGCCCTACCCCAACCCTCCCAACTCTGGTGCTGTCTTCAGAATGGGATGGGGAGAAGGGAGGGGAGGGAGCTTGGTTTTGGGTCTGATTCCCCCCATGTAGTTCAAATGTCAACAATCATTTGAATGATTGCTGTGCTAAAACAATACTTGTTTCTTATTAAGTGCATGCTACATTTTCTACTGATTTAAGTACAGTTTAGACTTGCAGCATTAGATGTAGGTAGTTTCATTACAAGAGGTCTTAAAATTGCTTCTGAGTTGTTCTGTATGGTGATGGAACAACTCAGAAGTCCGTCAATATGGCATTGTTTCTGTGCCCTAATTGGATGCTGGATGTTTCTTATATGGGAAAACAGCAAATGGCAAAACATAAACTCTTGTTCTGGAGAGGATATCCCAGCTCACATAGACATACTGGAACTGCTCAGCAAATATTGTTTTTCCTAAAGAGAAGTTAGCAAAGGGAGCACAATGTCACGTCCACATTGACTGATGGCATATTTGGCTTCCTTAGAGTAGGGCACATTAGTCTACCTTGAGCTGCATGATACTATGACTTACAGTCATTCTGCTATCCTAGCTAGAGCAGCATGCAGTGTCAAATGTCAAACAGGGGTGGACACAGCCATGATGCCCAAACAAGAGCTGCTTTCAGCCATAATAGATGCCGGTAGGGGCTGCAGTAGTGAGCTCAGCAGTGAAACAATCACCATGCTGTTGCAAAGGTCATTGTTGGCCACGTGTTGTCTGGGTCTTCTGGGCTCTGTCTTGCAGGCTTTCATGTGGTGGGAGATGGGCTGACTGCCCAGATAGTTTCATAGCTGGTAGGGTTGGAAGGAACCTGAGCAGATCATCAAGTAATGATGCCCTGCCATGGCAGGAAAGAGTACTGGGGTTAAATGACCCTGGCAAGGTGTTCATCCAGCCTCCTCTTAAAGACCCCCAGGGTAGGAGCGAGCACCACCTTCCCTTGGAAGTTGGTTCCAGATCCTAGCCGCCCTGACTGTGAAGTAGCACTTCCTGATATCTAGGCTGAATCTACTCTCTGTCAACTTACAGCTGTTATTCCTTATTACTCCCAGTAGTGCTCAGGGGATCAGGGAGTGTCCCATAGCCTGCAAGTCTTCCTTGGCCAGTTTGTAGACAGCCACCAGATCCCCTCTCAGCCTCCTCTTGTGGAGGCTGAACAGGTTCAGGTCCCATAGCCTCTCCTCATAAGGCCTGCCCTACTGCCCCCGATCATGTGAGTGGCCCCCCTCTGGACCCTCTCCATGCTGTCGACATCCCTCTTGAAGTGCAGCACCCAGAACTGGATGCAGTACTCCAGCTGCAGCCTGACCAGTGTCATATAGAGGGGGAGTATCACCTCCTTGGACCTGCTCGTGATGCATCAATGGATGCATGACAAGGTGTGGTTAGCCTTCCTGACCGTGTCCCCACATTGGCAGCCCATGTTCATCTTGGAGTCTATAATGACTCCAAGATCCTTTTCCGCCTCTGTGCTGATGAGAAGGGAGTTCCCCAGCTTGTAGGTATGGTATGCTCCTGGTTCTTTCTCCCTAGGTGCAGTACCCTGCACTTGTCAGTATTGAATCCCATCTTATTCTTATCTGCCCACCCCTGTAACCTGTCCAGATCTAACTGCAGCCTGTCCCTCCCTTCTAGCATCCCCACTTCTCTCCACATCTTAGTGTCATCTGCAAATTTGAACAAGGTGCTTTTCACCCCCTCATCCAAGTCACTGATGAAGATGTTGAACAGTGCAGGCCCAAGGACTGAGCCCTAGGGGACCCCAGTGCCCACATCCCTCCAGGTCGAAAATGACTCATCCACTACCACTCTCTGGGTGCGGCCCTCCAGCCAAATAGCGACCCATCTGACTGCATAGGCATCAACACCACAATCTCCTAAATTTTTAATTAGGAGATGTTGCACTGCAGATGGCTCCACCATTGTTGACTCTCAGCCATGAGTCAAGCCTCAGAGATTCAGTGCAGTGGCTTAGAAATCATGAGATTTAAAAGAAAATCATATATATGTAGTATGTTCTGGGGATCTTTGGATTCCAGGCCCTTTAGAAATCATACTTGCAAGGTTCTTTGCAATCTTGAATGTTAAATTTCACTCCTCACTCAAATCAGTCTCTCCTAACTATCTGCAGAGAGTGTTACCATTTAAAGGGGAAGGCACACTTTAAATCAGGATGGGTTTTTATTTTTTATTACTAAATGCATGCTGGCTCTTCTCCTGATTTAGGCAGAGCCTACTTTCTGAAAGTCATTGGGTAGATAAATGTCTGGCAGTATCTGCACAAGTCTCTCTTCATCACTATATAAATCATACTTTATTGCTTACATTTGTGGAATAACAAAACACTAATCAAGAACAATGGAGATGTTTGGAATATCAGATATGTCAGTGTTCCATAGAAGCCTAGTCAGATGGCAGCATGATGGAGTTCTTTGCAAAAATACTTTTAGGTCTAATCTTGCTGGCATGCTGAGAGATGATTCAAATAATCTGTTTAGTATGGGGGGCATTAATGGTCTAGAAATGCCCTCTGTGGAGCAAAAGGAATTGCATTTTCCCATCCTCAAAAATGTCATACCCCAATGTATTTTCCAGCTATAACAGCAATAATGACCTTTGTGCAGGGCATTTCCTGAGGATTAATGGCCAGATGGGGTTAACAGCTTGAGGCACAGTGAAAGGCCATCAATTCTTTCCAGACAATCATTAATTCCCAGGAGATGACCTGTGCCTTAATCCTTATTGCTTAAATGATTTTTTTTTTGTCTGACCTTTATATGAAGTGATGTGGCAAAATGGGAATTAAACTTGACACCATGTGCCTCAAAAAGAAGTACAGCCTGGGAGGATTTGTTTAGAGGGGTTGTTTTCTTTTAAATGCCTACTATTTGCGTACAATTCAGGTCATGCCAGTTAAGCAGCTCAATTTTGCCTACACCGAAAAGGTGAGCGGTTCAGAATGAATTGCTTGCTCATTACCACCATTCACTATGTGCCTTAATACTTTGACATCATTCTGGTTTTCATGTTATTCAATGGTTTTCTTCAAGGAGATCTTTCTGGGGCTAACTTATATGAATTTGACATGGTCTCCACAGGGAATGTGTCCTGAAAGAATGGGGCACTGTAAATTCCAGTGAGATTCAGTGGGAATTGGGTGACAGATATCTTGGCTGTGAACTATGTTTGAGGAAGATGCATGCAAAAGACATAGTAAGCCACAGACCAGGCCGCGAGTGACCCCGCCTCTGCCACGGACCTCAAATCTTTTTATCCCCCAGCAATCAGCTGACACTGCTGAGGGAATAGACCGAACAGAGCTGGTGGTAGGATCTGGGGAAGCCTCCACTGTGCTGCCAGTTCCTGAGCTTCTGCAAGCTAGATTCAATCTCTTCGTGGGCTGGATTCAGCCCATGCACTGTAGGTTATTGAAAGGCCTGTGTGAAGCGGCTAGTATTTGCTTCAGATTTGGCCAATCTGGGGGACAGTGATTCAATTCCATGATTCAAATTGCTGTCCCGAATCGATTTGGCCAAATCTCTGAATTGGCCAGATCCATCCCCCCACCATACCAACAATCACTGTCCTGCCTGCCCCGGCTCCCAGCACTTGTTAAAAAAAAAGTCCCGGCTCACTGGGTGCTGCCAAGCAGGGGGGCCATCCTTGCTGCCCCCCACTGCTTCACGCTGCATAGGGAGCTCTGCAGGAGCACCCCGCTCCCCTCCCCTGCGCCCCTCTGGTTACAGCATATTTATTTAGTACTTGATTATACAAGTACTAAATCAATGTGTATTAACTACTGTACGGTAATGTCTCATGTAGATGTACCCACTGAGTCCTTGTGAGGTTTGCTCTGGCTATTATTTAGTGAGCAGTACTGCAGTTGGTGGGAAGCCATTCACTTAACCCTGTCGTGTCTCTGCCTCCTGATCTCTGTCTCAGTGGATTGTATTACCAAAGTATTATTTAGCACAAAAGGAGAAGAGTTAGAGGAGACTTAACTAAGGTATTTAAATTACTAAGGGCACAGTAAAAGCCACTCTCTCATTTTATACCATGCCATAATAAGAGAATAAAGGGGTCACTGGATGAAGTTAATAGCTAGTGCATTTAAAACAAATTAAAGGAGATACTTCTTCATGCAATGTGTAGTCAGCCCATGGAATTCATTACCACTAGAGGTCAGAGAGTCAAACGCTGTGGCTGGATTTAAAAATGGGCTGAATAATTTTATGGCCAATAATAACATTGGTAGCACTGTCTGCTAGATACAGCAGGAGTAATAGCAGCAGGACCTGAATCTCAGACTTTACTCAGCTGGTTGCTACAGGGGTCACAAAGCAAACTGCTTTCTCTGGTTTGGAGTAGTTCTTCCTGTTTCCTTAGCTACTCTAGATAAAAGTGTGATGTGGAATGCAGGTGAGTTCAGATGCTTATTTCTTGCAAAGCTAAATGGCTGAGATGTAAATTACTCTGGGTGTTGAGCTGACCAAAATACTAATTCCACAATAAAAAATGAAACCTGATGCTGAGCTACAGAAGTTCAGGTGTGAGTTTGAATTAATGTAAACCTCAGGATAACTGTGTGCTCCCTCCAAGATCTGAGCTAGGGTCATCTCTAATGAGACCATAAGGCCAGACTGTACCACCCCTGTTGCCAAAACCTGTCAAAATAGACCAAACCCAAGACCAAATTCAATTTTTCATCTCTGAGAGCAGCTAGAACTCGCTGCTGTAGGTGAAGGTGAAAGAAGCTGCAGTGAGCAGTTGTGAGATCCACTATGGCCAATGAACTTTTCCTCCTGATCACCATTATTTAGTGGTTAGTTCATGCCCTGAAACATGGGGATTTATGTCCCTTCCAAGCCTCTTGGGATGTTCTTAGCATTGAGGATGCCTGTGGGATATGGTGCTGAAGACCCTTGCTGAATGCACATACAGCATACTCAGCAGATGACAGGTGTTTTGTGGTGGAGCATGAGTACTCTTTCATGCATTTCCCCTGTTCCTTCCATAGCCATCCTAAGTCACCAGTGTTCCTCTCTACTTTCCAGTGGCTCCTTTTCCTACGCAAACAATGTTAGATTTTCCCAGGAGGAAGATGAAATAGCTTACGTTACATCAGCATCCAGAGATAATTCAAAATTGTGAAAATCGTACAGTGCTGCAAACATGTTTTATCTTGCATATTTATTTGCAACATTTGCTTAACTCAAGCATATTTGCATATTCACGTCCATCTGCCTCAAAAATGTCCCCCTGGAAGGAAAGTGACATAGATTTGAATATACAACTTTATTTTCCTCTTGCTTTTCAAAAAATGGGCATGTCGATTATAAACACAAATCAGACTGCTCTATAAATGCTAACACTTACATTTTCCTTTACCATCATTTGTTTTGTACATTAATTGTAACTCTGACATACTACACATTTCTGCATCGCCCATACCTAGAATACATATTCTGTAAGCAATTTAGGCTCAGACCGTTGGGTGTCACTTTTTGTGTTCTGAAAAATATTTTTTCAGATTTCTGCTGAGTTTGCTAAACAGGATTCTTTAGGGGTAAAATATATATTTAATTTGATCTCAAGCCATTAACTGTTACTATATTATATGTAGTTTAATAAAACTATATTCATTTGTGGAAAAAGTATTTAAAAAATAGAATGTGCTTTTCACTGTTTATGTTTGCTTACTTTAGTCATCTTCCTTATGTGGGATAACAAGGCTGAAAACTCTTATGATATTATTGCAAGCTTCCTAATTATTTAATGCTTTAACTCCTGGAGTCATGTAAATACATTAGAAACTAATCTCAGAAAAGAGGTCTTCTAGGCTTACTGGCCACAGACTCCAGCTTGAACCCACGTAGAATCCTATAAGCTCAGAAGCCAGAAGACAAATTAGAAAAACACTTGATTATATATTTTTAAAGAATCTCATTGTTTTTTAATCCAATTTCATGATTTCTGGGGCCCAGCTCATGCTTTTTGAACTGTTGCCCAGGCAATTTTAAGGACATCAAGTTTCACTTCAAATTCACAGTCTCCTTCATCTCTGTTCTCCAGCACACTGCTGTTGCATTGGAGTAAAAATGTCAGAGGCTCCCAAGTAACCAAAGCTCGTGCATCCTATTCTTAAAAGGGACTAAAGTACATCTACACAGCTTCTGCAGTGCTCACAGGCAGGGACGCTTCGACCCAACCGCTCCTACTTGCATATGCCAAACCTGGAAACATGGCATCAATGGCTGCTCTCATGTTCCTGGTCCCAGCATGCTAGAGAGCAACCACAGCGAGAGGGACACAGCACCCCATTTCCAGGTTTGGTATGTGCCCACAGGAACAGGCAAGGTATGCTCAGGACAGCCAAGAAATTGTATAGACCTACCCCAAGGCAGAGTCTTAAATGTAATCTAAAAGGAATTTAGTATCTCAGCACCTTGGCAGACCTCACTGGGGGACTTCTGCATGTTCAGATGCCCAAACACCTTTGAAAAATCTGTCCATATGCCACTTTTGAAAGTAAGCTTCTTAGTCATGTAGGCACTTTGGAAATTGTCTCCCATTATCCCCCCC
>NW_017728912.1:31151540-31188084 GCF_001723895.1 Crocodylus porosus | reverse complement strand
TAATAGCTCTGCGTGTGTAGATGTGGAGAACTTTACTGCGAGGCTAATTAGGCAACTAGTAAATGACTCATGTAGATGCACCCACAGCTGCAGAGACATACACATGCATGCATGGACATATACACTGAATCAAGGAGCAGAAGCTCAATTTGCCGAGTGGATCTCAAAGGCTCAACGCAGCTGTAAGTGCTAGCAAAAGGAACACCCTGCATTTAGTCACTCAGCCATGTTTTCTCACTTCAGGGTACTTGATAATAACTAAGGTAGAATATTAAGGCTGTCTTTCATGTTCCGTATCAGTAAGACATAACTATGATTGGTTTAGCAACAACATTACCAGCATTGACAGCTATTTATCAGAGTTGAAGTTTGAAGGCGTGAGACTCATTTTAAGATGAAGTGCCTGAAATGGAGTCCGAGTGCCTGGAATCTATATTATGGGCAAAACAGCTGAAAGAATTTGACAGATGTTTTAAATATTTAAAGTCCCTCAAATGCACTGGGACTGAAATGTCTTTGGAAATGCAATTGGAAGCAGAGGTCTCCGGCTTTCAGCACATCTTGAGGTCATGATTTTATCTTTGGAATGTGTTCTCAATAAGTGTATAACAGCATTGAAGGTTTTCTTTATCAGCCTGATGAGTTGAACTCCATCAGGTTTACAGTATGTCAGGCAAACATTTAACTCTGTTACATTTCTACCTGGCTAGCAAATACTTTTAATCTCTAAAAAGCACACAGATTGTGCAAATGTACGTACAAACAGGTATTTTGCTAAAAGAAAAGAAAGAAAACCACTTCTGGTTTCTCAATATTTTAGCAAAAGTTTGAGTATACCATACAACTTGTTTTGAAATTTATTGGCAAGAAGCACCCTGCAAAAACCTTGAGCATTCAGAGTCAAATTTGTGAGTTTGTGAGGGCTGAGATTATGGCAGTCACTGTTAGGTTTATCACCGTTCTCTTCAGAGAAAGACATACAAAGGCTTTATGGAGACCCCGTGCACAGGGTTGAATCTTCAGCCCTGTGCCAAACTGCTGGACTACCTATTATAAGCCTGCCAAGCTATGAATTCTGGGAGTTGTAGTTCCAATGGAATAGGCGGGTACTCTAGCCCTGAAACTGATAAGGAGCAAGCATAGGACCTACAGGAAATCAATCTGCTTGTCCTTTAGCCAGGACTGAACAGGTTTCCTGCAGGGAGAAGGACATTTTGGAGAAAGGTATCCATGCAGGGCTGGGAGAAAGCCCAGGGGAGCTGGGAAGCACTTGGCCTATGAGGGAATATATGGGGTCCCAGTGCCTGGCAACCTGAGACAAAATAAATGTGGACTGGAGATGGAGAAGTTCTGATGCAGCTGCCAAAAGGATTGGGCATGATTCCAGTAGGTATTAGGGCCGTTCAAGAAGGGGAGGATGGGTGGCACTGTGCATGGCCTCTTAGAGAGCTGGCTGAAACATAGTCTCTATGGGGAAATCTGATCTTTCAACATGTTTTCATTTAAAATTGCAATGAAAGAGCCAAGTGTAGAAATGTCTAGTTTCCAGTCAGCTCAGTGACTGTATGTGGTCTCTCCCTGTGTTGAGCTATTCTGGGAGGAGTATTTTTGATATGGGAGAATTCCATGGGCCAGGTTCTGTTCCACTTATTTGTGGACTTACGTGGATGTAGGTGCCTAAGTTGCAATTCTGTTCCATTATTTTAGTCCTTGAGAATCCATTAGTACAGCTACTTTTGTAACCCACCTGGAACTTGCCCTTAAGATTGAATCACAAAAGAGCAGGAGAACCCCCCAACTTTTGCATTAGCAGCCCAATGTGGCACCACCACATTCTCATTTTAGTTATTTAAGTGCTACCTTGACACAGGACTCTGAGCCTTGCTGGTCAAAACCTTGTTGTGCAGAAACTTTATTATGGATGCCTTAAGATGTATTTTACAAACTAATGAATATGTGACGGGCTGGCTGGCAGTGACCTGGCCCAGGGGTTTTGAAAAGGCAAAAATGACTGGAGGACTTGGGATTCCCTTTCCTCACCAATCTGGTAATGATTTGGCCCAGGGGTTTTGAAAGGGTAAAAGATGATTGGAGGACTTGGGATTCCCTTTCCGCACCAATCAGGCCCCAGACACTCACCCTTCCCCGCCCCCCCTGTCCTGATTGGTCCCTTGGGTCACCTGGAGGGGGATAAAAGGAGCAGCGTGGGCTGACTCAGGGGAGAGACCAGTGAGGGACAACAAGGAAGGAGCTTCACAGAGCTGAGTGAGCGGGGTAGGGGAAGTGCCCCGAAAGAGCATGAAAGAGCAGGACATGCAGGCAGCAGTGGGACCCTCAGCAGTGTGGCGTGCAGCCAGCAGGAGAGGCTCCCCACTGGACTCCAGGATGCTCTGGGAGAGGCTGCAACCAGCAGGAGAGGCTCCCTAGCTCCAGGAAAGGTCTGAACAGTGACCTGAGAGGATCCCAGCTCTGCTTCTGGCTTCTCCAATTAGAGGCCAGGCAGCTTGATGTGAGGCCAGGACTTCAGGAAGGTCAAGACCCCTAGCAGGCCAGTGGTGGCTGTGTGGCAGCATGCCTGCCTACCACGTGGAAGATATGGGTTGAAGTCCCAGCTGTGGTGACTTGGGGTGAGTGAGATATCAAGAAGCAAATCTTCTTGCAGTGGAAAGGGACCATTGTGTTTCTCCCCCTCCAGGTACCAAGGCCCTATATTTCCTTGTCATTTGACATTTTGTGCCTTTTTCTATTTCACCAACCCGTATTGTTTGTTCTGCTGTTTATGTTTTATATTTTGTTAACCCTGTTTTTTGTCAATGATTGTAAGTGTCTAACTTTTGTTGAATCCTGCCCCCTTGGGGCATTGTAGTGTCCACTGTACCCTCTAATTTATGCCTGTTATGTTCCCAGTATTAAAAGGCATATGGTTAAGTCCCCATTGGTGGTCTAGCTCTACTCTATAGGGGAAGGAGAGTCCCTACACCTTCCACAGTGCTTGTGCACCTGCTTTGATCCCTTCAATTGGAGAGGGGGTTCCTCTTGGAGTACCGCCTGGGTTACAAATACAAAAACATTGCTGTGCCAGTGATGCAAAGCAGCTGCTTTGCCTGATTTAACTGGATGGTATTGAAAACCTTGCAGTAAAGCTGTACTCTAGATCAGCTGTACAGTTCTGAGAGACTTGGATGAGGTCCAAAGCTCAGGGTGATTTTAGGCTAGGTACAGACATTCAAAAAGCCTCAGGCAGTATCAAACTGCTACATGATTTTCTGTAAATGGTTAGATCGGTAGTAAATAGAGCATACATTTGCCCTGTGGTGGGGTGGGGTTTGCAAATTTTAGAACAGGTTCCACCATTTTTAAACCAGTCTGTGTGCTGAAATTTTTTTCTGTTACAGTTATAGACCAGTTTTCTGTGATGAACTTCTGTTCTGTTATGGATATAGACCAGTTTACAATTTTTTGCCTGATCTTAACAATCAAACAAGCTCCCCCTCTTTAGAGGTCCTGTCACAAAGAAGCAAAGATATAATCCCATCACTGCAGATAACAAACAGCATGTAACCATGTCCAACCAAGTGCAATAGTTATCATGTAATTATTATGTATGTGGAGTTCAGCCCTTCCATTATGTTCTTCCCACTGAAATCTTGGACCATAGCATGGTCTCATCGTCAGCTTTGCATATCTCCCCTTCCAAATTGGCATATTCACCCTGCACTTCTTGAGAGTGCTGACTTAGTTCCTCCTGCATTGAGCCCATACTTTTCAGCTAGGGACAGACATTCAAAATGTCAGAGCCTGAATTGATTCAGTCTTTCCAAGTTAGTCTAACCTGCCTAGGTTGAACTGGTTTGCAAGTGCACAGACATTCCTTCTGGTCTGAGAAAATCCAGGCACATGCCTGCAGTGGCTCAGGCTAGAAGCCATGGGGTGCTAGAGCAGCTCTCCCTTCCCTTCCACATTGCTGAGCTGAGTGGGGGTGTGGCCAGGCCCCAGCAGGACACTCTGATTAGGGAGGGGTTTAAAACCCCACCCTGCCTGCACAGTCCCAGGCTTTTCCCCACTCACTGCTTGAGGGGTGGGGGTGTTGCCAGACCCTAGCCTCTAGCTAGCACTCTGAGGCAGAGAGGGTGGTGTACAGTGCATGCATGCATTTGTTGATGATACTGAGGTTTCCAATCTCCCTCTCTCTGCTTCTTCATACTGTCTGCAAATGTGACAGGCAAGGAAACCAGCAGGGAGCTGGCAACACAGCATTTAGCAGCCCATCAAGAAAACGAAACCTCTCTAATTAGTTCAAGCTCTTCTTAAACAGCTTTTTCCAAGGACGGAAGAGAGGGACATTACCAGCTGACCTGTTGATTAGCTCCAGAAAGCCCTAAGTGGACACTGTCCTGTCTGCTTTGTCCTATCGCAGTGAAATTGGAGACACACACGCATACACAGACACTTCTCAGCATTAGCTAGCATACCACATGCTGGCTAGGGTCTGTGGGGATGGGGTCTGTGCTGTGGGAGATGGTGGGGAGGGGGACTCCCTGCTTGAGCAGTGAGTGGTGATGGCGGGGTGGGGTAGGGGGATGTCAGGAAGACCCTGCTGTGCCTGCAGGCCCTGCTGGAGCTCTGGCTATGGAGTAGAGGGGCAGGGCTAGCCCTGCTATCTGGAGCAGAGAGCCCAGCCCAGGACTGCAAAGCATCTGGGATGCTTGGGGGATGTTGGTTTAACTTAAATCAGGAAGGGGTCTGGGACAGACATTGCATAAACCAGCATGAATGGCACATGCCCCCAGTAGCTGGAGGGGCATGGCTGCACTGGCAGTGGCGGGAGTGTGACAGCAGTGGTAGGAGCCCGGTGGTGGTAAGCTGGGAGCTCCTGAAGATGCCACCGGCACTGTTGGCAGCAGAGGGGTTGGGGGTGGTGAGCACCGAGCAAGGGTTGGCAACCACACACAGGCACCGCCAGCAGCGGTGGCAGCAGACAGCGGCGATCATGGACCACCCACAGATGCCACTGGCAGTGTTGGTGGCGAGGTGGTGAGCGGCAACTGCCTACAGGCACTGCCTTTTTGCAGGGGGTTCTCCGCCATGCTTAGGGGGTTTGCACACACCCCCTACACATCGCCCTTGTAAACCAGTTTGACCCAAATCAGTTAAGTCTGATACTACATTCAACCAGGTTTATCTTAAACCAGTTTCAGCCATTTTGAAATTGGTTTATGTGTACTGAATCTATGTTCTGTTACAGGTTTAAACCAATTTCTGATCACTTAAACTGGTTTATGTGTAATGTTTGTCCCTAGCCTTCATCATCTCTCTTCCACACAGCTCTGCCCCTGTCTTTTGAATTGACATTATTTACCACTATATTCACTCATATCACCTGTTGCTGGTCTCCTTCCCCAAAAGTGACCCGATGCCACTTCTTATGTGTTCCGGGTGCCTGAAGCATCAGCTGAGATCCTGGGCACCAGACAGCTGTAACTCCTTATTCAGATCAATCCTTAAAACTCACGTTTTTCTGTTAACCTTCCTCCCTTGCTTCATTTCCTGTCCCCTCCCCCACATTTTAATACCTTAACCACAACCAAAGCAAAGGCAGCATGGGAGTGAGCATGTTCCTTGCTATTTCATTTGTGCAATCCCCATCTTTTCCCCTGACTGCCATCTCCTCCCCAATTTACCCTTCATTTACTGCCATTGTGTGTTGTTTCATCTGTAAGCTTTCCAGGCAGGGATGTCAGGCAAAGTTTTTCAAAAGAAGCACTTTCACATCAGGTACTGAAACGCACAGGGGCCTAACCTCAGGGCCCAAGTCCCATTGCCTCAGAAGTCACACACTTAGCAAATGAGTAGCTTGACTTTCAGAGGCTCTGATCATCCAGGAGCTTCTGTTGGTGAGAATGCTCAGCACCACTGAAAATCAGGTCACCTGTCTGAATACAAGCCCGGATGCCTGAAGTCAGGCTTATCTTTTTGACAGTTCTCACCCAAACTCTCTTTACAGGCTCTTAAATCTAAGGGACTGCAGTATAAATAATCATAGCACTCCAAAAGCAGAGGTGGCCAACCTGCAACACGTGCTACAACTGCATGAACAGCTGCTGTGTGTGGCACTAAACATCAGGGAGTGAGCAGGGAGCACATCTGCAGATAGGGCAGGAGGCAGAAAGAGCAGCAGATCAGGCAAAGAGCACAGGGGAGGGAGCAGATAGCAGAGCAACAGGTCAGGCAAGGGAAAGGGTTCAGAGTAACACTCTAAGAAAGCAGAAGGCTTAATTTGTGTCATTAATTTCTGCCAAAAAGGGGTTGGCCCCTACTACCCTTAGGACTCTCTTTCATTCATGATTCTGTCCTAGCTTTCTTGTTTACTTCTCCCAGCTGCTCCATAAATAGTTGTTTGATGTCAAACGCAGTTGCATACGAGAGATGCAGACAGCAGAGTTAGTGAAAATCGATGTGTGCACGCTAGATTTGGAAAAATCTGTAATAATTTATAAGTATTAAATGTGAGATCTACTGAATGCATGAAGGTGAGTTAATTCCATAGCAGAGCTGTCAGAAAATGTATGCAGGAAGGAGGACAACAGCTCTGCTAACGCCTTCTCAGCAAACACCTGGGCTGTTGATGTTAATCCTGCTGCCCCCTGCTGAACCATCCAGACTGGCTTAACCAGGCTATATAAACACAGGAAAACATCCAGCCAAATAGAGTCCTTCAGACCAGAGGGAGACTGTTGGTATGTCTGTTGATAACCAGTTCTTAGAGGTTACAATCCTGAGGGAAGCTAAGCCCATCTGAAACTCTAGGTAAGATGGACATGCACATAGGCCCTTTGATGTTTTAAAAACATTTTTCCTGGTTCTGTTTATTCCTGTTGTTAAGATTTAACAGTGCTTTGTTTTAGAAGGTGGTGAGATCTATCACTAGTCATAGGGAGGAACTGAAACATCCAAAGTGACTCAGATTTCTGCAAGACTAAAACACTGGTTCCTGCACTCTAGGAGCTGGTATGGGTGGAAGAATCTTGTGAGTTATACACAGGGGGGCAAGGGACTGAAGTCTGGTACCATGGTGGGGGAGTGCTTAGAGACATCACGAAAGGGATTGGTGGGGGTAGGAAGCAGGGGCTGCAGCTAGCTTGACAGCTGTGAGCACTGCTCTTATTTAAAGAAGTAAAAGCAACATGGCTGGACAGGCTCCTGCACAGCTCTATCTCTTGGGTTTTCCCAAGATGGTTCGTAGGAGAGAGCAAGGATCAGAACAACAGGGTCAAGCCTGACCATGAATCAAAACTCACCAGATTCAAAGGATTCTGTTACAGAGATCAGGTCAGATGCCTGTGGAGAAAGGGCCAGTTGGCGGTGGGGGGCTTTAATGTATGGGTGGAGAATAGGTATCCAGTGATGGGCTTTAGGTCTGGGGCCATCTCTATAAAAGCAGGCTAGGTTGTGTTTTGTCCAGTCCTCTTCACCTATGTAGGGGAATAAAAGGAGCCCATAACTCCTCAGGAGTGACAGCAGGCATTGTTAAGTTGCTTCTGTTAACTGAAAATGACCTCTGACCCTGTACATCTTAGCAAAGCATGACTTTCAGGACTGAAAATGGATTTTGAAAACCAATGTTTTATGCCCAACAAAGTTTTTAAAATAAAAAAAGTGTAGTTGAGAATAGATTTCAGTGTTCACATTCCATTATCAAAAGGAATGGGAAAGTATTCACAAGACATTTCAGTGAAAAGAAATCAACCAAAAATGGGGTGGGGGAATGTCCTAACTCGGATTTTTCCATCGCAGTTGTTGGCTTCTATATAAAGTCTCATGCCAGTTTCTCTAATTTCTATTTCATGTTTTCCATTAAGGAGAAAAAAAATGTTGGAAAAAACTAACTACAAACTAAGTGTGTAGGTACCATGTTGAACTGTATGGCAAGACAAGACTTCATAAATAAGGGCCATGTTCTGAGCCACTAGGGGACACCACAACTGCCATTACGCGGCTCCTAATTCTGCAAACACTGTATTGGCGTTATGAGCACTGTCTGTGGGATAAGACCATATCAAACAAAGATAAGAACACAAGAATGGGGATCTAAATAAGTGCATCTCAAGATTGTCTTGTATTATACTAATGGAGATGCAACTGACTCACTGTACCAGAATAATGGTAAGGAATTATTGGAAGTGCTAGGTTATCTTGATAAATATCAACTATGTTTCATAGCAGACCTACAATTCATTGTGGTACAGAAAAAATCTGGATACCATGGCAGAGATCAACATGGTTTATTTTCAAGGGCATGGATTGTAGGTGGAGAGTATTGGCCTGTGATTCTCTGTTCATGAACAGCCATGCACACCCTACCAGATGTAGTTCATCTGTAATAATTTATAAGTGTTAAATGTGGCCAACTGGCCCTTTCTCCACAAGTATCTGACCTTATCGCTGTAACAGAACCCTTTGAACCTGGTGAGTTTTGATTCATGGTCAGGCTTGACCCTGTTGTTCTGATCCTTGCTCTCTCCTAAGAACCATCTTGGGAAAACCCAAGAGATAGAGCTGTGCAGGAGCCTGTCCAGCCATGTTGCTTTTACTTCTTTAAATAAGAGCAGTGCTCACAGCTGTCAAGCTAGCTGCAGCCCCTGCTTCCTACCCCCACCAATCCCTTTCGTGATGTCTCTAAGCACTCCCCCACCATGGTACCAGACTTCAGTCCCTTGCCCCCCTGTGTATAACTCACAAGATTCTTCCACCCATACCAGCTCCTAGAGTGCAGGAACCAGTGTTTTAGTCTTGCAGAAATCTGAGTCACTTTGGATGTTTCAGTTCCTCCCTATGACTAGTGATAGATCTCACCACCTTCTAAAACAAAGCACTGTTAAATCTTAACAACAGGAATAAACAGAACCAGGAAAAATGTTTTTAAAACATCAAAGGGCCTATGTGCATGTCCATCTTACCTAGAGTTTCAGATGGGCTTAGCTTCCCTCAGGATTGTAACCTCTAAGAACTGGTTATCAACAGACATACCAACAGTCTCCCTCTGGTCTGAAGGACTCTATTTGGCTGGATGTTTTCCTGTGTTTATATAGCCTGGTTAAGCCAGTCTGGATGGTTCAGCAGGGGGCAGCAGGATTAACATCAACAGCCCAGGTGTTTGCTGAGAAGGCGTTAGCAGAGCTGTTGTCCTCCTTCCTGCATACATTTTCTGACAGCTCTGCTCCTAACACATCCTGTGAAACCATGGGATTTCCTATTCATCATGGGGACTCAGTAGCCACCAGTCTAAGAGCTGAGAGAAATTATTTGGATTTTCAAACTTTCCATATCATTTCCAAGTTTAGGTTGTATCAGTTATTTTTTGTGTCTTACAAAGTGATCATTTTTAAAAGACTTCAATTTCAACTATGATAAAAACAGTTTAGGAATGTGCTTTGTTTCACGCCCACCATTTCTACCATTCTCCTTAGCCAGGCATCCCTCACTCTTGGCATCTGGTGATAGCTGAGAGCCTGCCCCATTCCTGTTAAGTTTAGGTTTAGAGAGATGCCACTGTATATGACTATTAAGATGGTTTCTAGGGGGGTCTTAACAAAGACATTCTGTGATAGGAGCTGCCTTTCACATGGCAAACTCAAGCTTTGTGGCTAATATTCTCCACACCACTGTCTGAATGAGTTGATTTTAGAAAATATGAGTGGGAGCAGACCACAGCATGGCCTCCCAGTGAAGTGATTTGGAGGAGGAGGAGGAAAATAACATGCTTTACCACAGACATTTTAATATCCTGTTGTTCTCCCCCTTCAAGCTGGCTGCAAGACTCCTCTGTCTAAGTAAGCACTTATATGGCCATAGGAACTGTCAGGCTGCATCAGGCCTGAGGCCCATAATAATGTCTTGGAAAATGGCCAGCACCACATGCTTCAGTGAGGGTATAAGAAACCTTCCGTAGTGAATGTGTGATAATCTGGTCCCCGCCATCAACCTTTTACATTCCTTTGTGGTTTGTAGTATTTAGAGCCTGCCTTTAAAACTGGAGCATGAGGTTTGAAGTCCCTTACAGAATAGTGGTTAGCATTCTCAACCCTCTGGATAGTCTTGACAGTCATACACATGTAAAGTACTTGGCCTCAGTGGCTTCCTGTGGCAATAAGTTCCAGAGTCTCACTGTACATGCTGTATGAGAAAGTAGTTTCATGTATTGGTTTCAGTTTCCTATCTTTTAATGCTATTGGATGAATCTATTGTTTTTGTGTTTTGAGACATGATGAGCAGATGTTCCTGATTCATCTTTTCTAAACCATTTACTATTATGGGGGGGGGAGGGGAGCGGGGCGATGGATGGACCTCTTCAGCAGGCATGCCACAAAGTAGACTTGCACCCACCAAATGCCAGTCTGATTTCTTTCCGCTGCCTGTTAGCATTGGATTTATGACCCAGATACCTTGCTTTGGGTGGACCCAAACCCTCAGACTGACCGTGACCTCTCCATTTAATACTAGGCAAATTTTATTGATACACAGTGACAGCAGATAGCAGTAATGCAAACAGTTCTATATCTACCAGTCCCAGGGTTCACGGAGTCAAGGTACGTCTGGCCAGTATGCGAGCTTCACGCCAAGGTTCTCTCTTGAATGTCAGATATCAGCAGCTTGGAGGTCAAAGGCTGAAAGCCACCACCCTGCAGTGGGGTGGTTGAGGTGGGCTGGTGGTGTGACCTCTTCCCATAGTGGCCTCACGTTCCCCTCTCAGGGACCCTTTGCTGCTCTGAAATCCCTGCTTTTATATTCTTTCTCTTCTCTGATGAATCTTTGAGCGCTGTTGATTGGTTTCTCTGTGGTTGTCATACTGTCCATGTCCTGTCTTTTTAGCATATCCCTTCGTTTCAGAAACCCATCACAGACATGCATCTTAATTTGGGCTTTTACCAGTTTCTCCTAATTTGGTCCATCTACCAAAACTGGAAATCCCAAGGGCTCTGCAGCTGGTCACTGTGACCTGGCCAATGCGGCAAAGTCCCTTATTTCTGTTATGGAACAGTGTGGTACATGTTTTCAATTTCCCAGGCTGTGTGTCTGCTTGCTGATGTCAGACACAGTGGGCCTTGAAGGAAACTTTGTCACAAACAGACTTTTAGAAATAAACGAACCTTTGCTGTTGCCCTGGACCATTGTTCAAATGCATATCTACCTTATCTACAAGCCAATTCCCAAAAGCAAACCTTTAAACACTGTTTTATAGCCATCACTGCTAAATCTGCTGCTTTGCTTTCAGCTGCCTGCTCTATGCTCCCTGACCCAGTGCTGCTGTGTTTTCTGCTTCCTGCCCAGTCTACCAGTGTCCTGCCTATCCCCTCCCCAGTTTGCCGTGCCTCACACAGAGGCTGCCTATGCCACCCCTGCACTATTGTATACACTTTTTTATCAGGTCTGCTGCTACTCATTTGTTTTCTAAGGGGTTGCCTGCATGGTAAACTGGTGCAAAATTTGTGTGGATGTGAACTTAAAGCACAAGAGCTGCTCCACAGTAGTTCCTGAAATGACACTTCAGTTCTGTAATGAGTGGTTTGGGGCTGTTTAGCTTAATCCACTTCCCAAACAGACTGACACAAACTAAATAGTTTTAAGATGAACATACACCACTATTTAGGGTTGTTTTAGGGGGGCTGCCCTCAACTACTCCTACCCCATGTGTGTATTATCAGGGCTTTCCTTTTTATGCCTCTACCTTTCTGTCATAACTGTGCTACAGTGGGGGCCCTGTACCAGCTCAGTGCCCCATGCAGTCACACATCTTGCACTGCCTTAACATGGCCCTTGTCAACCATCCCTCCCCTTCTGAAATACTGGGGAAATATGCCACACCTTGACTATGAGAGATGAGACAATTAGTGGGCAGACTAATTCCATGAAGCCTTTCTAGGGATCAGCTTCCCACTACTTGTGAAATTCTTTTGTGCTTGGCTTTAATTCTGGTCAGGAGACATAGGAAGTAGGGTACAGAAAGGCTAGATGCCAGGTACAGGGAGTTGGGATTGCTCCCTGCCTAAATCAGCCAGATATGTCATAAACACACATTGCAGCTGGTGCTGGCTGAGCAGGAGGTTGAATGCTGGGACACAGAGCTCAGCAGAATTTCCAGGAGTAGATGGACTACCCACCAGGGAGCAAGCTGGTGGGGATTTAATGCAAACGGTTGGTGAGTGTTAGTTAGAGGCTGAGCTACAGGGCAAGACTAAGTAGCAACGCAGACATGGCCTTAGTGAGAAAAAAGAGTGTTCACAAGGGTGCAGAGAGGTGGTGGATTCTCCATCCTTGGAGGTTTTTAAGACCTGGCTTGACAAAGCCCTGGCTGGAATGATTTAGTTGGGAATGGTCCTGCTTTGAGCAGGGGGTTGGACTAGATGACCTCCTGGGGTCCCCTCTAACCCTAATCTATGATTCTGTGATTTTCTCAGGCCCTTGCCCATCATTATCAGTGAGAATCTAAGCACCTCACAATCCTCACAGGCTTTTGAGCCTGTCAGCCCCTGTGAGGCAGGGAAGTATCCTCATTTTACAGATTGAGATCAGAAGCATAGCATCAGTTACAGGATTTATGCAAGGTCACAACAGAACTGAAGGCAAAGCACTAGTGTCCTACTCCAGTGCTGCTCTGCTTGGCAGTGCTTCTTATTGGGCACTCCTCCCCCCCACCCTCCTTTTCACACTCTCCCACTCGTGATCCAGCCAACTTTTACCCCTCCTAGCATATGTGGTACCTATCCCAGTTAATTATTATTATTATTTTTAAAGCACACATAAATCATTGTTTGTGTGATCAACCTTTTAAAATTCTAAAGCCTAATGACTAAAGATGATATGAATAAGTGTGCTAAAAAAAACCCCTTCTGATGCTTCTCATTTGCATTATTCCCAGAACACAAATAGTATGGTATTAAAAGCTGGTAAGACTGTCAACTGAAATTCTCTCACCTGACATTTTTGTCACTTCAAATTGCTTTGTTGTTTATGCTGCAGTTCAGATCTCCACCCAGTGCTGGTTAATTACCCAGTTGCTATGATTATATCATAACAAATTTATCAACATTTTAAATGGTGATCTGCCATGGCTTATATATGGAATTACTGTGATGGCTTACAGGTGATTGTTATCATTAAATGTGACATATACAAAGCCAAAGCTACAGCTGTAAACTCTTCCTGCCCTCCCTTAGAAGGGCATAAATAAAACTTCCTTTCGGATTCTCTGATAAAATCGGCAAGTAAATTTTAAAGTTTAAGTTTCTCATAAAGTCAGTCATTAATCAGATAAAAATTAAAGCCTCATGATATTACATTTACATGCAATGCTTAAGAATGAATCCAAGAGCTGTAATATTTGCAAAGCTAAAATCTGACACCTTGCCTTATAGTAACTGTGGTTCCTCCAGATTCACCAGCAAGGTGTATTCAGCCTTTGGATATTCTTGCAGCCTCAGCACTAGATATCAGAAATTTTTTGGATAAGCAGGACCCATTGCCTCGCATTTGCAACATAGTTGCCCTTGATTACATGACATGTCTGAGGGCATAAATGGGGAAGGGCAAGCCAACCATCCCCAAGTACCTTGTCTAACTAAAATCTAACTGTGTATAAACCCTGTTGTAATGGGGAAAGAGGGTGGGTCCTGAAATACCTCTTAGGAGGCCAAGTCTGACACAATGAGGAAATGCAGGACATAATGTCACAATGACATAATGAATAGAGAAATGTCTTAACTGTCTCATGCATGATCTTTGTGTTGTGCGTGGATTGTCCTTGAGGAGCCATTAGTCCCCTAATTGTAATGACATTTGTTTTTAGAAGGCTAGTTGTAGTCTGAACCCTTCACCGGGGCTGAGGAGCACCTGCATTTTAATCTCATATTCTTCTTTGCTTTTCATTTTTTGCTTAATTCTTCTGCATAAGCTGCCTGTCTCTAAAAGTGGAAACAAATATGATTGTAAAGCAAGGGTTGATGCACGAATGTACCACTTCCCTCTACTGCAGATAATTAGAGATGCTTGAATGTGCATCATAAACCGTATACTGCTAATAATACTTAAAGTCCTAATACAGCAAGGTATTTAAGCATGTGCTTAACTTTATGAACCTGAGTAATCCTTCCCTATTCAAAAATGCACTTTAGTGTGTGTAGATCCCAGTGAAATCACAGATAACATTAGCAAAATACTTTAAACTTTGGAAATGCTGTTCAAATACTATGTATTATTATTGAGAATGATTACATAAGGAAATACATATGTTTTGCACGTAATAACAAGCTGTACTTTAGAAAGAATGAGGCTATGGTGCATTTGAGTGCAACTGGCAAACATTTTGTAGTAGTTTTATATCAAGAGCAGTCTTATAACAAAAACCCCAACAAGTGATACATTGTACTGTACTGTTCAGTTGGAATGTTGATCTTGGCAATATGGGCATTGTGATTTTTTTGAAACATGGTAAGTGCATCTCACTGTTGTTGTCTATTCTGGAGCCATCTAGGAGACTCACACATATACCTCAGATGAACTTTCAGGTCAGTTGTCATAAAAAAAAGAACTCTATTAAGGTGTTTTGTCCTTTGAACCAATCCTGCTATGTTTAACACTGACCCCTTTGCTGAGAGAAGACAATAGCCCTACATAGATGCCATTATTAAATGGTGAGGGGATTTTTGTGGAAGGACAACCTTCATCCATGTTGGCCCAAAAATATGCCCAATATGAACAATGGAGATTGACATAGAAAGTAATGCGAATCTGATGCACGTTGTTTTCTGCAGTAACTAAGTACTAGTCCATGCTCCTGATCCAGAGTATGTTGGTACTATACAAAGACTGCTACTCAGCACCCAATGACTCCCACCAAAGACAACAGTGGACTTCCCCTTTTATTACTAGCAAAGGGAACTGAGCTCTTGGGATAAAGAGACTCAATACTTTCTTGGAGCTGTTTGGGAGGAAATGCCTGGCAACAGATTTCACAAACATGCGCTTTAACATTTGTTGTTTTTCCCCTGACCTGCTTTGCTAGAAGTAGCTAAAATATTTATATGCACCTCAGTGCCCACAAGAGGTGAGACCAAAGGGACCATTTAGATTCATTCTGAACTGGGTAGAAGAAGAATAGATGTGGGAAGGTGCAGCATGAGTAAATGACTTAGCTGGATGAAAATCAATGACGTCTTTTATCAGATGCCATTAGTGCAGGTCCCAAAGTGTCAGGAAAGAGACATCTGAAAAATTCTGTGCACTCTAGTGAAGGGCAAAAAAATGCTTTTACTAGAAACACAGAGACGGAGGAATAACTAGTTAAATGAAATCAGGCACGAGGCGCTGACTGGAGCTAAAGTCCTTGCAATCCGGTTGATTACTCGCTTGGCTGAGCCCACTAAGAGGCTTGCTCCTAATGACAAAGCCTGTTAGTCTGGCTGTTTGGTTTTTGAGGTTATATATAGAAAGCTGATGAGGCCAAAGAAATTAAATGTATTGCTAAAATGACTTTACCCATCTGTGCAATGCAGCCAGCAAAAAGCACTGCCCCTTCCCGCATCCTGGGAGGCAGAAGGTAGTTTCCCCACCTTTCTTCTGCTTGGCATCTTCATCCTTTCTTAAGTTATACTTTTGTGTCTGCCAGACACTTACTTACCTTTTATCAGGATACTTCATTTTGCCAATGGGAGCCTTGAGACCGAACTGGCTTTGTTCACTTAATCCAAACAGAAGTGTGCTAGTAGACACCCTCACAGTGAGCTAAATATGTCTTACAAGAAAACAAATGGGCCTAGCTGTCCCCCAGAAGATTTCAGAGAACTAGGTCACAGTATTGATTACTGTCAGGTTAGATAAAACCAAAGGGTATAGCACTTTGTGGGAGCTATGGTTTCAATTAAATTTACTTCTTTCTGCAGTTTACGATAATATTGAGGTAGAGCGGATTCAGGTAACAACTATTTTTTCTTTTGCCTGAGTAATTTTTTGCTAGTTGCTGAGAAAATCTGTTCGGTAAAAAGGACAGGACTACCAAAGGATACAACTCTGCAGTGGCTGGAGGTTTAATATACCTTGTACTGTCAATGAAATGCCAAGGGCCATGTTGTGCCTTAGAAAATACTGTCAAATCAGTTGGATGGCCTCCAAGCTTTGATCAGGTGATGTGTTTGATCTGTGTTTCTGGCTTCAGGAAGGATCTGGATAGTTCCAAAACACTTGGCCAGCACTTGGCATATGGTTAGCTTTCTCTTTCAGCCAGACCTTGAAGCATATGAGCTTCCTTTTCTTCTAAATGAACAGCATGGTTTTCCTGGTCTTTCCAGCATCTGGACATATAGCAATTGCCTTCCTAACTGAGAATAGACTACCAAAGACCAGTTCCAGGTTATGATCTGAAAGACATTGTAGAATATAGTTAGGAAAGAATGAGAATAAGGGTTAACAGCATAAAACTTTAAGTGTCTGGAGGCATCAGAGAGTTGTCCAACTGGAATCTAGCACTGTCTCCATGCCAGACAATACAGTATGGATGCTTTCATCCACTGCGTTTTATACCTGGGCAGCACAGCATGGCTCACTCGTATGCATAGCAACAGCTTGGCTTCTGTTTCAGGACATTGAGAAAGCTAAGAAAATGGGTCAAAATCAGAGAAGATGAAGAGGGAAGGGATATTTAATTTAAAAATGAAATGAAGTGTTAAAATGCTAGAACAACTTGAATGGCATGGTGGAAGTCAGTCAATTTTTCCCTTTTGTTCCTACTTCTGAGCCAAGAATAATGGGGCAATAATGTAATTAAAACCAACAGACTTAGTAAGAGGGCATCCTTTTTTCACCACTACAAATTAACTTTTGTTGAATTGGCTGCCCAAGTCATTATTGTGCCAAAGTGCTTAGCAGAATTCAGAAAAGGATTAGACAGTTACATGAATAGTTAAGATTACCCTAGCTTGAACAGAAATATAAGAATTATGATGTCGATACTTATGCTCTAGGCTTCAGCTTTAATTTGTCATCCCCCCATCCCCCCTGCCCCACTGCTCAATATTTGCTCTGCTCTCAGCTCTGGTGCCACAGAAATGGCTTGCAGCTGGGTGCCTCTGTGATAGGGAATGTCCAGCTCCTGCACTGCAGGGCTGGGATTGAGCACACTCAGTCACAGTCTCGGGGTGTTTGTACACATGACAGGGGTTTAGTCCCCTAAACTGAAACAGTGTGTTTTTAACTGAGATGATTAAAAACCCACCATTTCAATTTAGGGAGTTCCATCACCATTATGGCAAGGGGTCCAATACTTTTCTTTTTTTTTTTTTGTGGAGCCTGCCTACATCTGCCATGGCCGGGGGGGGCGGGGGGAGAGCTTCTGGTGGGTGAATGGTCCCTGACTTGGGCCCCAGTCCTTCCCTCCACAGTGGCAGCACCCCCTGGGGCTGTCTGGGCAGGCTGCTAGGGGGCTGGATGCTGCCTCAGCTCGGGCTCTGGGAACATTTGGATTGGGTTGGGTGCTACCTCCAAGCTGGGGCAGCACCTGCCCACTAGCCACTCACCCGGGTGGCCCTGGGGGGCACCACCACTGTGGATGGAAGGACTGGGACCCCCCACAGCTCATGGCCTGCTGGCAGCTCAGCCCCTGGCTGCAGGCAGCCTTCTCAAAAAAAAGGGGATTGGGCCCCTCACTGGTTTTTTTTTTTCTGGTGGAGCCTGCCTGCACGAGCTGGCTGTGCAGTCCCGGAGCTGCAGGGGTCCCCAGTCCTTCCGTCCATGGTGGTGGCGCTCGCTGGGGCTGGCGAAGAGGAGTGCTAGCGGGTTGGGGGCTGCTCCAGCTTGGAGGCCGCACCCCACTGGATCCAGCTCTTCTCTGAGCCCACCCAGGGAGCAACACCTAGCGCACTTCCAGTGGGTGGGCTTAGGGAAGAGTTGGATATAGTGTGGTGCTTTCTCTGAGATGGGGCAGACCACTGCCTGCTAGCACCCTGCCCAGGTGGCCCCAGGGAGTGCCACTGCCATGGAGGGAAGGACCAGGGCCCCCCACAGCTCAGGGTTGTGTGGCCTGCCAGCAGCTTGCACAGGCAGGCTCTGCTGGAAAAAAAATAAAAGTAGCAAGGGGCCCAATCTTTTTTTTGTTTTGTTTTGTTTTACGGAGCCTGTCCATATCTCCCAGGGCCAGGGGGAGACCTGCCAGTAGGCCCTGAGCTGCAGGTGGCCCCAGTCCTTCCCTCCATGGCAGCAGTACCTCCCAGGGTCATCCGGGTAGGCATCTTGCAGCAGGCCCTGGTCCTTCTCTCTGTGGTGGTGGTGCCTCCATGGGCTACTCAGGAGGACAGTTAGCAGGTAGGTGCTGCGCCAGCTCAAAGGCAGCACCCAGCCTGATCCTGTTTTCCAAGTCCAAGCTGGGACAGCATCCAGCCCACTAGTAGCTTGCCCAGACAGCCTCAGGGGGCGCCGCCGCCATGGAGGGAAGGTCTGGGGCCCCCTGCAGCTCACCCCCCCATCATGGGAAATGTGGGCAGGCTCCACAAAACAAAAAAAAGGTTCAGTGCACTTGCCAGCAGCCCACCTCTCCCATGGCGGAGGGGGGCGAGCTGTCCAAAGGCTGCAACATTACAAATAGCTACGTTGCAAACTAAACTACATGTGGATGTGGTTTAGTTTGCAGTGTAACAAACTCATTTAAACCGTAAAAAAATAAAACCCGCATGTGTACAGTGTCACCATTAAACCTCAGTAATGGGTAATTTTCATCAGGTGTACAAACACCCTTGCAGTCCAGAGGCCAGGTAAGAACTGTATGGTGATAGAGCAATTTCAGTGAAGATAGAATTGCCAGAGACTTTAGGTGCCATGTACTAACATGTCTCTGTTTAGCTTGTGAAAATGAGATTTTACAGAGGCTTATAACTGGGGCAAAAACACCCCCTGAACAGGGCAGCCTCTGCCAAATGCTGGGTATTCACTCCAGCACTAGAAAGAACTAGAGAGGCTCTCAACTAAATAGTTACAAACATGGTTTCAAAATTAACAAAACAAGTTTTTCTCTATTCTCATTTTGAGAATCAACTGGATTGTTTAAGCCACCATTTCTTCCTGCCTGGAACAGACACTTGGGAAATTTGTTTAAGTCCAAATTGTTTAAGTTTGACAAAGATGTGAGTGAAGAAAAACAGAGTCTAATAACAGAAAGGGTCAAGTAACTTGAACTACAGGCCTCATTACCAACACTGCCTTTAAAAAAACACGTCTATGTACCTTTACCTTTCAGAAATGGTGTGCTCAACAGGAGACTGCTTATTGTAGGCCTCAAGTGATGAGGAATAACATATGCAACAGGTGAAGAACACTGGCTAAGTGCCTGTGGTCATGTCTTACTCTAGTAGCTGGCATACTTATCCTCACTGACTATAGTATCCTGTTTCTCATAGCTCAAGCTTTTGATTCAGGGGTTGAGATGCTGGATCCTAATATTCAGTACTAACCCATGGTCTAAGTATTTGGTCATGGGTCTTTTAGACACCCCCACAAAACCTCATGGAGATAAAACATAGCTTAGTCCATGACTCTGGAAAGAATGATGCACATACTGTCACTTCAGTGGGTGGAAAGTCAAAGTCATACAATAGTGGGGCCTTACTGTGTGATTTGCTTCGACCAAAATGCAACAAAATACTTCCTTTCCTTTTGGTGAAGCCTCTATCTATAAAGGGGCAGTGATTAACAATAGTGTTTTGGCCTGGATTGGTCAAAATGTAAAAAAAGAGCATTCCTTTGTGGCATAAGCAGAGCCGTACCTCAGATTTCCTATCAAGTACATCCATGCTGCTCACAGTTAAGATAATATTCTCTATCTAGAGAGTCGTTGCTGTGACATTCAGTAGAAATCAGTAAATTGTTTTCATCCAATACAAAACAATAACATTAAGTTAAACTTTTAAGCAAAATTCATGCACAGTGTAATTCAGACACGCAAGCTTAGCCTCTTTGGGAATTACTCAAGCACCAGACGAGAAAGCAGCAGTAATTAAAGACTTATCACTAACAGTTTCAATTGAGAGTCTAAAATATTCATGTAATTTAGATTTAATACAAGGACTATTGTACTCCCTGTTAAGTAAGTAAGTGTCATTTCATTCTTATAAACAATATTTGAGCATTAAGAGTTAACAAGGAAGCCTGAGATGTGTACAGTGCTATCAGTTGTCTTTTGTAAATCTTTGAGTATTTGCACAAAAAGACCAGACTCCTCCCTGATGTATTTTAACTCCATTGACTTAAGTGGATAAGCCAGAAATGGACTTTTCACCAAATTTACTGAAATTAACATAGTGACAGCAAAGGTTATTTTTTAAATGTTAATACAAAATATTCAACATCTACAAAAAATCCAGTCTTTTCAACCATTTAAGGATGGATTTAGATGGCCATAATTGTATTGAACGATATTTTGTGTCAGGGTGTTTCCACTGAAAACCAAAACTGTGCAAATGATTTTTTCCGTTTCTTTCAGTGACAAAAAAAAATGAAAAAAATAATTTAATTGTGAATCAACCTCCCCTCTTGTTATTACTGGGGCCAGGATTCATTTTACTTTGTTGTGTTTTCACTTTCCTTAGAAGCACTGGGTGTTGGCTTTGGCTGCAATCAAGGCTTGAAAATTTTACTGGGGTGTGCTACTGCTTTTGGTGGGTGTCCTGGGGCATGGCAAAGGCACGAACCCCAAAGGGTCCAAGGGGAACCCTGAGGGGGGCAGCATACCACGGGGAAAGGAAAGGGGAAGAAAGAATAAACAAAAACAACTTACCGGCGGCAGGAATCGCGGTGGGGCTGGAAGCAGCGGCAGGAATCACGGCGGAGCGGAAAGCAGTGGCGGGTCCCGCGCGGCTCATTAGCCGTGGTTTGTTTAAAGGGGAAACAGTTGGGGAAGCGGGGGAGGAGAACCAACGCGGGAGGATAAGAAGGGAGAGTGAGTGGGCAGAGGTGGGGGAGAGGCGGCAAGAGAGCGTGGGAAGAAGAGCTCCAGAGTGCACCAGGAAGGTGGAGGAGCCGGAGAACGTTGCTGCCGTCTCACAGGAGGAATCTGAATTCTGCCCAAGGGAAGACGCTGCCATCAGTCCTGACAAGACCCAGGTGTCTCGAATGTATGTAACCCTGGGGGGCACGAGGAGAGCCGAAGCTAAAGGCGTCGTCAACGCAGGTGGAGGATGATGGATACAGGAATTAAGAGGGGATCCTCAAAGGAAGAGGGACTGAGACCCTACGTCTGGGATACAGGACCCCGACCAAAATTCGTTGGCAGAATATTCCCCCGATAGGGAGCTTAGCTTATTTTTGGGGGAGGTGATCCCTTCAGCCTTGTGGTTAATTTAGTATTTTCTTTTCACTACTAGTGTGGCTTGTTTTGTTGGCATTGTTCTCTGTATTATTACTGTTCAGGGCTATTGAGTTAGAAGGAGCCAAGGCCTCTAAAGGTTAGACTGGCCGAGAAGGAACCAGGGCTTCCTGGGCCCCGGCGTCAGCCTAGCTGGAACCCAGAGGGACCCCACATCAAGCAGAGGGTCATTCGGCGTCAACCCCTATAGCACAGTGCTGAGGCGGGGTCTATGGCGAGGTGCAGGGGAGGTGGAGCCTCGCGAAGAACATCACACTTCGGTCTTGGGGAGGTAGCCAGCGTCAGGCAACCAGACCCCTCCACCACTGAAATACCATCGAAGTTGTGGCAGGCGGGATAAGGAGGGGAAGACCACCTGAAGCGGAAGATTGAGGACTACTCCCTTAAGAGACGGAGCGGAAGGTTACCACCAGGCCCCTGGGCAAGGCGGCAAGGGACTGAGTAATCGAGGCCCAGCGGGTGCACTGGGGCTTAAAAAAATAAAACCCTGGAGGTTGCCGGCTAGAAGGTCTTGATTCTCCACTCAGGGTCAGAGTGATTGCCACATTTGGAATCAGGAAGGAGTTTTACCCAGGGACCAGACTGGTATTTTTGTTTGTTTTTGCCTTTCTCTCTAATGGGGGCATGATCCTCTTCCTTGGCTCTCCTGAGAGTATTTTAACAAACTATTTCCTGTCGTTTCAGTGGCAGGATATTGATGGTATCCTTGCTGTACCTGTGGCAAGTTAGGTTGCTGTTGCTGTTTTCAGGCACTGTGCCTGGTAGCTGTGGATGTGGGTGGTTTGTGCAGTTTTCAGAAGAGGTTAGACAAACATCTATTAGATAGGGATGCTGCTACCTTGAGCAGGGGATTCTTCTTGATGTCCTCCTGTGGGGCAAAGGTTTTTCTGAAGTACCTGGCTCAGCCCTCTTACTTTACAAGGCTGGCACTGAGGTCCAAATCTCTCCGAAAGCGGTGGATCAACACCTTGCGATTGCTGGGTTGTGATTAAGGCACAGGCCTTTCTCTGTCTCAGCACCCATAGCTGATTTGATGGATGCTTGCCTGCACTTCTGATGGCTTATTAGCTCCAGCTCAGTTTTCTGATGTCATATCCCAAGCTCTGTGCACTCACACCCTCATTTCTTCCAGCCTACAGTACTGGTGCTGATCTCATGAGACTGACGCCATACACTAGACTCCAAAAATTCCTGGGACCAAAATAAAGGGAGGAGAAAAGAATGAACTGCTCTGCATTCCTCTACTGATCTCTGTATGATAAATTTGGGGTAAACCATTAAAATGTAATGCCTACAAAAATGCACACCTCTGCTTGGCTGCCCCAAGGAGGGATTTGCTGGATATTTCTTATTGCTGCCTTGGTGCTCTCCCCTCCTGCTTTTTTTACAGTCCCACAAACCCCTTCCTGCACTACAGTTGCAAAATACAGCTGTAAAATAAGCAGTGAAAATCCAACAAACATAAAACTCCTTTAGCACGAACTGGGCTTTCCAATTCTTTTTTCACGAGGGATTTCTGTGAACTGCAGAGTTTCCTGTCATTGAACAGCAGTTGTGGTAAGAACATGTGATGGCTTTTCTTTTCTTTTCAAGTACAATAAAACTGTCTCAGCTACTGTTCACAAATACCCTTCTCCCTTGCCTTGACACCCTGGGATCATTCTGCTGCGCAGCTGAGGATACATCTATATTGGAGGCTGCAGTATAGCATAGAGATGCATGAATTAGCTTTAAACCAGGGGAGTCAAACTCTCCTCAGCCCCCAAAACTGGATCATAAAGCTCCTTGCAGACCAGATATAGTTCTGGACATGGTGACAGTGGCAGAGCATGCAGTAGTGACGGCCATGGGGATTAACACAGCTATTGCTTACCTCCCTCTCTGATATGTAGCCTCAACAGGGCTTTATGCTCCAGACTTTGGTGATGGACCCCATTCCCAGCTTCCCTGCCCTAATTCCCAGTCCCTCCATGATCTTGTGGCCCACAATCGTGACACTTCTGCTCTAAACCTTTTCTGGCAGAGCTTTGTGAAGCCAGTACTTGAACTAGCTTGTTTAGAGCCAGCTTGGGCATCTCCACACTACACTGGAGACTTTTGTGTAAACATACCTTCATGAAATAAGGTCAACCTATCTGTGAAGATAGGACTCTCGTTGCCAAAGGCAGGGCCATGTCCTCAGCCTCAGGAGCCCTATTCACATGTTTAGCCCTGGAAGCTGTGGCGATGGCATCATTGCAAGGGCTGCTACATTCTTGTGATTTTGACTTCTGGCAATAGCAAGCTTGCTGGTCTAATGTTAAAGGAAGAGACTGGCCTCTGTCACCTCACTAGCTTAGCATCTCTAGCCCATTAAGTTTATCTGAAGGCACACGCTTTAGTGAGGTCATTGGGTTAAGTCCCCAGGCAGGCCTGGTGGATATCAAGGTAGACGACTGATGCTACTAATTCATGACCTCTTGTTTGTTTTTCTGAAGTCAAGGCACAGCTAGTAAAGTTTCTAGCTCAGCACTTCTAGTTTCCTGGACTTATGCTAAGGTGCAGGCCTTAGTGAAGTCATTGGATCAGCTTCTGTGAGGTTGCTGGCTCATAAAACACACTTTCATTTCTTATGGACTCTTGCATAGTAACTACAGTCAAAAGTTTGCAAAGCTAAACAATAAATAGCAACAATAATTTAAAGAGAAAGTGCCCCAGAACTTCACTCAAATCTTACTGTGACACAGACACTTTTTAATAGTTGAAAAAAGAGGTGTTAAGTTTTTAGTTTGTTATTTCTCATATCCTTGTGCCCCTAACTTTCCAGATTTCACCTGGGAATGGAAGGAAAGTTGTCAAGATGCTGCAAGGAAAGTTTTCCTTCTGTATTTAAAGCCAAGCTAGAAGAAAGCAGTAATAGATAGCTTGTGGGAGAAACTCTTCTTGTGAGTTTTCCAATCCAGTTTTGCTGACCCAAGTATTTGGTATACTTCAGAAAAGCTTTGGCTAAGTATCGAAGCCTTTGAGTTTTTGTCTGAAGCAAACTCAGATTCTGAACCTTTAGAGAGCAATTCACCTTGTAGTTCTGTTACAGGAACAAATGAACAGGGTGAGAACTCTTTGGGTGCAGTTAATATGAAGGTATGGGTACTGCCATTTAGCTCTTCTCTAGAGATTATTATACTCCATATCTGGTTACCGATAAACAGTCATGCTTGGCTTAGGAAGACTGCTTCATTTCTGTGGACTTTGTTATTCCCCATGGTTTGCAGTGTTGCTACTGAGTTGCATTGGTGCATAAGACAGTTTATGACAAAGCTTCTTGTCTTACCCCTGCAAAAGGTGTGTTGACAGGAAACTTTACAGGTTTCCTTCCAAAAGGTGACATTCACACAAGGAAAATTACAGTATGGTAACTAACGGGGGGGCAACCAGAGAAGCAGTCCTGTTCACTGCCTTTGGGGCTGCTTGATTGTCCTGACAGAAACTGAACAAGTCATACTTTCCATGAAAAGCAGTTTCACACTATGAATTCATAGGAAGTTGATGGTCATAAGAAACTACATATTATGGGAAATCATCCAATTAAATATGTTAGAAGTACATGTGTTCCACTGTTTCCTGAATTTGAAACGAGAAAAGGATGCTGACTGGTTTTCGTCAGAATAGCAACTCTGTAGCAATCAGTGTTTCCCAAAAAAATCACACTTTTTTCTGGATTTCTGAATTTCATGTTATCTCAGTTGAAAATCATTGAGATTAGATATAAAGTCAGAAAAGATCTGGAGTGGGACCTAGAAGTGTTGAAAATCACTGATCTAGTTGGTCCCACTTCGGGGTGGGGGGACGACTGTAATCTGCTGCCCCCTGGTCTTTCCACTGTCTGCCTCTTCCCAACCCCTGGTCTGTACCTTCTAGTGCTGATGCTGCTCCTGCAGGGTCTCACGCCCTGGTGACCACCCTAGAGATCCCTTGTGTCAGACCTGAGAGCATAGTTGGAGTGGAGGGGACAAGCTGTGCTGCTTAGTGCAGCTCTGTCAGCACACTTTTGGGAGTATGGGGGTGGTACAGGGATTGCCTGAGGGTAGGGAAGGGTGGGAGAAGGCAAAAGCCATGGCAGCAGTCCCCAGAGGAGCAGTCACAAGCACTCCTGGACTGGCTGGGACAAGTACAGGGGGCCAGATGGGAGAAGAGAGCATTTACCCCTAATGGGATTTTGCAGCACATTTTTGTCACTATCACAATACACCACTGTGCCACAGAACACACTTTGGGAATAAGTGGTGTAGATCTATCTTACTTTAGCTTAGTTCCCAATATGGCAAAGCACTTACACATGTTTAAACCCCATGAAAGTTCACTGCAGTATCTTCACTGGCTTCAGGGACATAGGACTGAAGAAAGAGATATTGAGGGAGAAGTCACAAGTGATATGTATTTTAAAGCAAGGCTGTTGATGACAGACACTGAATCAGAACTAACCTATTATTAAGTACAGCTTTCTAGATTCATGCCTCAGCAAAATCCAGAATCGATTACTTAATTCTCATGAGTGAATTCTCCCTCTTAGAATTTGAGGCTCATAAAGTCATTTTGTTGATCTAAACCCAAAAAGACAATTTAAGAACTGCGCACATCAGTCTTCCTACATTTCATTATTTTCCCCAATTCTAATTTCTGTCAGTCATGGGCTTTAGCTGTCAATAGGAACCTCACTAGAACAGACCATTGTGAATAAGAGAAGTCTTAGAAAATGCAACCTTACACACAGTTCTCTAGGTTTTTTACCACCTGTAGCCATTTTGGAAAAGAATTGGTTGAATTATGAAGATGTATCCTCCTCGATCATTCCCTGCATGCTTACAGCTTTGTAGCAATGCCAGTAATTTGACATACAAAATTAATGTTGGGCTACCCAAGTGATGTGCAGTGTATTGACTATTTTACCCTAATTATGAAGTCTAACTTTCTTCTAGTTCCAAGTCTGTAAAAGAAAACTTTTCTGTATTGTGCTTACTTAAGACAAATGAAATATGGATGTGTAGGAAACTGTAGTAGCACGTGATGGAGGAGGTTAACCATTCATCATGCTAACTGCTAAAAACAATTTTTGTTAAAGTTGACTTGCACCAGCTAAACTTAGTTGCACTTTGTGTTGATGCATTAAAACAGGAGCTTTGCTGAAGGTCTGAGTAGACTTCTGCAGTTGCAATAGTTACCCATGCATTCCCTGCATAATGCATTTGAACTAAAAACTTGTTCAGGTAAATGTATGGAAAGTAACAGGTTGTGACTGTAAAACATTTTGTTTATAGCAGATGTTTAACACCAGTTGAGGGTCTGATCTTAAATGCTTTTATGTTTTTATTTTCTGACATGGAAAAGAAAAAAGAAAGTTATCTCCATGAAATGAAAAGACAAAACAAAATGAAAAAAAGATTTACTATGCTTTTGCAGGTATTATCTTTCATCCAATTTTTGAATAGGTTTTTACCAGCTTTAGAGACAGACATTGTGAACTGACAGCTGAAGTTTATAATCCAAGGGGATCCAAGTATATGCAATATGCTCTGTATTGCTAGTGTTGGAATTCTGTTATTGCTTTGGTGGTCCAGGAATTATGAGAGGCAAGGATTTTTGTGGATGATATCATTGATTGGGCCAACAGCATGGTTGAGATAGATGTAGAGAAGCATTTGATTGAGAAGAATTCTTCCCCAGGTCTGAGGAAAGATGCAGGCACAGTGATGATTAAAACCATAGTGAAAGGCTGTAAAACTGGAGAATAGAGAAATTCCCAAACAACAGGCAAAAGGACAACTTGATCAGTTTGGTGATCAAGACCTTTCAAAAGGGAAGAGTGTTGTTATGTTTGTCCCACGGCCTTCATAAATAAATGATTCCAGCCATAAATATGAGAAAGAGTGGTGCCAGTCTAGCAGTCACAGAATATATTGTAAACTTAAAGTGAAACTTTACATGCATTGGCACAGAAAGTAACTTTAAATTCATACATCCAGATTCAATATGTCTACATCTCACAAAGCTTGTTAAGTAGGGTCTTCATCATCTGTGAACTGCAGAGGTTAGTGAATATCAGAAAAATTACAATGGCCTATGTTCACTCTCTGTGTTAAATCCCTGGTATCTAGTGTCCAACTGACTGATGAATTTTTGTTCCCACACTTGTCTTTTAAAGGTGTTGGGGAGATTTCGTTAAAGCACAACAACTGTAAGGTCACATAGGGAGTATTTTTTCTGTGAAAAATGTTTTCCTACCTGTCCTTTATTTTTTTTTCAGTGGTTATTTATTACGATGCATAGTTTTAATCAGTTTCATCTGCATAGCTTCCATGAGGCATTTGGTGTACTGGAATAGATGTGTATGATCTGTGGATTCTGATGCTTTTGCTATGGGGAATGTTAATTGTTGTGGCAGCAGAGAAGTGTTGAAAGGTTGTGCATTTATTGGGGCTAGGTCTTACTAGATGTCCATTGATTAGCAGGGAGTTTACTTCTAATGATCAGTTTGGGCAAGATTAGGGGGCTGAAATAGGTCTCGGAGTCCTGAGGGAGGGTACTGTGATACCTGAAAGTTTTTCTATATCTATACCAACCATATAGTTGGTCCAATCAAATAAATCACCCACAAGAATTCTTCTCCATTGCATATCTCCTGGACCATCAGTACAACAACGCTTCAAGCAGGAATAATCTTTGTGGACTTCCAGATCAAAGTGCAAAGAGCAGCCCCCAGAAGGGAAAGGTGACTCAGTTAATTTCTGGTTGCCATCCCACACATCCTATAACATGTTTAATAGAAAGCTATTAAAGGTAAATTTTGCAAAATTATAGCCTTGATTCTATGAACCAAAATACTGCTGCAGTTGCAGCAATCACAACTATCTGTACAAATCAGGAGATTCTGGATACATACAGATATTGACAGTCTGAACTATCATTTGTGTCACGCTGCTACTGCTGCACATGAGGACCGGATAAAACTTCAGGACTTTTAGCGGGCGGTGGGGTTGTGCAAGTCGGGCTTACACGTGATTGTAATTAACAATTAACAAGGAGCAGATGGGATGATGTGAGAAAATCAAAGAATTTTTTAATTACTTATGGCTGCAGCCGTGGATGACAGAAGATAGAAGCAAACAAAGTGAATACAACGAGCAGACATGTCCCGGTAAGTATAAATGGCGTCCGGGGTTGCTAGGCATGGACGGGAGGCGGGAGCTAGATGATCAGTCTAGTGTCCCCTTTTTACAATGGAGTGGATAACGATGACCTCGCTCTGGTGCGGCTAGGGGCTCCTTTATATTGTTCCGATGACACATGTGATGGCAAGCTGACGAACGGTAAGTTCGCCCTATCACTGATTTTAAAAAGCGCGTGCTTTTCTTTCCCCTCCCTGGTCCCATGGCACGGGGGCGGGGACTCCCGCCATCTTGTTGCCTCATGCATGCGGTCACATTAAGGAGACAATTTGCACATGCAGGTGATGGGTGTTGGATGGTCTTCATCTATCCCTATTTCAGCATCTGGCTGCAGATGTATAATTTGCATTTTGAGTACATAGTTTTAGAAAAGTCTTAATAAGAATTTTTAAAACCACAAATTTGCTCCAAGTTGGTGAGTTGATCATATCTTTACTTAGTATTACAATGAAATTACTCATACATGGCTAAAAGTTTCATAGTTTCATAGTTGTTAGGGTTGGAAAGGACCTCAATAGATCATTGGTTCTCACCCCCTGCCCTGGGCAGGAAAGAGCCAGGTGTCCAGTCTCCTCTTAAAGACTCCCAAGGTAGGGGAGAGCACCACCTCCCTTGGAAGCCCATTCCAGATTCTGCCAACCCTTACTGTAAATAAGTTCTTCCTGATGTCCGACCTAAATCTGCTTTCCGTCAGTTTGTGGTCATTGTTCCTGGTTATTCCAAGGGGTGCCCTGATAAACAAAGCATCTCCAATTTCTTGCTGCCTATCCCCCCTAAACAGCCACAAGATCCCCTCTCAGCCTTCTTTTGCGGAGGCGGAAGATATCTAGGTCCCTCAGTCTCTCCTCATAGGGCCTTGTAAGGACCCTGGATTTCAGAAAAGCAGACTTCAACGAGAAGTATAAGAGTATTGCTCGGGCATGCAGGGATGAAGTTGGGAAGGCAAGAGTGCAATAGAAGTTGCAGCTGGTAAGGGATGTGAAGGGTAATAAGAAGGGTTTCTACAAGTATGTCAGTAACAAGAGGAAGGTTGGGAAAGTGTGGGTCCCTTACTGAATGAGGGAGGCAACCTAGTGACAGAGGATGCAGAAAAGGCTGAAGTACTCAATGCCTTCTTCACCTCACTCTTCAAAGCCAAGGTCAGCTCCCAAACTACTGCATCTGGCAGCACAGTTTGGGGAGGAGGTGAGCAGCCAACAGTAGCAAAAAAGCAGGTCAGGCACTATTTAGGAAAGCTGGGTATGTACAAGTCTATGGGGCCAGATGGGATGCCCCTGAGGATGTTGAGGGAGTTGGCTGATGTGATTGCAGAGCTGTTGGCCATCATCTTTGAAAACTCATGGTGATTGGAAGAGGTCCTGGATGATTGGAAAAAGGCAAACTTAGTGTCCATATTTAAAAATGGAAAAAGCAGGATCCAGGGAACTACATACCAGTCAGCCTCACCTCTGTCAGTGGAAAAATCATGGAGCAGATCCTTAAGGAATCCATCTCTAAACACTTGGAGGAGGAGAAGGTGATTAGGAACAGTCAGCATGGATTCAACAGGCATGCCTGACCAACCTGACTGCCTTCTATGATGAGGTGACTGGCTCTGTGGATGTGGGGAGACTAGTGGATGTGATATACCTTGATTTCAGCAAGGCTTTTGATACATTCTCTCATAACTTTTTTGCAGGCAAAATAAGGAAGCTTGGGCTGGATGAATGGACTGTGAGGTGGATAGAAAACTGGCTGAAGCATTGGGCTCAGAGGGTATTAATCAATGGCTCGATGTCTAGTTGGCAGGTGGTCTCAAGTGGAGTACCCCAGGGGTTGGTCCTGGGGCCGGTTTTGTTCAATATCTTTATCAGTGACCTGGAAGATGGCATAGAGTACACCCCCAGCAGGTTTGCAGATGACACCAAGCTGTGGGGGGGAGTAGTAGATATGCTGGAGGGTAGAGCTAGGATTCAGAGTGACCTAGACAAATTGGAGGACTGGACCAAAAGAAATCTCATGAGGTTCAACAAGGACAAGTGCAAAGTCCTGAACTTAGGACTCAACAATCCCGTGCACCAGTACAGGCCTGGGGCTGACTGACTGGGCAGCAGTGTAATGGTGGAAATCGGGGCCTGGCTCACTTAGTTTATGTGAAGTAGGTCAACAGATAACCCTTATCTGACCCACCCTCAAGAGACACTGGAATAGAGTGCTGTGCGCAGCCACGTGCTGTGTGCAGAGCCCTGGCGTGACGGGTGCACTATCCCTATAAAAGGCTCATGATTGACAGAAACTGGGCGTGTCTGGGTGTGTGTGGGACTGGGAGCATCTGAGCTTGGTGTGTGGGGTGCATGTGTGTGGCTGAACTGAGGTGGGACTGTGAGAGGGAAAGAAGTCAGGGAGAGAGAGAAAGATGGAGAGACTGAGTGGCTGTTTAACTGTGTGGACTGCGGAGGTTCCTGGTCCTGGGCCCAGTCGCCATGAGAGATCTGTCTGCCACTGGAGCAGGAAGGGTTGGCTCCCCAGGCCTTTCCCTCCAGGTGTCTTTCACGCAAAGTAGCAGCTCTCTGTTCTGTTTGGTAAGCAGTACCCCATTCCCCTCTGGGTATTGAGGTTCTTCTTCTTCTCGGCAGGTGTCCGAAGAAGATTAGAAGCCATTGTCTGAGGTGCAGTCATCTCCAGTCCAACAACTGGAGCCAAACTGAATAAAGTCCTCCTGTCCTTTATAATAAAGTTCAGTCCTCGTATGTTAGTTGTTGTACTTGGGATCTGATAGATAATTAGACTAAGTGTGTTCTTGTGTAATTGTATACTTACCTGTTCTTGTCAATGTTATAATAAACCATCTTGTTTGTGTACTGTTATCAATTCTCTTAGTTATTTATTTAATAAAAGCGGTGATTAGATACGTTGTAGGCAAAGAACCACCCCACCTCTCTCAGGGTTAATTGACAGAGAGAACCGCTGTTTGGGCGGGCTTGGATAATTAAAGACTAAATTGATAATTAACCCCCAACAGCAGCTCTGCAGAAAAGGACCTGGGGTTATAGCAGACAATAAGCTGAATATGAGCCAACAATGTGCCCTTGTTACCAAAAAAGCTAACAGCATCCTGGGCTGCACTGCTGGTGTGTTGCCAGCAGGTCAAGAGAAGTGATTATTCCCCTCTATTTGGCACTGGTGAGGCCACATCTGGAGTACTGTGTTCAGTTTTGGGCCCCACACTACAGAAAGGATGTAGACAAATTGGAGAGTCCAGTGGAGGGCAAAAAAATGCTGAGGGGGCTGGTGGATATGACTTATGAAGAAAGGCTGAGGGAACTGGGTTTATTTAGTTTGCAGAAGAGGAGACTGAGAGGAGACTTAATAGCAGTCTTCAACTACCTGAAGTGGGGTTTGAAAGAGGATGGTGCTAAACTGTTCTCAGTGGGGGCAGATGACAGAAGAAGGAGCAACAGTCTCAAGTTGCAGCAAGGGAAGTTTAGGTTAGAGCTGCTATACATGTGTGCAGAGCCTGCGTGCTCTGATGCACTGGAAATCAATTGAGTCTGCTGGAGCATGGAAACTGATGTGCTCTGGCAGCCTTCCACATCACGTGTATTGCTGTCCCCATGCATCTCGGTGCTGAAGAAATGGTGAAGGGGCACTTTGAAATAAAACATGTTTGATGAGAGTTAGTTCAAAGCACCCCACCACCATTTTTTCAGCGCAGGGACACTAATAAAAGTGGCTGGCACTTTTAATTAGTGCAGCTTGCTAATTAAAATGCTTAGAGCTGCATCCCACAGCACATGTAAAAATGCCCTTAGATATTAGGAAGAATTTTTCTTACTAGAAAGGTAGTAAAACACTGAAACAGGTTACCGACAAGTTGTAGACTCTCCATCCTTGGAGGTTTTTAAGACCTGGCTAGACAAAACCTTGGCTGGGATGATATGGTTGGGGATGATCTTGCTTTGAACAGGGGGTAGGCCTAGATGACCTCCTGAGGTCCCTTCCCACCTTAATTTTCTATGATTCTTTGATTCTATTGAAATGTATTATTCTCTCTCTACAGTTTCATAAGCTAATTTTCCAGGACAAGAGCTTTTGAGAAAAAACCCCCAATAACATTCTTATTACATTATTTTTTCCCATTACAAATGGGGATAGATCCTTTCCTAGTCTTCCTCCCTACTTCTCTGTCTCTTTCTCCCATACCTTGAAGTATATATGTAATAAATGGCTGTCCTAGATACAAGACAGGGTAGATTTGCATCTTATATACTAACTAAATCATAGATGTATAGCATGAGCTTTTGTGAGCCTGGGCTGTTCTATATGTGGACAGATAAAATAGATGATTTCCAAAGCAAGAATACCACATTTATCAAAGTGGGTCATCCACGCCATTCTTTAGAAACAAATTGGTTACCTTTTACTGTGCCTAAATTAGCCTAAGATAGGGAAAGAAGGTAAGATTTTGACTAGGTCTTTTTGTGGTTGATGGGAAATAGCTTTTCTGTCTGAAATATCCATTGAATCCATAAGCACCTTGGGAGGAAAAACCTGCAGCATCCTTATAGGCTCAGCAGTGTTACTGTTTTCTTATCTTATGGTCCATCATGAATGATTATGCTGAGACTACACTATAGAAATTAAAAAGCTGGGTTCTTAGGGCCTGCTCATTTGTATGAAATGGGGACTCCTTTGGTTAGACAGTGTTATCACTGGAAATGGATATATTATGGCCTTGTGTTGACTGGGTACCTAATAGCATGCCTAACAACCTGAATAGATTCATAGTTCTTTGCAGGATGCTCACTCCAAAGTGGCCAGTGTCAATGAATCAAGGGACCAATTGATGTAATACCTTTTTCTTTGCAAAATGACACCACATTTTAAATTTGCAATTGTTAATCCAATTACAAAGTTACTGTTCAGGGCAGTGATGCTGTGTTTGGAGGAATGCAGTCCTCCTACAGATATATTTATAAGTAGGACATATAAGTGCACATGTGCTCTCTTGTGTATTTTATGATGCAGTACTGTTTGTCTGGTTCCACTATAGCTGTGCCTTAACTACAGTAAAATAAATTCAAATCTAGCAAGAATTTATGAAGATGTGGACATAAATGAAAACTAACAGTGCACAATCCTGTAAAGGTGTATGAAAGAGGACCCCCTTCTAGATCTCTTTGCATAACGTATATGAGATGCTTTAAAATGAACCACCGCTCGGTGGCCATGTAGTGTTACGCTGAGGAGTCTAGTGCAATTTTGTGACAATCAGATACAAGAGATGTTTGCCTTTGTTCACACAACATGACTTGCTGGAATTGAATGGCATCAAGCAATCTTTATAAATGGCCTCCAAACTGTTATGTTGAAAATAATGGCATTTAGGTCTACAGAGTAACTCTTCTTGAATAGACCATGCACATTTTCAAAGTTTAGCATGCTGTATGTTCATTCATAGATGCTTACCCCCTCCAGCAGTCTGGTTAAATTTACAAGGAGCACTGAACACCTGGACTTGTGAAAGCTCTACTTCAGCTCCTGTTCTGCTCTGTATGTGCAACCTAAAAAAGGACAGAAACTGAGGCATGAATGGTTTTGTGCTAAAAGAGGGTGTTTTGCCAGTTTGACAGATATCATGCACAACCAAAGCTGTGCATCACATCCTTCTGTTCTGTGACAGAAGAGTTCTTTCAAACTGCTCTTTTTCTTCAGTCCTTCAAGTGACATCTCTGGGTATGGGCACACGCACATTTGGAGTGCTTCAGAAGGGAAATATTTCAAAAGGCAGCAGATGTTACATTCTTACGGTTATGTGTGGACAAGCTTGGAATGATACCAATTTAGCAAAAAACTGCTCCAACTAAAACTCCTTCATTCACTGTTGAAGTTGGAGTGGTTTTGCTAGTTTTGTATTGTTCCTGGCTTGTCCGTACATAACTGTTAGGACAAAACAGATGCGATCCTTTTGAAACTTTCCCCATTTGAAACTGCTCCACATGTACATGCATTTGTACCCTCTAAGTCAGAGGCAATTGATCACTGCCTTCCATCTTTCATGGCTATGGCAAAGCTGTAAAATGACCATTCTGTTTTGGGTACCGCTTTGTTTCGTAATGCTTCTGACATAGCCAGCTCTTTTCCATGCTTTTAGCAGTTGTCTACCTATGTTGTTGTAGAGGACATTGTATCAGATGGGCAATGGTTGGCCATTGTGTCCGCAGAAAGGCGTTATTATTTTCAGCTAGTATTCCCAACAGCCATACTCATTTTCTCAACACCTCTTCATTCTGGGGATTTTCTATATTCTTTTAGGTCCAACATTTAGACTATATTTTTAAGGCACACAGAGATAGCTCTCATAGCCAGAAATATCAGCACTATAGAACAATTGAGTAATGTCAGGCAGATGTGTAAGATTAACTTTTTGTGATACAGATACCTTTGGAAGGTATTGATTGAAATCTTTTTTGCAAGGACAGTCTCTTTTTTAACTTTTCAATCACATGTCCTGTCTGATGTTATTAACTTCTGAAAGTGTAGACACCTATACCCTTGGTCCATCACTTGATCATTGAGATACAGATCTAACCAAAATTGTGCTTTAAAAAAGTTAGCTTACTGTCATTGTCCTAATTTTCATAACATGTATTGCCATTCTACAGTTCTTGCAGGTACTGTGCAAGGCGAGTATATAGCGGAATTCCAGTGTAGTTAAAATTTTGTTTGTTCTCCAGCACAAGGGCTGAAATCTGTGAGCATGTTCCCAAACATGTGTACAAGTGCATAAAGATGATTACAAACTAAATCCACTAGCATCTCTAAAACATCAAAAGCGGGACTCTGAAATACTGTCAGAACTCCAGTGGGAATTTCTGAGTTTTCAGCTGAAACACAAAGGGCTTCAGTTAAAGAAGAAAAAAAAAATCATTATGCTTCCAAGGGCCACATGATATGGGGCATGCATTTGCAGCAGCACAAATATAGGGGCACAAATTTGTGCTGCTACTTCGTGCTGCAGTGCACGCTTCTGCTCATGTGGTTTGCAGCAGGATGTGCTGTCCTGCTGCAGGGGGGACTGGTTGGGGCATAGTGTGCCTCAGCGCAGAGCTAGCTGGCAGGCAGCCCCCACACTGAGGCACCCTGTGTCCTAGCCAGCTGGGGAGTGGCAGGTGGAGATGGGGATGCAGGCAGTCCTGGCCTGGCTGTTCCCTTGTCTCCCTGTGCCTCAGTGCAGGGACTCTGCTGTGGAGCCCCTGAGCTGAGGCATGTGGAGCCCTCATCTTGAGCCATAAAGCGCCCCAGCCAGCCACTCCCCAGCTGGCTGGGGTGCAGTGTGCCTTGAGATGGGGGGAGCAGGCAGCTCCTTGGGATGCCTGCTCCTCCATGCTGAGGCATGTGGAGGTGGGGAGCAGCCAGCCCAGGGCTGCCTGCTCCCCCTTCTCGAGGCACACTGCCCCCCAGCCAACCAGGGAATGAGTGTGCAGTGCCTCAGTATGGGGCTAAGCAGTATGTGGAGATGGGTGTTCAGGGTGCCTATCTCCATGTTCGCTCTGGCACATGGCACTTTGGCATGCCTTGTGCCCCCTTTTTTTTTTTTACAGTGATTTTTTTTGCTACCAGGAAATCATCATGATGGTATTCAACACCGAAAAATGCAAGGTTCTCCACCTTGGGAGGAAAAATCTGCAGCATCCTTATAGGCTCAGCAGTGTTACACTAGTTAGCACTACAGATGAAAGGGACTTGGGGGTCATGATAAGATGAACATGAGCCTTCAGTGTGATGTTGTGGCTAGTAAAGCGAGCAAAACGCTGGCTTGCATCCATAGATGCTTCTTGAGCAAATCCCAGGACATCATTCTTCTGTTGTACTCGGCCTTGGTGAGGCCGCAGCTGGAGTACTGCATCCAGTTTTGGGCTCCACAATTCAAAAAGGATGTGGAGAAGCTTGAGAGAGTCCA
>NW_017728912.1:31122965-31151375 GCF_001723895.1 Crocodylus porosus | reverse complement strand
TGGCCACCTATAAGTTTATCGGGGTACTCATCAGGATCTGGGGTAACGTCTATTCACCAGAGTGCCCCAAGGGATGACAAGATCGAACGGTTACGAACTCCACTGCTACCAATTCAGGCTGGACATAAGGAAGAACTTCTTTACTGTCCGAGCCCCCAAGGTCTGGAATAGACTGCCAGCGGAGGTGGTTCAAGCACCCACTTTGAACATCTTCAAGACACATTTGGATGCTTATCTTGCTGAGCTCCTATGACCCCAGCTGACTTCTTGCCCCTGGGGCAGGGGGCTGGACTCAATGATCCTCTGGGGTCCCTTCCAGACCAAATGTCTATGAAATCTGTAAAAACCTGGTAGCAAATTTTGCCCCAGTGCTGCAAATTAGCAGTACCATGCATGGTTTAGCATGCAGCACATGTGAGTTGTGGTGCTCCAAAGAGATTTGCAGCCCCATAAACTGCATGTGCCTGCATAGCTGGATTCACCCCAGGAGCTGTCATTTTCTCTTCTTCTCCCTACAACTCCCATGATGCTTCAGTCTCTCTTTTTCATGAGGAGATGCTATATAGAGCACGGAGTTGCCAGCTTTGGTGCATTAGGTGGGAGATGCTGTTCAGCTACAAAACTCTTAGTGAAAAACAGGGACAGAAAGAGCAAAATGAAACTGCCATAAGGCATCATAGTTTTCTGTTTCAGCCATCCTTTTGCTTTTGGCTAAAGATGTTGATAAAAATGATATTGTCTGTGGTAAGTAGGCATTTTTCCAGGAAGTAAGTTATTTTATCAAAACTCTATTTTCTGTCAGAAGCCATTTCAAAAGATATTCAATCAGCCCTATAATTAAGTTTATATCAGTACTAAGAAAAAAGCAGCTGAGAAAATGATGATCAATAGATTTGCGAAAGCATCTTGATGGATATAATGTGATGGGGACACAGTGACACAGATTTTTCAGAGAACATTATGCTTCTTTCTCTTTTGTCAGCGTTCTCTAAAAGAGCTAGCAGGAGAGAGAGATAGGACAAAGAAGTATTTAAACTTTCAAAAGAGGGTTGATAATGTTCCACATAAGAGACTATTAAGGAAAATTTTGTAACCACAGGTTGAGAGGTACAATCCTTATATAAATGAGAAACTGGTTTAGACACAAAACTATGAGTTGGAATAATGCATGTACTATATCTCTGCATAGAGAGAAGCTAAAAGTAGGCTCTTCCAAGAATTAGGACTTGGACTAGTGCTATTCAATATGTTTTGAACACCTGGAGTTAAGGAGAATAATGAAGCCACATGATAATTTGGGAGACTGCCTCTGTACAGCTTCTGAGCTCTGTTGAAAATGAACTCTCTGTATGAATGTATGTTGAACTAAACTCCATTTAGTTTTCTAAATGTCATTTTTATGATAGCACCGCTCTATGCCTTTGTGTTGGCTGTTGCATCCATGTAGAGTCAGCACACACTTGGGAGTGGCAGGAGAAATTTTTATACCTGCCAACACAGTAGTGTCAGAGAGTCATTAATCCAGGATGATGATCCTTTCACATGGAAACACCCTTTGATAAACAACTGGTCATTGCAAGGACAAACTTGTTGTTTACCTCTGAATTTAAGTGGGGTACTGCCCAAGCAACAAGACTGGGGCTTTTGAGCACCTAATTGGGTTTGTGAAGCTGGGTGGGTGGGAAGGGATTGGAGCATCAGCTATCAGCTTCCCATTAGAAAGTGCTCTTAAAAAATCCAACAACTTTCACCTCCTTCCTCATAATTGTGTTTACTTTTATCACATTTTATTTCAATGTAACTTTAAAAAAAAAGGGGAAAAGTTGATAATGGAAAGCCTTAATTTCTTATTTCAAAATTTATTAAAAAAATTAAAAAGGATTAAAATTAAAATGAAACATTTTGAATTGAAATGAAATATTTTGAAATTTGGGCTTTTTGTTCTGTTTCAGTAAGAAATTATTTTTGACATTTTGAAAACCTCATGTGACAGAAAATTTTATGCCCGGAACTTTAAGTGAGAGCCTTGACTGACCAGATATAGTGCTATTTTCAGGCAGCCTGGAAGAGGTCTTATGTTGCTATGATCATCAGAAGGAGTATAGTCTATCTCTAGGCAAGGCTGTTTATCTTGAGTAGGTCACCAAAGCTGGATTTTTTAGGGGAATTCAAAAGAATCAGAGCCACGACCCAGTTTGCTCTTGAAGGCATCTGGTTTCTCTCTTCTCCCACTGTGGGGCAGCATACAAAATACAGAATGGAAGAAAATGGCAGCAAGAGAAGTCCTGAATTACTTTCAGGGGGCCTCCCTGCCTCACACTCACATGGGGTGAGAAGGGGAGGATGCAAGGTTGTGTGTGAGGTGGAGAGGAGCAGTTATGAATGGAGAGAGAAGAAGATTGGGTCAGTGGAAAAGAGAATGAGCAAGGTAAGGGGCAGACAGAGAGAAGCTGAATTCCAAGGAATATTCCTTGACTGAATCCCTTGGCCATTCTGCATTCCTGCCTTGGTAGCACAGATCTCTACTTTGTCTCTTTCTGCTCCAGTTACAGTCCGGCAGCACTTCTGGGATTTCTTTCAGGTAGCTATTGCAGAGACAGACAAATGGTGTTCCTAAAGGGCCCACTATGATTATCTGATCTGACCTCTGTTACAGAGAATTTGCCCTAGTATTCTTTGCATAAGTCCCACAGTTTCCATTCAGAATATAGCCCATCATTTAGGAAGACATCCAGTCTTAATTAAAAAAGACCAAGCAATGGAGAATCCATCATATCTCTCAGTAAGTGGTTCCATTGGTTCATTACCCTTGGCATTAGATATTTGAGCCTTATTTCCTGTCTGAATTTGTACATGATATCAGGGTAAGGCAGCACTCTAATGAGACTACCCCCAACAAGGATGGGGGGAGGGGAAGCAAATAACTCTACTAAATACTGTGTCACTTTAATCACTTTAGTTTATGTTTTAATTGGCTGGACATTCTGCCACCTTCTAATGGGTTGCCAAGGTGTGTTTTTTTTCTCTTCTTTTCTTTTTTATTTAAAGACAAAGGACCAACAAGACAATTATAAAGCATCTGAAAGGTCAGATTGGTACCTTCCACGCCCAGCTGTCTTTCACAGAATGTCTGCATGATTAAAAACCTAATTCTTGTGATCAAGATTATAATGAGAAGAGAAAATGAATGCAGGGTGCAATATAATGAATGCACAAATAGAAGGAACAAAATGTCACAACATGAATATATTCTCGCAGCATTGATTGCTAACATAAAGCACAACATGATGAATAGTAATGACGCACACCTAACACAGACTACCGTTTCACCATTCATTGTCATCTTTTGTCATCCTCTTTGGATGTCATTTGGCTTTGCTTTGCTATACTTTTTAAGGATCTGTCCTCTATTTCATGTCCACTGCTCCTTGAGAGAAACACAGGACGATAACATTCAGAATTTTGATATTCTTATTCTGAAGTCCCTGGTTAAAATTTTCAAAAAGGTCTACTGAATAAAGCGTGTATGTGTTTTTCCAGGCATTTAAATGATTTCAAAGGTGCAGAGTGCCCAACAATCCCCACTGTCTTCCCTAGGAGTTCCAAGTACTTGGGACTTCTGAAAAACCAGGCAACTTATTTAGGTATGGAAATACGAATTTTGAAGCCTAAGTCTAGGCTGTTCTTTCTTGATATTCTGGGCTACACTCTGCTGGAGTTCTAACTTTTTTCCAATAATGTCTACCCTTTCACTTCCTATGGGGCTGTAATAGGTCAGATGAGTTGATACTGAGTGAATCTTTCCTTCATTGATAACAATATTACAAAGGCAAGCTTGGAAATCCTCCAGCTTTCAAACTCTTGAATTTAAAGCATTTAAAACCTTTTTTCCCCATAAACACTCCAACCCCTGTTTTCAAGAAACAAAATAAAGTCCCTGAACTTTGTAGCTCCTTCTCGTCCTGAATAAATATCTCAGTACCGATGCTTACATTCTTACTCCTGTGTCCCACTTCATATGACTCTCATAATGGATGAAAGAGTGTTTGCAGGGTGAGCCATGATCTGCTATGATTCCTCAGTGAAATTATTGTGATGAATCACCATTGTCAATGATTTTTGAATGAGACAAATCCCAAACTAATTTGCTATCTGCAATCCAAATGTAATAGGCCTATAGATCATAAATCTTCTGCAAGAAAATATGCCTCCATTCTGTATCAGTCAATAAACAAAAGTGTTATTCATCCTTTCCTGCACAAGAGCAGCAGTGGAGAATATAATTAGAAGGTGAGTGAGAAATTGGGCAGAATATAAAAAGCATAGTACATAATGCTGGGATTCAAATTGATTTCACCAAGGTATCAGTTATTTACATGTGACAGAAATCATTATGCACAGTATATGTGCCATGCAAGTTCTTCAAATCAATATTGTAACTCATTTAGAGCATATTATAGGATTGTGCTGAGTTATGAACATAAGCACAGGAAAACCATGATCTAAAGGAAGTTAATGTAATTTAACTGGGGACGTGGAGTGAGCAGCAAATATTTGGTTAGGTCATAATATGTTAATGGTGACAATATGAGCAAAGAATTTCAGTCAAAGCCCGGAAAAAGTAAATGGCATCAACTTTAGATCATTGTCAGGTCTGCCTCTAAACTTCACTTTTGAAAAACAAAGGAAAAAAATACCAGTTTAGGGAGGGAGGAGAAGGGGGACATAAGGGGGAAAGGGAGGTGACTTATTTCTTAGTCCTGCTTTTCTTGCTCTAATCCTCACAATCCTATTCTACGGGGTAATGTAACAAGGATGTATGAGCTTCATATAAAACGCACTGGTCTGACATGGGCAATGCAGGAGGGCAGAGTAGATGGTCATTAGGGTTGTTTATGTCTTTAAAATCTACTAAACTCACGAGTGTGGGCAACAAAAAGAGTTAAGAAGACTGTGTGGAAAGTAGCATTGCAGCCTATTTTCACATCTTGGCTACTTGTGATGTCCCTCACCTACTCCACAAGTTTGCACTACAAGAACTGCCTGCTGCTGATCACAATGGAGGCGAATAACATCTATGAAAAGTGAAAGGAACAGCAAGCTGCACTCAGGTGTTACTTTTAGTATGGTCTATGAAACAGTGACAAGGGTAACCTGCACTGGATACCAACCTGTTCGTATGCATTCACTGCTGATGCCTGATACTAACAACAGTTGATGTTTGTAATGGAGGCAAAGCTTAAATGAAGGAGAACTGAGGAAAAGAAGATGCTGTGGAGTTCACTGCCACAGGCTGGAATTGAAGCAAAAAATAAGTTTATTTGGTAAAAGGCTGTTTAGAAATGTATATAATAATTATTACCAGTAGGTTTGGAAAGGGATATAAAGCCTTATGCTTAAAAACTTGCACTAATCTCTGGCTAAGGAGAAATTCCTGCATCTACCTCTAAAACCTTTTCACTGGTCCTGCTTCCAGGAAAGGTTCAAGATGAGAGAGCTCTCTGGATGTGGTCCAGTCTGTCCACTCCTGTGTTCCTACAGGAATAAACATGCAGTTCCCAGAAAAATAAGCATAAAGGTAGTGCCACTGGATTCCCTGTTTGTTTCTTGGAGAATTTGCGACTAAAGGAACTTGCAATGACTTTTCCAACAGTTGAATGCTTTTGCTAACCCCTCATCTTGCAGAACACAACTGGAGATCCAAGAATCACCTTGAGGTCTCGTGTGCCAACCCTGAAGCCCCAGAAACTGGCACAAGAAGGAAGGGGGGAGTTTCCACTTTTATTAAGAAAATCATAGGAGTTTGGGTCACAAGCCAACGGGCCAAAGGGAGGGAACAGGTAAAAGGTAAAGAAACATCAACACTGTGGTAACGTACTTAGCACTTTAATTCCACCCCCTACACACCTCCAGAGATGTCCTCAGGTGTCCTCAGACAAGCCATTGGTCCCTAGAGAGCTCAAACAGCACCCTACAGGGGTGCCCCCGAGTCTGAGTCCAGCTCCTTCAGTCCACAGTCCTGGCTGACCGACTGAGTCAGTGAGACTCCAGCTCCACTGTGCACTCCTTTGTGTAGGGATGTCCAGATTCCATGTGCACACTGCTCTTTCTTGCCTTTACTCCAGGCTCAAGCCTCCTCTTCCTTTTTGCCTTGCGTTCAAACTCCTGGGGTTTTCTGGGAGTTTTAGTCCACATTACCTTCACATACATTACTCTGGGTTCTTTCTTTCTGACCTTTATCCAGTAACAAACGATTCTTTCAGTGACCTGGGTGTAGGCCCACTGTCTTTGACAAATTAGCACAAGAATAATGCTTGGACCATATTAATATAACTTGTTCCAATAAAGGATCCTAAGAAGGAATGGACTCCAGCTTGCTTCCCCATCACTGTATGGGCTCTGTGGGCTCAAGCAGAATGCAAAGCACATAAATGGAGCAGATTTTACTATGAGCAGACTTGATTATGAGCATGCAGAAGAACTGGAACAGTGGAATAAGCTAGTCCTATTTTACACAACTTCTGTAATTCTGTAACATGATAATCTCTATGGCTTGTTAAGGGAACAAAAACAGAAAAAATGGTGCAACTCTCCATAAAATCTGGGTTTACATCATCACTGGGAAAGGTATAGGTGTGCTCCTTCTCATTCATTTTTTTCACACCATCCGAAACTCATCCACTGGGATAGTTGTCAGTTTGTCTTTAGTAGCTAAACATATAGCATGGAAGTGATTCCACTCAGTGGAGCCAGGTGAGAGTCAGGGCTGAAATGTTCTTGGGTATCACTGGTAACAAGCCTTCTTATAAAGATCACCTGCGGACTAAAAAGTTACAGAGGACCAAACTGCGATTAGTCAAAACATTACTGTGCAGAACAATTGAGATAAGTGAAGATCAGACACACACATACACACTTGTTTATACAGGTACTAAATGACTTCACAGTAAGGACTGCACAGTCAGCATCTCGTGTAGACACAGCCTGGCTGAGCCAATCACAGAAGCTTTATCTTTTGCTACACTGCAGCAAGCTCAAGGCCAGCGAAGCAGCTAAGGGCACTGCTGTAAAAACCTGATTCTCGTACCTATATGCCAGTTCTTAGGATGGCTGAGAAGGCCATATGCTGCGCTCATAGTCCTCCTGCAGCAAGCTTCCCAGTGAAAATCAGCACCAGGGATGTATGCTGTGTTTCCTGTCTTTGTTTATCCTTTCTGTCCCTTTAGTGGATGTATCGTATTTTGTTTTCAAGGAAACAGAATTTAATTTTACCAAGGACAGCAACAAATGTGCCAGACCATCTCTGCTGTCAGATTTGTCTCTTGAAAACAGCAATAGATACCATGTGAACAAATGTCAAGCAGGAGAGGGAGCTTACCACCTCATACAAGCTATCTGGCTACAGGGAAAAGGCAAGGTCGGTAATATTCAAGCCTTACTTATATTTCAAAGATTTAACTGTTTATTTTTCTTCTCTTTTGTTCTTCATTTTAAATGTTTAAAAGGTTTTCAGTTGGGGTTGCAACAATGGGAGTCACTAGTGATAGCTCAACATGAGACTCCAGAACTCGCTGTGAAGGTCGTCACAGTGAACTTGGGTTTGAGAGACATCTTATCCTCTGCTGAGCCTGAGGCTCTTGCCACACCCTTCATTTCAACACAATATTCCCCGGATCTTAGCTTCCAAGCTGAGGGAAGTAGACCGACTGTGCCAGATACTTCTGGAGGGACCAAGATGGTGGTAGTAGCTGGGTGCTGGCCTTTCTCTTACGCACAATCCATTGGAGTCAGCTAGTGGTGTTGCTGGCTGGCAGAGGAAGGGAACTCTCCATGGTCTGTAAGGTGCCAGCTCTGGAGGCACAATCCTTGCTCTTTCTGTCTGAGGATGGAGTATCAATGCACCACCTGACACAAAATTGGAGCTGATGGCCCAATTAAGCCCCTAAAGAGCAGTAACTGAGAAACTAGCTAGTGAGTTAGACAGCACAGAGTGCTCAGAGATGACTCATGGTGAAGTAGCCCTCCCCACAAAATTCAAACCCCATTGAACTCCAGAATAAATCATGACCCAGATCTGAACAAAGCAATATTCTGGAGATGGCTAGTGTCCCATTCTTCTGCCATGCGGAATAGCTCCTAATGACACTGCCGCTCACAGGAGTGGAGCAAATGCTGATGAGCTGCCGATTTAAATGTACAAGTGCTATCATTTTTAATTCACAGAACTGCATGAGATGCTGCCAATGAATGTTCATGCTCTAAAAGCACAAGAAAATGTGGTTACAACTAGTTTGAAAAAGTGCTTCACCAAAGCAGATGGAATTTTGGTTCCATTAGGTAGGAAATGAATGAGTTTTTTTCCGCACAATGCTACCAATCTCTTAGCTTTGAATAAGGAACAAAGAATTAACTTACATCACAATCATGCCCCATGGAAACAAACCAAGAGTAACTTACTCCAGTGCAACAGAGGCAATCTGAGCAGAATAAAAGAAATAAAAACCCATGTTACAGGACTTCGGAGACGACCAGCAAGAACAGGTAGCAATTTTCTTTCTGTATTATTATATCCGTCTGGCTAGATTACTACCTACTGTCTAATTAAACTGATGCTCTCTGATATATATGAAGTAAATTTCAAATCCAGCCCACTCAGAATGTAACAGCAGTCTGCACCATGGAATTAATTTAATCACTCTTTATGGGGGAATATTAATGCCCTTAAATTGAAAGGCATCCTAAATTTCCTTATCAGTCAGTTCCCTCCACCTTAATCTCTTCAAGGCATTTAACTAAGGAAATGTGAAAGGTGCTTCCTGATCAGTTATTAATACAGGATGTCATGTTCATTATGAAGACAGAGCTGAACTAGACTTTTTTACTATGGTTTCAGGGATCAGACTAAATAGCAGGGCCGTATTCTGCTCCTGACACAAACTACAGGGCTGTTGACTCAAGTCTGAGGGTAAAACAAGAGTAGTACCTAATGTTTTACTTTGAAAAGTAATTGTTCCATCACTGGCCATTTAGCATAGAAAGAAAGAAAAAGAATAATTGCAAGATGTTTTATTCTTGTTTCGGGCAGCACAGCCAGCTAAGGCTCAGTTTTCTCTTCTAATGCCCACTCTTTCTCTTGGCCTGAGCAAGACATGGAAAAATCAGCTTTAGCGTGAGAAAGAAATAGCATCATACATTGTCACCAGTATGAGTGGGGCATTTTGTTAACTTCACCAGCCTCTACCCCTGCCACTGAACCACCCAACATTGAAAACACACACTAGCCGGATATTTCTCATAAGCAATGAGAAATGATGTAGTTAATGAGGGCAGGTTTTTTTTAATTACCATCGTTCAGAGTCAACAGCTTACTCATAGCTGACCAAAGCTAGTTTACTCCTCTCTCAGATCTCTTATTCCAGAGAAGGTTTTCAAATGCTCCTGAAGGAGCTACAATCCCTACTGGTTTGGACACCTTACTCTACTGGAGTTCAGCATGGTAGTGTCAGGTTATCTTCTTGCAGACTTTTTCAGGATGTGCTGCATTACTGCTGCACATTCAGAAATTTTGCTTCGGCTAGAACCGCTTGTAGCATGCACTTTATTTTAAATATAAATTTGTGTTTTGCAGAATTTTCAGCTGAACAGAAGACCAGACGTGTTTGCTTCCATTAGAGTTGTGCAAAGAACTTGTTTTCAATATGTCAGAAGTTCTGAAAACACTGAAAAATGGGTCACCCAGGGGAAAACATTTCAATTTTTTTGGTAAAGTGGGAAAAACAATCATTTTGGCTAGAAGGAAACATTTTGTTTTGGTTCCGCATATTATTGATGTGTTTTTTAAAAGTAAAACAGAAGAAAATTTCACAATGGAAAGTTGTTACTAACTGAGAAATCAAAGTGTTTTATTTAGGAAACATTGAAAGAAAATGTTTTGAATGAATAATTGTTTTTACTGGTTATTGCAGCACACGCAATATTTTGGAAAGCCGAAACTCAGACACGAAATCTTACTGAATTGCTGAAACAGTATTTTCCACCAAAAAAAAAAAAAGTTTCAAACAAAAACTCGTTGCCCTGCTTTTGTGTAATACTATAGCTCCATGCAGGAGCAGGCACCTTAGTCCTACTTAGTCGTCCTTAGATATTCCCAGCCCTGATAATGCATGAGCCAGTCACTTTGGGCCCCTTGAATATCACTTCTCAGCCTCTGTTGTGAGTCATCAGTATAAAACTGTTCAGCTTCTAAATTACCCGGTGTCTGTCTCATGAGTGAGCTGTCGCGTCTTGCCCACATTTATAATCAAGTAGCCATGAGTGTTCTCCAGCACAGATGACATTTATTGCACATTTATACAGAACATTTTAGCCAGGAGGAGCCTTAAAATTGTTATTAATAATACATAAGAAACACTTTCCCATGTTGTGGCTGCCTTTGCTCTGCTACACCTCTGATTTTCCTTACCTCAGTTGGACCCACCCTCCTACTACATGCCAACTTACTGGAGATATGGAGTCCTTGGTCTGACTCTACCTCAATCACTGGCACCAGTCAAGATCCCACTCTTGAAGGGAAATCACTGTGTAACCCTTCTGCTATGCACTATTTAGCAGTAACAAAAACTAGGTTCAGTTTTTAAGGGTTCTCTCTGAGGCCACTGGCAGACATAAATTAAATGCATGATAGGATCTCATGCGAGATCCCAACAATCAGCATGGCAGGAGGTGTGATAGTGGGTTCAAGCATCATGATCCTGGGCTCCCATTGAACCAGGGAGTAGTAAGGTGGGCTCCCTGAGTTCCCTTAGGTGGCAGCTCTGATCAGCTGATGGGGCTGCCAGCTGGGGGAGCACATCTGAGCCAAGGGCTCTATGCACTCCCCTTGGTGGGAGTCCCCATCACCTGACCTGTGCTTCTGTCCTCTGGAACTAGAAATCTTGAAGGGCTCTGATGTGCTCCAGAGGCTGGGAACACTGGCCACATGTTCAATAAAAGCTGTGATTAAGAACCAGCCACAAAATTCGTATACGTATTTTGCGTGATAACTTTTTGGCTTCTTTCTCATTTTATCATGCCATTAATAGAATGATTACAAGATGTCTTACGTGTAACATCTGTCAGGGGCCTAATACACTTAAACAATGCCAGTGCCAGTCCCCACTCAGAAATCTGGGAAGATTAAAACATCCTGGTGCTTACAATGAGCAAAATCTCCACGCTGTCAAGCAGTGAGTTCCAGGGGTGAACCCAGGGACAAGGAAAACACTCTGAGCAGCAATTTGAGAAATTGGAGATAACTGAATGGCAGATAAGACTCCCTCAAGATCTTTTGGCAATGGCGTGACCCAGGTCTCCTTCCACAGCTGACACTACCCTCCCCCTTCATTCATTACACCCCACTCACTGCTTGTCATCTTTGTCAGCTCAGAAGGGTTCAAGTTTTAGAGATGCAGATCTTTAAAGGCTACAGAGTACCAAGCTCCAGGGGTGCTGCTGGCTTTCTCAACCAAAGCCACTGCTGCTGGGAAAGGAGGTATTTAAAGTCCTTTAGGCTTGTGGTGTTATCTTTTGAGTGCTCATAGTCATCACCACTACTCACTAGTTACCACTGCTACATCTTGGCTTTCCTCTTGCCATATTGTCATGTCAGAGCTTTTTCTGTGAAGAGTCCGTCACAGACAAAACTCCAAGCTGAGAACCTTATTTTCAAGTGGCTCAGGGGTTTCCTTCCGTTGTCAAAAAAAGGGAACCAAAAGGATACAAAATTCCAGACAGGACTTTATCACACTACAGCAACAACATTAAATGAGCCCTCCTCCTGAGTTGTTTGGGCTCCTTTATCTTAACATTGGAGGCTGCAATATCAGTTAGGGTGGCCCCTTATCCTTGGTATATTGAACATAATTCCCTTAAGCATCTATTTCCAATCATAGCTCATACTGTTTCAACCGCTCCAAACCCCAACTTTTAGCAAAATTGTTTCAAATGTCAATGATGGACATGCACCCAAAAGACAGAAAAATAGCATGTAACTCAGGCCTGCCTCCCTTGAGTCTGCTCCCTTTGTGATCATCCAGAGTTGCCAGGAGAAGGCACCCTTCTCTAAAGGGCCTTGATCCAGCTAGAGTTTTTAAGCACCTCTGGGCTACTGTCCACCATGAGTTCCCTCTTCATATAGAGTATTAAGCTTATGTTTACAGCAGCAGACCTCATGGAACATGTGGGGGAATTTGCCTGTCCCCTTCATTACCCAAAACATATTTGAAACAACTCAGAAAGCTCCATTTCATATTTTCTTGAACCTATCTTGTCCATGACAGATGGAGAAAAGCAAAGAGAGAAAGAATATTCCTCATGGTTATTTTTAAAGCACTTAACACAGTTCAGATATTTTTAATGGGAATCCACTTCTATTTTCATCTTCCCACTGTGTTTCCCACCAAGTGGGACATGCTGCCTGAATAAAACCAGGTCATTTAGTGTTTTTGGTGACATTTAACTCATTAATGGGTGCATTTGCCAAACAGAGGTGATTTCACATCTTTAAAATCATAATGCTGCCTTCCCCCAATAAAAAGAGGAGTGTTAGGGTTAAAGTATTGCCAAACAGTTATGTTTTAGTCTTTAATAGAGCTAAGCCATTTTGTTTCATGAAAGCACATGAAGGTATACAGAACTGGACAACTGGAATTTTATAGGCATCTCATAGCCTTTCATGATCTTTTATTCCCCCCAAAAGTCAAAGGGCAGAATTAATTAATATTCAAGGCCAGGAATATAATGCTATAGTGATGCTAAAGCTGGAGAGCAAAACCCCATTACCGGCTGTAGATTGTGCTTGGTAGCCATGAACAAGAAGATAATCAATGTGTGCTATTCTAATACGGTATATCAAGGCCCTAAGTGTTGCCATGTATTAAGTCTATTTTCTGTAAGGGCTTTTGTCAAGGCTGTATTTCAAGCATTACAGAAGTGAGCTGAATTCTCAAACACAACAAAATCTGATCTTTTGTGTCCTACCTTCATAAATTTCTTTATTTTTCTTCTTAAGTAAACGTTTTTGTATCAGTCATTTTCCCCCTGGGTGAGGTAATTAATTGCAATTGGTGCTACTTAAGTTACAGTTGACTCTGAGCCTGTGTTCTGCATTCTTTGTGTTCGTCTTTCCTGTCTTTTACATACCAGCCGTAATTGCAGGTGACTTCTGCAGCAGTATTTCACAAAGAAGTTTAGGCTCCCTTTGTGGACTGACAGCCTACAGGGCTTGGAGACTGTTTCCATGATTTAAATTAAGTAACTCTGATTCTTCATGTCCTAACTAATGTGTTCTGACAGATGGTAAAATTATGCAAATACCAGACTTTTCTACAGGTAACCCAAGCCAGTAAAACTGCTGCCATGTAGTTTGCTACATTCCAAGCTGTAGTGTCTGCTATTGGTGGAAATCAGATAGCGACTAGGAATGACAGACATTTTAAAGGAGGGGCAGCAATGAAGGTGTCAAGCTGAGATTACCATATTTTCTTGCATATAATGCATCACCATGTTTTTGAATGGCATTATGAAGAATTCCCCCTCCCCCTCTCACAGTTATGGCTGCATAGATTAGGGACAGAGCCTAATCTCTAGATGACTAATCTATCTTTCCTACATAACTAAAACCCTAGCTTCTGCTGAAGAGTGGTCTTCATGGGTGAAACTTTGATCTTGAAAAGAGCTAAAGAGCTGTGAAATTGGAGGAGAGAACAGAAGCCTTAGTAGATAGCTTGGTTCATGGAATGACCATTAAAAAAAGGAGAGATGATTGTTAACACCTGTGAGGTGAAGAACACTGGGTATGTCTACAAGTGCATTTAAGCACGCCTACATTTAATGCATATTATCTTAATGTGCATTAAGTGGGTTTAAGCAGGTGTCTACATGTGTAGCATATTAACTCTGTGTGTATGGACTGACTTGGGACCAACTCAGTCAACTTGGGACTAATCCAAGTGAGTCCACACACAGTGTTAATGCACTTCAGTATGTCTACACGTGCATTAATGTACTCTAACTATTCACACCTAAATTTGATACCTGCATTTGCAGGTATCAAATTTAAGCATGATTAGCCCAAAATTGCCATTTTGAAAACACATTAAATGCACACATGTGTAGATGCATGCCCTAACGCACCTTAAATTTAGGCTAATGTGCCTTAAAGCGTCTTGTGTTGACATGGCTACTGTGAAGTAATGGGATACTCCCTCAGATGCCTAAATAGTAGTACCAAAGCTGCTGTGGTGTGGAGAAGGAAGCAAAGCAGGGTTCTTCTGTCTCAGGCAAAACATTTTGTCTGCATGACTTTGCAAAAAATTTTGGCTTTCAGAATTTGATGCTGATAAGCCCGTTTTCCATGAATAACTTAGGTCTGATTCTGATTTCTGTCACCCTAAAATATATCAGGAGTAACCTCACTTTTATCCAGGAGCTTGATTCCCATTTGTGATATGATCCCTCCCACCACCAGGAGTGACTTCCGTGTAGCAATGTGATACCCAAGCCATCTTTCAGGTAGTGAGCTCAGGTATCAGTAGCAGTTTAGCCATAGCAGCACAGAGGTTAGTTTCAGTCAACAAGATTCCTGCATGACTTTGGCAAACCAGCCTGAACTCTGCACTGCCCCACTAGACTGGTACCAGTACTTGACCTATCTGTATTAAAACTAGAGTGGGGATGTCTGCATTATGCTGCAAGCATGGCACTGTAGGCCTATCTTCTATCAGTGTGACAGGACCACCCATTTTAAGACCAGGGTGGTGTTGAAAGAACCAGTGTGAGAACCCTACATGTTTCTAGTAGTGTAAAACTTGAGGCCAGAATCCTGCTTGAGGTTTAACACTTCTCATCTACTCCTAAGAGGATATATTAAAAATACAGAAGAACAGCTTCTGAGAATTTTGAAAAGAAATCTACATTGCTGTTCAAAAAGAAACCTGCCCTCCCTTTCAGCTTTTGGGATCAATACAGTGATCGATATACAGTGTCGATATGGACAGATACATCCCATGAAAGGCAAAAATCAAAGAATTGAAAAGGACTTCAAGGGTCATTTTGTCCAACTGCCTGCACAAATACTACTCCTAAATCACCCCTATCCAGTGCTTACTCAGTCTCCTTTTGAAAGCAAGGAGCCAGATGGAAGGGGTGAGGTAATCAGGGATCCTCATGGCAGAGGAAGGCCTCAAATGTCAGCCCTTGGGCTCAGCAGGTCAGCCATCTTATCACCCAAGGCTCTGAGGCACATGGATGTTTCTGAGTTTAATTTAGTTAACATGACATCAAACTTTTTGAAAGATGTATTCCAAATCTGCCTACAGCCAGCAGGCCTGTGTCCTCCTCAGCATGAAAGAAAACTGTAAGATAGGTTTGTCCAGAAAGCCAAATAAGGCTTTTGAAGAAACAAAAGCACAAATGTGGCACATGGAATGTTCCCTTTATAAATAGCTTAATGCATGATTAATCAATGGTTTAAATGTGTTATAGCTGTGCATGGTATATATTATTATAAATGACTTTAAGCATACCAGCACACCAGATGCATCTCAAGCAAGACCCAAGAAGTATCCTCGTGCTTTACTTGGCCTTGGTGAGGCCACAGCTTGAGTATTGCATCCAATTCTGGGCCCCACTAGAAAAGATGTGGAGAAGCTTGAGAGAGTCCAGAGGAGAGCCGCACGCGTGATTAGTGGTCAAGAGATCAGGTGTTACGAGGAGATACTGTGAGGCATGGGACTCTTTAGCCTGGAGAACTGTAGGTTCAGGGGGGACTTGGTGGCAGCCTATAAGTACATAAGGGGTGTGCATCAGGCACTGGAAGAATGGCTGTTCACCAGGGCACCCCAAGGGAAGACAAAGTCTAACAATCACAAACTGCTGGGAAAACATTTTAGACCGGACATAAGGAAAAACTTCTTTACCCTCCGAGTCTCCCGATTCTAAAATAGACTTCCCCCAGAAATGGTGCAAGCATCTACTTTGCATACCTTAAGGAAATGCCTGGATCTTTATCTTGCTGGAGTCATCTGACCCAAGCTGACTTCCTGCCCTTTGGGCAGGGGGCTGGACCTGACGATCTTATGAGGCCCCTTCCAGCCCTGATGTCTATGAAATCTATGAGAAGGTGGTGTGCTTAAATAGCTCTAAACCAGGGGTTCCGAAACTGTGGTACATGCACCCCTTGGGGTACGCAGGAGAAATGTTGTAATGGGGGACTTCATTTCATGATAATACTAATAATTAGCATTTAAAGGGTTAAAGTATAAACTGTGACCTGGTATATCTAGAAGGGGGCTTGTAATAAGAACAAGTTTGGGAACCTCTGCTCTAAGCCGTGGTTATAAACAACCTATAGAGCTGTTGACCCTTTTAACTATCTTTAATAATTGATTAACTGTCTATTAAAATATCCATCACTCTCTGGAATGTTATAATAAAGTGTGACCTGAATTAAAATAGGTCAAGTGCATTTTAATCAGAAGCTTCTCTTAGCAATAACATGAGATACCACTTCAGTAGAGGCAGTAGCTGCCATTTTTCACTTCATGTAAAGAAAGTAAAGAGAACCCAATCTTGTTTATTTCAAGTACATGAACAGGAGCTGCTGGGTGCTTGCCTTTGTACTTCATTAATTATTTGATTGTAAATTTGGGTTTTGTGGCAAGGAGAATAAAAAAGTAATTTATTAAAAGAGAAAAGTGGAAGCTTTAGTGAATAGGTTGTTATATACTATCATTCAGTTCATAAATTGACATGTTTCTGAAAGTTGTGAGTAGACCATATAGTACATATGATGGGTCGTTTTCGACCTGGAGGGATGTGGGCAGTGGAGTTCTCCAGGGCTCAGTCCTCGGGCCTGTGCTATTCAACATATTTATCAGTGAATTGGAGATGGGTGTGGAAAGCATGCTGTCCAAATTCGCTGATGACAAAAAGATGTGGGGAGAAGTAGGCATGCTGGAGGGGAGGGACACAATCCAGCTAGATCTGGACAGGTTACAGAGGTGGGCGGATGAGAATAGGATGAAATTCAGTGCAAACAAGTGCAAGATACTGCATCTAGGGAGAAGGAACCTGCAACATACCTGTAGGCTGGGGGACACTCTTCTCAACAACACAGTGGTGGAAAGGGATCTTGGAGTCATTGTTGACTCCAGGATGGATATGAGCTGCCAGTGCAAGGAAGTGGTCAGTAAGGCTAACCGCACCTTGTCGTGCATCTACAGATGTGTCACAAGTAGGTCCAGGGAGGTGATCCTTCCCCTCTATGCAGTCAAGCCATATTTGGAGTACTGTGTCCAGTTCTGGATGCCGTACTCCAAGAGTGATGTGGCTAACCTTGAGAGGTTCCAAAGGAGGGCCACTCGCATGGTCAGGGGGCAGCAGGCCAGGCCTTACGAAGATGGACTAAAGGGCCTGGATCTATTCAGCCTCCACAAGAGAAGACAGAGAGGATCTGGTGGCTGTCTATAAACTCACCAGGGGGACCACTGGAAAATAGGTGAGGCTCTGTTCCCCAGGGCACCAGCTGGGATAACAAGGAAAAATGGTCACAAATTGATTGAGAGCAGGTTCAGGTTTGATATCAGGAGGAATTCCTTTACGGTTAGGGCTGCCAGGCTCTGGACTGAGCTCCCAAAGGAGGTGTTGCTATCCCCTACCTTGCAGGTCTTCAAGAGGAGGTTGGATAGATATCTGGCTGGGGTATTATGATATCAGCACTTGTTCCTGCCCAGGGGAGGGGGTCGTACTTGATGATCTGTTCAGGTCCTTTCGGATCCTAGAAACTATGAAACTACATGACCATATAATAAAGTACAGTAATAGTAATTTTAATTTTACATTCCCAGAAGATGATCTGTTAACAAATGTGGGTAAAACAGCAGTCTCATGGTGAAAAAGATGTTTTCTTTCAATCAAAACTGCAGTTTTAAAGATCATCACATGTATAAGTAAGTTAAAAGGACTTAATTATCATTGCAAAGTTAGTTACTCAGAAATTACAAATGCCAGAATTCAGTATGCTCATACAGCCTGAATTCACCTCCCTCCCCCTCCCTTTTTGTCCCTGAATAATGGCATAATTTTTAATTGGAGAATCTCATGCTATTGCTCTGTAGGATCCTTCCTCATTTGGTGCACAAGATAGATAATGCTTGCTTAGACAGCAGCTACTTAATATTATTTTTTCTCTTTGTTGCTCTATTTGTAGCTTCATACTTTATTTGCTGCACACTACATCTACCTTACACTGAAGGCAGGAACCTTAATTTCCTCATGGGCTGTTTCTAGACAATCCTCAACATATTATTTGCGTCTCAATGCCTCTCCTCAGCTCGCTGTCCCAGTCTCCTTCCCTGCTCCCTGTTCTGGTCTTTTTGATCAGGAGCTCTCAGCCACCAGCTCCTTCCTGTCCAGTCAAACCTCAGTAGCATAACAAAGTGGGGGTGACCAGGGCACCACACCTGTATTCTGACCCTGGCGTGAGGGGGGAGGCGAAAAATAGTAGGAGCTGTGCTGTTAGGCTGGCTGCTGCTGCTGCAAGTGCAGTCACTGATGATGCCTTATGCTATGCTGCTGCCCAGGTCACTCAAACAGCCAGTTACGCGTCTGCCAAACCCAATTCCCCCTTTATGAATTCTCATCTTTAGCCTCCAATTACCCCTGCTCTCGTTCCATGGCCTCACTGTCAACCAGTCCTGCTTGCTTTCCTGCACTCCTTTACTAAGTTAAGGGCTCTTCTCTTTCAGTTCCTTGTCCCATTCTCTTGGTCCAGCAAGTTCCTGTTTTCCCTTAATAACCTGACTATTTCTCAAATATATGTCGTCTCCTATCCAACTCCTTCCCTCAGACCAGTGTACTTGTTCAGCTAGTCCAAGCCTCCTTGTACAATTTGCCCCCACCCCTACCAAACTCAGAATCTCTCCTTTAAAGTACAGGAGCAGTAGTGCTGGTCAAAGGAGAGGTTACCAACATTTTGTAGTATGAGCAAAATGGTATTTTCCCTTGACTTTGATCTCAAAGTAGCTGGATCATTTTGGTTGAAAATTTACAGCATAATTCAACCAGAGTTAGATACCCAGCATGAAAAATGTCATCCTGAGATTGAAAATTAAATTAAATAATTTAAAATTAGGCAAAACTATAAGCAATTGAAAAACAGGGCCTTATCATGGATAATGTCAGGAAACTATAGGAATAGGTGGTACTACCAGGTCTTGCTATGATCCTATAAACAAAATAGGGCTGTCAAACAATTAAAAAATGTGATTGCAATTAGTTGCATGATTAAAAAGGTTAATTGAAATTAATCACGATTTTAATCACACAGCTAAGAACTCAAAAAAATTATGCACGTACTTTGTATAGTTGGGGGGCAGGGTGTGTAGGGGTAATTTGTGAAGGTGTGGGGGGCTGTGGCTGTTTGTGTGGGGTTTAGAACCTGGGGATGGGGGTTTCCACATACCCTGGCAGGATTTGGGGTACTGTGGGTCAGGAGTGAGGGGCAACAGCAGGGCTGGGGAGGGGTGGGTTGTGGCTTGGGTGTGAGGGCCAGAGACACACACACACCCAACCCAGTAGGTAAGTGTGTGGGTATGAAGAGGCATGGGGGAGGGAAGTGATGGGGGGGGGGTGTGGATTGAGGTCCCCACAGTGAGAGATGGAGTGGGGCCCTGGCAGCAGCAGGGGCTGGGGTGAATGGGGTCCAGGGGCCAGGGCGGGTGATGGGACAGAGGTGTTGGTGGCTTGTCCAGGGCTGTGCACGTATGCTGCGGGGGTGGGGGGGCACTCCCACTGCTGTGCACACCCCCAGGGGAGGCATGGGGGGCATATGCCCCCTGGATTTATGAACAGGACGGAGGTGGGCTCTGCTCCCTGCTGCTGTTGTCCCAGGAACCACGTGACACCGTGCTGTGCCTCCTGCCATTGGGTGGGCAGGGGACGCAGTGCAGCCAGCGTGCAACTCCCAGAGGAAAGGCAGCGGGGCACAGAGCCCAGCCCACACTGACAGTCCACCTCCACCTGGCACACAAATCTGGGGGGCATGTGCTCCCCCCATGCCTCCTCTGGGGTGCCCCTGGATTAGTTGCCTGTGGCTCTGTCCCACAAACCACCCCAGCCCTGGGGCTCTATACGTCTTAGCCCCTGCCCCTGCCTCTGCTCCACTCCTGCACTCACCATGGGGGCCTTGATCTGCCCCCCCCCATGCTCCTTCCTTCCCCCTCACTCCTTCCCCTGCACAGACTTGCCTGCTGGGTGCTGTTCCACATGCCACTGGGCTGCTTTCCTGGTTCCCTGAAAGTTGTGGCAGCATGTCTGTGTGTGCCACTCCCACCCCTGCCGTAGCTGCCTGGAGCCTGCACTTGAGCTGCCCTGCGGTCCTCTGCACTGCCACCACGGTGACCCAGAGGAGGTGGTGATGGCAGCGGAGCAAAGCCTGGGTATGGGCTCCAAAATCACATGTACAATTAACGCATTAAAAAAATTAATGTGAAGTGCATGTTAACCACAATTAATTCACAGCCCTAAACCAAAATCATTTTCTTTTGAGGGGAAGATTTAAAATGGGGGAGGACAAGTTAATGTTCATGTGTGCACATTATACTCTCAACTTGCTCATCCCCTAAATCAGAAGCTGTGATCCAACACCAAACAGGGAATTATGCAAACCTGTCCATTAGTGCTACAAGGAGCAAAACAAGTTATAACATTCTCTTTGGTTAACAGCATGACAGTGATCAAGGGAGGCTTGTCTCCCCCACCTTCTTATTCAGTTCTGACATGGATAACATCCCTGAGGGAAATGTGCTCCTCTCTTTCTCCCCCTGCTGCTCTCCCCACACTTTCACTTACACAGCTGAGTGGTTTGTTCTTTTGCTAAACCCGGATCCAGAAAATGAGGTAGGGCTGCATGACAACACAGTGCAGAGCATTTAAGACTTTAATTATATTTTGCTCCTTGGATGCTGGTTTTGCTCAGCAGGTCCATTAAGACCATTGGGAGAAAAGACCTGACATCTGAATTTTTTATCAGTAAGTCCCGACGATAATTTGCAGTGTAAACAGCACACCAGGAACAGTGGAAAGCACTATCTTGTCCTTTAACATTAAATTAATTTTTCTCAGTTGATAAACCCATAGCATTGGATTATCTTCTCACCTTAACCTACTTGTTTCCTCAAGGTCAAATGCCATCAGATTCTCTCCTGGTACAGCAGTGTCCTAAAAATACCCTAGTATATGTGTGAGAGGATAGGTATGGGGCAAGTCTGTGTTAGGCCACCTTATCTGTTATTTCAGGTCCTGAATCAAACCCTACTGCCATCACTTCTGGCTTCACCAGGTTTTGGATTAGGCCCATGGACTGTGCCTATACTGCTGGCCTTGCTGACCTTCTACTTACTCTGTACTCCCTGGTGCTTTATCCACAGCAACTGTCCAGCTTGATCCTGAAGGCTCTAATGTACTTAATGTGTCTGAGGCTGGCTCCACTCACCTCCTGAGCCTGCCTGTCTCTGCAGTGTGTTGATGCAGGTCTTGAGCACCACTACTGCCTGTCTTGTCTAATCTACAGAAGTGGCAATCCCACAACTTCCTGTTCCCAAATTTTACTCATCTGCACCCACAGCCTGTCTTCAGCCTGAAATTATAGACAAGTCGCAGGCTTTTCTGGGGACATAAGAAGCACAATGAGGATGACTTTAGGCTCCAAAGCATAATGCATAAGGGAAAGATGGTTTTGGTTTGGTTGAGACCACTCCAAAACAGCAATGTAGCTAATCTGTGGTCTGGCAGAAGTTAGCTTGTCAGCCTTCACTGAACTTGGGAGCGAACTCAGATGCTGAGGACATGGGGTCCATGTAAATATTTAGCTAATGATACAGAAAGGGGGCAGAGACAAAACAGCATCTACCATGCCATAAGGACAGACTATGATCAGGCAGTACAGGCTGCTCTAAACAGCAAATTTGGTCTAGGTGTCTAATGGATTTAATGGATGCAGTGGCCTAATGGACAAAGTCCTGGAGTGGAGTCCTGGGTTCTGTTTCCATCTCTGTCACTAGCCTGTTGGGTGACTTTGGCAAGACCTTTCACCTCCCTAATCTCAGTTGCCCTTCCTTGTCTATTTAGTTTGTAAGCCCTTTGGCACAAGAACAGCCTCTCACTATAAGCAATAGGCTCTGACCTGAGCTGCACTGCCATGGCATGAGTTACAGTAGCAAAACAAAGCATAATGCTGTACTCCCCCATGGGATCTAGAAGTAACCTCAGTGCTTGATCACCCAGCCATTCTTACAGTGAAGTAAAGTGGAGTTCTGCCTAAGAAAAAAATACTTAATTTTTAGAGGCCTGTTTCACCCAGGAAGAGAGCTCTGTTTTTGAGCTAGAATTTCACAGTGAAAGTGGAATGTAGCATATGAATTTAATGTGAGCACTCAATCCCCAGTAGATCTGGAAAGGACTAGAACATGTTTTATGGATTAGAGTAGTGCACTTGGCAAAGCTGGGTGTTTTTCCTGCACCAAAAGGACAAAGGAGGGCAAACCACATACAGCTTTAACCACCTGTATTGTTAGTCTGGCAATGAAGAAAGGTCACTGCCAGGGAGTTTCACAAGTTGTTCTTATTCACTATTATTTATTTATGGTATTTATACAGAAGGAACAAGGTATTGAAAAAAAGAAGCCAAGGTTGATCAACTACATGCTGACCTGCATACAAATGGCCTTCACTCCTCCTCCTGACCCCACCCTCTCAACGGCATTGTTACAGCATGGATTTATTAAACCAAGAAAACATTTTCTGTCCCCCACCATGGACCATTGGGATGGACCACAGGACAACTCAGGCAAGTGCCATTGCCTTACAGGGATGTGATGGCACTGATTTTTTATGCCCCAAACAATGTTTTGGAAGCTGAAAGTTTCTGAAATGATGGGCTTCTGCAGATCAGCATGTTAGTCTGTTGCTTGTTGCAAAGCAACTTCTTCTTGGTTTTCATGTACAAGCCCAAGGCAAATACAACATATTCCACCCCCTTTTGAAATTTGCCTCTAAGTTTCACAAGAACAAATACCACTGACATCAGAGTGTAGACATGTGTAGATGAAACAGGGGCCCTAAATTGAAGCAGTGGGTTTTAAAAAACACTGCTTCAATTTAGGGCTGATTAAATCCCTGTGTTGTGCACACACTCCACTGACTTACCTGCCTCTCTGGCGGGGAGGGGCGGGGTGGGACAGCTATCAGTGGGCGGAATGGCCCCTGGCCTGGGGCGGGAGGGGGAGGGGGTGCTTCCCTCCATAGCAGCGTTGCCACCCCCCCAGGTGGCCTCCACCCAAAGGCACCCAAATTGGGCAGTCCTGGGGGCACCTCAGCTGTAGAGGGAAGCAGCAGGCCCCTGCACAGCTCAGGCAGGCAGGCAGGCTCCATGGGGGGGTGGGGGAGATCAGGGTTGCCTCTTTTCTTGGGTGGAGGCTGCTTTCTCAGGCTGCTGCCAGGCTGCCTGCAGGGCTTCCTGCAGGGCTGCATGGAGTCCAGTGCTTTGCTGTAGGGGCAGCAAACTAAAACTCCTCAAAGGAGATTTAGTTTGCTGCGCCCCAAGTCATTTAAGGTGCATTACACCACTGAATTTCTTACAGCAGCTGGAATTAATGTGCAGTATGCCACCAAGGTGTGTAAACACCAACACCATTAAAGCAATGCAAGAGTATTTAACTTGCTTTAAAGTGTGCGCACACATGCCTCTCGTTTTGTCTGCAAACGGCTAGCGGAGTTATTCTAGAATGACAATGTCAAATCCAAGAGCCCATATATCGAGTAACTATCGGTCACAGAGTAGGTCTCTGGGCCCATTTCTTGAGATGGCTTCAGGAGCCCAGATCTGTAAGGATATTTAGTCACCTAACTCCCATGGTTTCAATGGGATTGAGGTACCTCAATACTTTTGAGTATCTGGGCCAAAGACTTTTCTTTTAATGTAATTCTTGTAATTAACTAACGGTGATGGAATAAAATATTATGAAAGCAGAAACTACAAAGGAAACATACCTTGCTCACCTTCTTGACAGTGAATATCAATGTGCAAAGGAAACTACATTTTTGGACCGTAAAATCTTTACCGCGTCCCTTTCATTATGCTTAAAATTGTAGTCCTGCATTTTAAATGGTTTTAAAGAAAGAAATCTTTACATTCTCACTTATCTGCTGGAAGGAAGTGATTATGCAATGGATACTTGCTTCACACTGAGATGCTTGTAACTTTAAAACTAGATCTTTGATTTTACCCATAGTGACAGTATTGAATTATAGAGGTGCTCAGATAGATTCAATATTTGAACAGAGAGAAAACAAAATGCAGGTTTAGCATTATCATTGCCTCAGCAGAGTGCAGCTTGCTAGCAATTTTACTTTGTCTCTGCACAAATGCCTATGGATCCTCTAAAGATGGTATCTTTCAAGGTCTGACCCCATAGCCCTTTCTCCCATGAACAGACACATTAGGCAAGATTTTTCAAAAGATGCTGGCACAGAAGATGTGGAGATATTTTCTGACAAAAACTGCTGTCAGAAAAATAACTGTTTTCTGGGTCTAAGGTTTTTCACTGGCGGTATGCTGGGTTCCCTGATTTTACTCCAAATCATAGGCAGGTTCTGGTGGAACCCTGGTTGGACAACTGGTAAGGCCCCGGTCCATGTACACCCAACCTGGTTGTTGTGTTTAGATATCTCAGAAATAAAAAATGTTAAATAAGACGAGGCAGAACAAATGCACATTTCTAAAAGTCTCAGTTTTGTGGGGGTAGTTTTACCTGTATAACTAACTGGCTGTGGTCCTTGCATTTAGATATCTCATTACCAGAGTCACTTGAGTACTAATTTTACTAGCCTAACTCAACACATCAGTAGTCAGAGTAGACCCACACCTTTCTACACTGCCCAACCTGCACAGAAAAAAACAGAACCCAGGGTGCTCAACCATTGCATTTATGGCACTGTGTGACACTAGGGACAATGCAGGACTGCACTGCATTGGGTGGAGCTTCATGAGGCATTGTGCCTTGAACAGGCATCTTAGATCTCACTCTTGATGCCAGATATACTACTGATTACACACTTGCTCTAAATTGGGCACACTCACTGTCAGACTGGGATGGATGCCCAGGGCCACTCTGAAGCACCTGAGGATGCTCTTGAGCAGTCTGCTTTGCCTAATTGCCAAGGTTAGGGAAGAAGCCATATAGACATGGTCTTAAGGCTTTGGAATATGCAGTTGATATGGCAAGCTTGAAAAAGGTGCAACAACTGCTGTCACTGGCCCTGGCTCATCTCAGTTGACAGGTACAAAAGGGCAGCACTATGGACTTGCTCTCACCAAAGCCCTTTACCAGCAAGACAGTGAACATCATAAGGACAAGACAGAATCTGGTCTTTGCTTCCCCCAACTCCCTCTTCCACACCCACCTAATCCCCAAAGCTTTCTTGCCTTGCATGCCCATTGTTGTATTGTTCTTTGCATCTTTTTTTTTTCCTTTGAATTCACAGTGCAAGGGAACTGGACAGTAGTAGGGCACCCACCGTGGTGCTGAACACATTGCACTGCCTAAGTAACAGTCTTTCTTAGATACAGTGAACCAAGCAGTGGTTCTCTGAAATGTTACTGCTCCTTCTGTTCCAAGGCCTTGTGCATCTGGCCTTCAGTATACTAAAAAGGCATAATGGGAATATCAGCTGGGTAGAACTAGAAGTGTCATCCTGCAGGAAACTGACATCCCCAAATCTGATTTCATTCCAAGGCAGAAAGGAAAATGAACATTCTCAGCAAAAAAGGAGATTCTAAAATATTTCAATTTAAATTCATTGAAATGTTTTATTTCAATAATGTGTCAAGAAAATCAATATTATGACAATTTAAAGCAAAATGAATGAATACATCTGAAATATTTTATTTGATCGAAGTAAAATTTCAATATTATCAATGTGAAAAAGTCAAATTATTTGTTTCAACATATTTCTATATTTTTAAAAAAATGTTGGCCTATTCCTATGGATGTTCCAATTATTAATTGTGGTTTAATGGAGACCATTGTATTGTTTCCACAACTGCTTCTCTTAGATTTATGTAAGGAGAAAAATGTATCTGTTAATATCTTTTATTGGACTAACTATAGTTGGGAGACATATTAAACAAGCTATTACCAAACAAATTTTGCTTCTTGCATGTTCCCTGGACCATCACAACTACATTAAACCTACAAAACAGCTACTTCTAGACTCAGACAGTCACATTCAAAGATTCAGATAGTGATAATTCTTCCTAGACTATAGTTGGGTTTCAGTTAAAAAACTTGGACCTACATGTTGAACCCAGCCAGTGTTTCAGTCTGGGACATAGATTCAGAACCATTTCTAATTCTTACCTTCTAGAAGGGTTGTGTTCTGTGTGTACTGATGGTTCATTTTAGAAGAAAGCTATTTTTCCCATTCATTCTTGGAAGCAGTGGAATTATGTTAAGTTCAGCAGTGTGACTTTTCCGCATCTACCATGAGAAGGAGACATCTGGTAGGGACCAATGTGAATGGCATTTCTATACATCCACCATATAATTGGTTAAGCAGATGAACTGTATTTGGAATTTTTAATTTTTTTCCCAACATTTCTGAGATCTGAATTAAATACTGACCAAACAGGGAGAGGGAAGAGGAATGGAAATAGGGAGCCAAAACAGCAGGGCTTCTCTTAAATAATTCATAGCAAGTAAGAGATGTGTTTTTTAAGAAAAAGGACTCTAAAGTTATTTGATGATGGATTCAGTTTTCTTTGACTTCTCTTTTATCATGGCCTTCAAAGGGAGATTTCTTTGAAGTACGTCTTTGCTGTGACATAAAAACATGAGTTGGCTAAAGCTGACAAGCTTGTTGAGGTGAGTTTAGTGAGGTGTGGAAAGAAACAAGGGGACTTCACACATAATGAAAAGTTTGTAGAGAACACTCTCCTCCTCCACACACAGCTGTTACTTTTCTATCGAAATAAGTGTACTGATCCTCCAGCCTAGGAATTGCTCAGTCTCTTGGTAGAATCAAAGGGGATGTGGTCATAGCAGGACATGAAACAGGAGAGGATCTTTACATTCAAAAAGCCAAATCCATTTGATTGCAGAAAGAAAAGGCCCTTCTAGATAGAGTCAAAGAAGGAGAGTCAAATTCTGTCCTATGGCACACTTATACATCACCCTTGACTTCCCATGGATGGCAGAGATGTAACAGACAGTGGAAGATGCATTTTGATTCCATGATTAAACACACTTCTTATACTGAAAACTATAACCCCTGGGGCTTATCTATACATCTATGCATTATCTAAAGCAAATGTAGAATGTGTTGACAGGCATGTCTACACATGCATTAACACACTTTTGTTAATGCACATTAAATCTAGTACCTCTATTGTGAGGTACTAGGAAAATGAGCATCATTCTGTCTTAACGTGCATGATCTAAAGAGCATGGTTTTTAAGTGACACTTAATGCACATTAGACTATTTCAATGCACATTACCTAAATAGCACTGTTTGTTTAGTGATGTTTTAATGCTCATTTAAATAAGATAATGTACATTAAAGCACATGTGTAGACACGCCCTCTGTGTTGTAGACCTGAGCTGGCATTCATTTTTCACTTGCTCCATCTTTAGCACAAACATTGTCACTTTTCTCTTTATTTGCTTCATATGCAAGAGAAAACTGGCAGCGATAGCTAGCTGAGACGAGAGCATTTTCCTCTTGCAGACTCAAATGATGCTGCTATGCCCGTCAAATTCAATGAGTTCTTTTTCATTTCTGCAGAGTGGTAGTGGAATAACACTGGCATTCTCAAGCCCCTTTTCTGAGGTGATGTTATTCTTTCCTTTCTTGTGCTGCTTTACTTTATAATTAGAATGGCATATTGTCAACTCTGGGAAAGCGTCCTTGACCCCATCCCAGTGTCATCCCAACCAGTCCTCAGTTTCATGATGCAAACTGAATCATCTTTCATCACAAGTGTATTTTAAGAAGCAACTTCCCAACTGAATGTCGAGGGCTATAGGCTGTACAGGGGGCATGGCACTCTATATCAAGGAGGAATACACATCCTCATTAATTAGCAAGGAGTCAGAGGAAGGGCACTCTGAAGTGCTTTGGGTTAAAGTACAAGGCAGTCAAGGGGAAAGAGACTTAACGGTGAAAGTCTACTACAGACCTCCCAACCAGGGGGAAGAGCTTGACCAGGAATTCTTAGGTCAGCTCACTGAGGTAGTGAAGTCTAAGGATGTGGTAGTCATGGGGGACCTGAACTTCCCGGACATCTGCTGGGAAGAGCAGTCAGCCAGGTCTGA
>NW_017728912.1:31115704-31122488 GCF_001723895.1 Crocodylus porosus | reverse complement strand
GTCAGGGCGGCTAGGATCTGGAACCAACTTCCAAGAGAAGTGGTGCAGGCTCCTACCCTGGGGGTTTTTAAGAAGAGGCTAGATGAACACCTTGCTGGGGTCATTTGACCCCCAGTACTCTTTCTTGCCATGGCAGGGGGTTGGACTAGATGATCTGCTCAGGTCCCTTCCGACCCTAGAAACTGAAACTATGAAACTGTTGGCACTTTTTGCCACGACTCTTATTCAAACTGAGTTATACTGGTTTGTCGCATATTCCATATGCTAGCTGAATGCTTGTTTGCCTTTGTGTCACTTATGTTAAATGTGCAGTGTAAATGTATATGGCACGATAACAGATATGGGGCCAAATTCTATGCCATCTATTGTAAGGGTTGGGGTGTAGGCACTCTGCTGGTGCAGGGCGGTAGACAGGTACCTGAGTCAGAGGATAATCCAAACCAGGGATCAGGACTGCAAGAGGGTGAAAACCAGAGTCCAAGTCAAAGTCCAGCCAGTAAACAAGATCCATGTCCATGGACAAGACAGACTCCTTCAGGACCTAAAGAATTCAGGACACCTAAACTGAGTAAGCAGGAGCAGAAAACCAGGTAGGAGCCAGGCTAAAGTGGAACATGTACAGCTGCTACAGGTTGTAAAGCACTGAGCATCTAAAGCCCAAATAAAGGGTCCAGCCACTCTAAAACTATTCAAGTGTCTGGTGAAGATGTAAACTGCTTTCCAGTTAGGTTTCCAAGCAACTTAAAGTTCATGCCCTGCTCAAGTCCCTGAAAAGCAGTTAATGAAAGAGGTTCTCCTCTTCCTCTCTACTTTTTTTGTGGCTCAATCTTAAGGGTAAGATGATGGTGTCTTACAAAAGTTGATGAATTAATGGATTTTTCAGGGACTTGAACAATGTGGAATAGACTGACACTTAGGTTCCTTAGTCCCCTTAGATGCCCAATAGGTGCAATAGATTCTGGCCCGTGGCATTTATCACCACCATCTCAGACAAATGCAGCACACAACATTTACAAGCACAAAAAGTGCAGTTGCATTGTTTTGCACAAGACAGAACTTGCCCTATTCCCACCTTACCTGCCACATCTTATGCAGCGTCAAGACACTGAGTCCTATCTCTCACTTCCTACCCTTTATATATTATAGGAACACTCCATAAATATCTGCACAGGCAGCATGCCGGCCTCTTTCCAGTCCTTCCTTCCTGATCAAAATGCCTACAGCATCTTGATAATGATAAGGCTACTGGTATGCTGAAACCACTTCCTGTCTGTTACAGGGGGTGTTCCCAGGGCCAGTTAGAAGTTGGCCTGCCCACCTGTTTCTAGGCTAACTGCCTGCCTCTCTTCTGCCCTGCCTTGATGAAAAATTATTAAGATGTTAATGAGGCGGGAGGCTGTCCGTTTTGAACCCTGATGACCAGGGGCATATCCGCAGCTCCATTCCACCCTTACATTGTGGCCCAAGCCTCGCAGATGGCATCTCAAGCAGCTAAACTCAGCCGTTCCCTTCGCCCATTAGCTGTGGCCCCCTTTTTGGGACCTTTGGCTCCCCTGTAGGCCCTGTCTCAGGCCAGTCAGAACCCCAAGCTTCTTTGCTCTGTGGGCATCCCTCATGGAGGGCCCTGGCCCTTTTGACCCCTCTCTGGGTCCTGGCCCCAGCATGGACGAGTCAAGTAACTCAGGGCAAGCCTGAGCTGCTTGCCTACTTTCAACCTCACAACTTCACTGGAACAACTGAGCCTCAGGCCTTTCTATGCTTTCATAGGTCTGGACATTACCCAGCTAGGACTGTGCTGGGGCTGGAAGTTGTTTGGTGCCCCCAACCTGCCTTTCACCAGAAAGGGTTTTGGTCCTGGCATTTCATGGGGCTGCTGTGCCACCATCAGTTCCACCAGGCCTCCCTTCCCTGGCAGGGTACAGGTCTAGGTTCTGCCCAGGACCTGGAGCCTCCTTCATCCCCATATACCCAGCCCATACCTCCAAGCTGTTTCTGAGCCTCAGCTCTGCTGGCTGATGTCTCTCTCACAACTGCTGGCAGCAAAGTGCTGCTTCACTCTATTTATAGCCTGCTCTCTAAAATGGCCACTGCAGTCAAACACCTGGCTTCTGCCTGCTCCAGCTCTTCAAGTGGCAGGCACCAACAGTGAATGAACAGTGCTGAATAATATCTCTCTGTTATCTCCCATGTGCCTGCCTGTCACCACCTGTTGTCTCTTATCTTATACTTAAATTGGAAGCCTTTGAGGACAGAAGCCACTCCTTGTTCTTTGTTTGTATAGCACCTAATACAATGGAGTTGCTATTCATTTTTGTAGCCTTTAGGTGCTATACAGGTAAGAATATTGACTTTCAAATGGCTGCTCCTAGATTCTGGAAGAGAAGAGAGAAGCCCCCATATAATGAAAGACAAACTTAACAAATAGAAGATACGTTATTTGCAGTTCTTTTGCAGTCCTTTATTTATTATTGTTCATATCTTTGGCTTGCTGATGATACCATAAATTAGGAGCTGTATTTTTCATGATCATTTGATCTATGGAGATCATAAACTCAGAGAAAAATATGGATGAAAAGACCTCAGGAAGTCTTCTAGTCCAACGCCAGCGCTCAAGGCAGGATCACCCATGTTTAAACCATCTCATCCAAATGTTTGTCTAAGCTTCTCTAAAACATTCCAGAGATAGAGATTCCATAACATACCTAGGTAATATGTTCTAGCATTAGCTGCCATCATAATTAGAAATTTCTTTCTAATATCCAAACTAAATTTCCCTTCCTGCCATTTAAGAGCATTACTTTTAATCCTGTCCCCTACAACTACAGACAGTCTGTTACCATTCTGTCTATAACCATCTTTCAATATTCAAAGACTATTAATAAATCCTCCCTTTGTCTCTGGACTAAATCCCAGTTCTTCCAAACTTTTCTTGTATGACATGCTTCCTGGACCTCTAATAGTTGTTGGTCTCCATAGGACTCTTTATAGTACATCTACATCTTTCGTGAAGTGCTATGCTCCAAAACAGGACACAGTACTCTAAGTAAGGCCTCACCAGTACTGAATAGAATGGAAGAATCACTTCCTTAACTTGCAAGCAACAGTCTATTAATATAACCCAGTATGCTATTGACATTTTTGCAACAAGAGCAAACTTTTGATTCATGTTCAGTTTATGATCTACTATGATTCTGAGATCAGTTTCCTAAGTACTGAAGCATAGCCAATCATTCCCCAGATTGTTTGTTCCCCAAACTGGGTTTGTTTGATTGTTTTGTTCTAAGTGCAGGAATCCATAGCCTTGATCTAAGCTGTATGTCCTTAGTTTAATAATGAGAATGTCATGGGAGCCAGTTTCAAAAGTCATGCTAAAGTCAAGGTATATTGCATTCTTTGCTCTTCCCCATGCATTACAGTTATCATTGTGTTACTGAAGGACAATCAGATTGTTCCAGCATGACAGGCTCTTGACCAGTCCATCTTTGCTCTTCTTGATTCATGTTCATGAAATCCACAGTGGCATCTCTGTGTGTATGCATGCATGAGTGCATGTGTACAAACACACCAAAGTCAAATGAGCTAATCACAAAGTACAATACTATGCAGTAAGAATAAAGAGATCAGGTCTAGCACAAAGCAGTCACCTATCTATCCACCCAGTTTGTGATGTAAATGCCTGTGCTTGTGTATCCCCATACGCATGCTCCGATTTTGCACCAAACAGCAGAGAAGTTTGAAAATTTGGACAACAAAATTCACATTCTTAAAAGAAAAACAGTCGTGAATCACAATGCCAAACAATCTCATTTGGCTGAAATGAATGAAATTTAATCACTGTCACAATAGTTTTTCATGTAACATGTCTATGAGCCTGGCTCTGTTCATAAATTCATTTCTCTGGAAGGCTCTCTACTCTTCACAGAACAGCAACACCTACCAGGAGCTTGTTCATGCTAATTGAAAATAATGAGTTCCAGTATCTATTTCACATTTGGAATTATGTTTTTTCCCCATAGTTATACTTTGATTTAATAGTAGGACCTGTGAGCCCTAGGGTTTTCCTGTGTACATGAATGACTTCCAATCCCAGGTTCATATTATCTTACAGAAATATCAATTTCGAAGCACAGCACAATGGACCAAACAGACAGTAAAATCAAAATGCAGGACATAAAAATACACAGAAAACTAACAGCAGGTACAAGTTTGAAGTTGAAAGACTTGTTTTTAAAAAAAGTACATCTAATACTAACAAGACTTTTTAGCACTAACAAGCTGCATACCAGAAAAGTAACTCTAACAAGTTGCCCAAGGTGAGCTATATGATGTCTTATCTTCAAAAGAGGGAATTCCTAAGCCTGAGCATACAGCCAGAAAATATTATTTTCCCTATTGATTTCAGCTTAAGCCATGGTTCTGCAAGGCAGTGCTCAAAGAACGGTAGCACATTCTATTAAATCTTGTCTATGCGCTGATGGATATGGCAGAGGTAAGAAAGATTTGATCTGATGAATGTGAACAGTGCAGGGTGAACGGACTCTTGAAAAAAATCCTGGAATAGATTTAAAAACTGAGGAAGGGAAGAAGGGAGGGAGGAAGGGAGGAGTGCAAAGCATCTTTGGGGCTCCCTTCTACAGAAGATGACAAATGCAGCAGAAGCATGGGCAGCTCCAAGATTTTGTAAAGGCAGGTGTGGGAATGGCAAACAAGCACTGTGGGGGTGGCTATACTTTCACAGCTCACCCTCCCCCAACCAGAATGGGCAGACCATTGTAGGCAGATTCCTGTCTCCAGATGAGCCTAGTTCCCCACACAGCTAGATTGGATCAGAGTAGGAGCAGCTCTGGAGCTTTGCCACTCCTGGTACAGCAGCAGTGCCAGCTAGGGGCAGAGGCAAATGAGAGGTGAGGGGATGTATCACTGAGGATGGAGGGGAAGAGAAGGTTGCTGAGAGCAGAAGAAGGTTCTTACTTGATTTGGATATTTAAATTTAAAGTTCCCAGCCATTGTTCCTGTGGCACGGTCCAGAAGCAGGGGCACAACTGTGTCACTGTACCCCCTGTGGATTCACCCTGAGCAGAAGGAGTGTTTGGTGCCCATATGGCACAGTGCTGCCATGAAAAGAGAACCAAGCCTACTTGTTTAGAGCTAGTATGGGCAACAGAAGCAGTATAGCCCATTGGTGTGGCACTTCCCTTGGACTAATTAGCTGGGGTAGACCACTTTCCAAATGTGGCAATACTGGTTCTGGTACCCAACCTAAACTATTCAGAGCTAGCTCAGGTATCACAGCACTTTACCATGCAGACACACCTTGTGTTCCATTCCATGGGGAAGCAGATTATGAGGATCCAGGGGAAGGAGTCGCAACTACTACACAACGTTAGACAAAGACTCCTTAGGGTTTCCCTGTAATTCCCCAGGTAGCCATGTCTAAGGGACAGACTTGGAACAAGCCAAAAGGAAACACTAGGATGAAGATGTTGCATCTGTCATTACCCAGATTGGTGGCCAACCATGGTACAAAGGAGGCTCACACAAGTGGTGGGGGCTTTGGCAGACTTTGTCTATTTATATCATTGTCCAATTGGCTGGTTCATTCTATGGCCAGCGGAGAGCAATATATCTCAGGAGAGGCACTGCCAGGCCTAGGGTCAGAGAGGACCTAGTTAGGGAACTTCTGTTGGGGCTGGATGTATTTAAATCAGCAGGTCCAGATGATCTCCACCCCAGGATGCTGAGGGAATTGGCAGAGGTCATTGCAGAATGCCTGGCGTGGCTTTATGAGCACTCGTGGAGCTCTCACCAGGTGCCAAAGGATTGGAAAAGGGCCAATGTGGTCCCCATTTTCAAAAAAGGGAGGAAGGAGGACACAGGAACTATAGGCCTGTTAGTCTTACCTCAGTCTGGAGGAAACTCGTTGAGAAAAGTATCCAGGAGCACATCTGTGAGGGACCAGCAGGGGAGATTATGCTTAGGGGCAACCAACATGGATTCATTAGGGACAGGTCCTGTCAGACCAACCGGGTTGCCTTCTACGACCAGGTCACAAAATACTTAGATGCAGGTATCATGGTGGACATAGTCTTTTTGGAATTTATGAAGGCCTTCGACACTGTCTCTCACCCCATTCTCATTAAAAAATTAGGCGACTGTGGTGTTGATGCCTACACAGCCAGATGGGCCGCAAATTGGCTAGAGGGCCACACCCAGAGAGTGGAGGTGGATGGGTTGTTTTTGTCTTGGAGGGATGTGGGCAGTGGGGTCCCCCAGTGCTCTGTCCTTGGGCCTTCACTGTTCAACATTTTCACCAGCGACTTGGATGAGGGGGTGAAAAGCACCTTGTTCAAATTCGCGGATGACACTAAGATGTGGGGAGAGGTGGGCATGGTAGAAGGGAAGGACAGGCTGCAACTAGATCTGGACAGGTTACAGGGTTGGGCAGATGAGAATAGGATGGGATTCAATCCTGACAAGTGCAAGTGCTGCACCTAGGGACAAAGAACCAGCAGCATACCTATAGGCTGGGGAACTCCCTTCTTGTCAGCACAGATGCAGAAAAGGGTCTTGGAGTCATTGATTCCATGATGCACATGGGCCTCCAAGGTGAGGACGCGGTCAGTAAGGCTAACCGCACCTTGTCATGCATCCACAGGTGCAACACGAGCAGGTCCAAGGAGGTGATCCTCCCCTTCTATGCAACATTGGTCAGGCTGCAGTTGGAGTACTGCATCCAGTTCTGGGCACCACGCTTCAGGAGGGATGTGGACAGCATGGAGAGGGT
>NW_017728912.1:31111914-31115693 GCF_001723895.1 Crocodylus porosus | reverse complement strand
TGTTATTAATCCTTAATAACCTGTAATAACTTTACATGGATTATATATATATATATATTTACTGGGGGCAAAACAGTACATGTTAGGCAATATGGCTAATTTCCCATTTTGTCCTATGTCTCTGCAACCCTAAAGAAGTATTCCACACAAGCACTGAACAAGAGACCCCTCTTCATTCTAGGTGAGACTTTATTAGCATTTGGTTTGGTGGCCGTGAGTGCATCTACACATGCATATTAATGTGAAGCAATAAACTCCACACTCACACTGGAGTTTATTGCTACCAGGCACCTCATTTACATGTGCACCTGGGACCACAGCTCACTGAGCCAGGCTGGAGCAGCCCTGGTTGGCAGGGGCCCGGGGAGTCAGCCTGCCAGCCTGGAGCTGCTCCAACCCAGCTCTACATGCTGTGGAGGGGATGGCTGAGGCATGAGGGTGCTCTAGTGTAGGGCTAGCCAGGAGGGCCGTGCAAAGCTTTGGCCACTGATTTGATTCAGAGGTGATTTGACCCAATTTGGTGGCCAAATCTACAAATCCCAATCAAATTGGGAGACCAATAAAACAGTCCAAATCAATTTGAAGCCTCTGAATCAATTTGGAAAAGACTTGGAGAGATTCGGAGATTCGGGCAGTCCCCACTCACTGCCACAGGGAGCTGGACCTGAACTTCGTGCCAGTAAGTAGGGGATGGGACGGGGGAAGGGGACCATGGAGGGACTGCCACCAGGCCCCACCCCTGCCTGCTCCCCCAGCTCCCCTGAGCACCCACTGACCCCTGCCCACTCTCTCAGTCCTGTCAATGGCTTCCCTGCCTGGCTTCAGCATCCTGGCTCTTAAAAAAAACAACAAAAGCCCCACACTCACCAGCTGCTGCAGAAGCTTATGAGGGCTCATGGTTCTGCCTCCTCCCCTACTGCTGGTGAGTGAGGGACATTTTTTTTTTTTTAAGTGCTGGGATGCTGGGGCTGGGTGGGGCAGCCATTAACAGGCCTGGGAGAGCAGGCAGGGGATGGGGCCTGTTTGATTTGGCCAATTTGGCAGTGGCTGAATCTCTGAATCAGATTTGGTTGAATTGATTTGGGATAGACATTCAAATCACCAAATTGAATTACTATCCCCCAAATCAGCTGAATCTGAAACTGAAGCACAGATTCACTTCACACAGGCCGGTAGCCAGCAGTCAGCTCCCACACTGAAGCACTGTCATGCCCCAGCCAGCCCCATCAGTGTCTCCATGTGCATTGCTGCACATGAAAAAACTCCACAGCAGGATTGTTCTTGCATTCAGAAGTACTAACCTGCTGTGGAGTTTATTAGTTTCCTGCAGCCTAATAGGGCTGCTCATGTAGACAGAAAGATGTCTACAGAGATAATTAGGAAATTCCACAGTAAACATCTCATGTAGATGCACTACCCAGTCACAAGTGTATGCCAGTTCAAGGTGGTCAAAAAAACTGGGGATAAATCACAGGTGCAACTTCAGTCGCAGGGAAATTGAAATCTTATTTTTACTAGGCAGGGATTTTTGTTTTCTGTAGTTTTCAAGGTTGGTTTTAAATTATGGAATTTCCTGCTGTCAAAATTTTAATTTTTTGTAATATACAAGTTGTCAAAAAATATCTCCTTGACTAAGTTGACCAATCACAAGTTAGTTCCAAGGCAAGAAATATAAACAAAGGTAACGGAAAGCAAACACAACCAATTTATTTGGCAGCTGTTATGCTGGTTTGTTCTCATTTAAAGTTTCCATTAAATATTTTTGAATAATTTCAGGTAATGGAAAACTTTACAAAATGTGATATATTCAAAATAAGTAAATGCAAGGGAAAGCAAAAGCAAAAGCAAAAGCTGCATTTCTGGGAAAGGCCAAGTATCCTATAACCTTTCCTTGAATAATTCCACCTGTTTTTAATCCCAACCCACAAGATGAGAAATGCACGGTACTAGAACCTGCTATTTCCCTGGCAACTGGAGGTGAGCCTGATGGCTCACAAATACTGCTTCCAGAAGATGAAACAAGTGGTAACCCCTTTTTATTTCTAACCACTCCAGTGTAGAGGGAATACTAAGTCTTGATTTTGATGTGAAATTCAGTTGTTTCACACCAAAATAACTTCATTTTCTTCAATATTTGATGCGACAGCAAGATTAAATATTTGCTGTCACACCTTTTCCACAGGGACATGTTGTTTCTCTGAAAGCAGTTGCAAAACCAGGTTTTCAGTGATGCTATGAAAGCTGGCAGATCTCTTCAGTTAAAAGCTCAGGCAAACTATTTTATATCTTTAAATATGCAAGTGCCCTCTAAGAACAGTCCAGTCCATTTTCAAACCTAATATACATACCAGAATATTTAGCAAGCTAGTTAAAAATAAATCCCTTTAGAAATGTTTAATGACCAGATCCCTGTTCATGTTTAAGTGAGTCATCCACAAGAAATCTGACCTATCATTTAGGTGATTGAAAAACTGAAGGCAGCTATGTTCTCACCAGGAAACTCATATAGGGTGACATTTTATTGTAGCCAATTCATCCAAAAAAAGAGTCAAATGAGATTAAAAAAACAAGGAGTGCCAGATAAGAGGTTGTATAATGGCTGGCCTGTGGTGTGGTGATTATGCTGTACAGGTAGTCTTCAACTTAAGATGTTTCAAGTTACAATGAACGGCACTTATGACATTTATAAATTGACACCCTGTTTTGACTTTCTGATGTCAATTTTGACTTTACGATGCTTTATCTGACACCATGCCATGCCATGCCAAAGAACAAGTTTGCTGCATCACCCATTTCCTTGCAGAACATCTGTCCAAACTTCCTTGGACACTTTCTTTAAGAAAGCAGACAAAACTCCAGAAAAACCCGCCAAGACTCCTGAGAAGACTCTGGCCAAGAACCCTTTAAAAAGTCCAACCAAGAGCCCTTCAAAAAGTCCAGCAAAGTCACCTTAAAGAAGTTCTTCCAGAACAATATGATTGCTATTTACAATATAAATACATTAATGTAGCTATATTACTCATCTATAATTGATTGAGTACAAAATTTTGGGTTACTGTTGGTGAAAATAGGGTATCAGGCCTTGGTTCGAGAACCAATCCCCCTTTTATAATATTGTCCTTATGGGAAAATCAGTTCCAAGTTATGACATTTCAACTTAAGAGAAACCAATTGTGTCGTAAGTCTGAGGACGGCCTGTACTGACAATTTAGAGAGACCCAAGCTCAAACCTACTCTGGGTGAGTGGAGAATCTAGAACCCAGGTCTTCTGGTTTCCTAGCTGGGTACCACAGCTACTAGGCTATTGTAGGGAAAGATAGAAAGTTGCTCTCTTTCTTGCTTCTCTTACCCTTTTCTTTGACTAAATATGGTTGTTGTGGTTCTGGCTGACTATGTTTTTAGGCATGTAGAGGCCACAGTGCAGCCACAAGAGGTGCAAGTATGTGTCTGGCTAGGTAGAACCAGTGTGCAAACTACTGTGCCTGTCCAATCTGCTTGCAGTCTTACATGGTTAGGAATATAATTCCTAATTGTGCATAGGTGGCATTTTTGGCACATAAGTGACCAAAAATGTCACATAGACAACAAAATTGCAACACTTGGATGACCAGAAAGGGCACAGAGTGTCACCCTTAGGTGCTAAAGTTCTGCCACTGTGTATGTAGAGGCACCACTGTCTTGGTTGAGCTGAATATCTTGGTGTCTTTCTCTTTGTAAATATTGATAGCCAGTCTTGACCCAGTGCCCTTCACTCCTGATCCGCTGTCCCCCACCCCCAG
>NW_017728912.1:31075888-31111814 GCF_001723895.1 Crocodylus porosus | reverse complement strand
TTTTTATACCAGGACCCATCTGTAAACATCAATGGCCAGTGTTGTTGACCCAGTGCCTCTCACTCCTAAACCCCCATCCCCAGGCTTCCAGAGGGCAGGCGCGCTCTTGGGAGGAGGTTGGGGAAGGAGGGGGTCATGGGGCGGGCAGGGAGGCCCAAGCAGCCCCTTTCAGGCTGGGACTCTGCCAGCCTTCAAGAGAAAAGCCACAGTTTCCCACATTGTTCTCCTTTAAAGGAGAATCAATTTTTAATGTTTCTTGATCCATTTTGAAAGTTTGTTCACAACCCTTTCATATATTCTCGAGACCCACTTTTGGGGCGTGACCCACGGGTTAAGAAACACTGGCCTAAAGGACAGCAGTCATGGCCATTTTCATTCAGAAACCTGGCCAGAGGAGGTGCTGGTGGTGCCATCTGCCTTTTATTAGCCTTGTGGCTACAGTATGTATGCAGGTCAAAGAGGGTTCTAGTTCCTCCTTAACCTGAAGATGTTTAAACTACTGTTTCCCACCCTTCAGGGAGTGCCCTAACCACCTAGATATAAGACAGCCTAGGCAAGACCTCTCTCAAGCCCCTTGTTGTAACTGGGCCACTGAGCATCAAAGAATATGAGAGCCACAGGGCTTGAAAGAAAAAGTGCAAGAAGGAGCTTGATTCCATAGCTGAGTAAGAAAGGCACCCTCCCTCCCCTCCCCACCAGGACTGGGAAAAGGAAGGTCTGGGCTCTGTTCCTGTTCCCAACACCAATCATGCTCCCAGCACCAATCATAATTTAATGAAATGACTCTTTATCATAAATTGTATCAGCAGTTCTTGGCATTGCTATACCTAAGTCCCTTTGTGGAGAAGGACCTAATTTACTACCTACATGCCAAATTGTTAACTACCTACATATCACATACAAGCACACACCACTACGTGAGCAACAAGTACATATCCCTGTAAGCTGCATGCTAGTAATCGCTCTATGAACAGGTCATTCCACAGATATGGGGAAAGTGCTTCATTGCAAACATGCAGCGAAAGGTCGGTGTATGTGTGTTCTGCAAGCCTCAGCTTGTCCAGGGAATATTTTACTCAAGCATTATGAATGTGCACACCAAAGGACACATATGGAAGCATTAGGGGGAGAAAGGTATGATCTGTTGGGAATGAAAACGAAAGGAAAAAAAGTATTGGAGAAGAGATACTGGAAAGCCCTGGGATACCTAGAAAACTAAAGACCTGAACTCATGATGTGTCTGCACCTGAACTTACATTGATATGTATTGTATGTCTATAGTTATCTCCATTCATCATGTTTTTTTATTCTTTAAGTGTTAAATGGACATTCCATTATTTGTTTGTTTCATGTGTTGCTTTTTTATCTATGCTTTTATTTTATTCAAGAAGACATTCTCCATTGGAGGACATGTTTGCAAATTAAAACTCTAGCCATTTTCTAGATAAGCTTCCAAAATAGCATTATGTTTATGCTTCAGAATCTCAAAAACTATCAAATTGGATCTTCCCAAACTTTTCAGAAAAAAATACAACTTTATATAGCATTCAAACATGAGAAACTGGGTACGAGACAGAAAAAACTCAGGTAATGGTAAGCAATAGTACCAAGTGATTCTACACTGGATTTATATTTACCACCATAATTTTAGCCTTCACCACAAGTGCAATGGGGCACTAATTTTTAATATAATATTTTGGCCATGGAAGTGAGCCTACTTCATCAAACAGTAAAAATTTCCATAGCAAATGTGTGAAACACCCCTTTAAACAGAATATATATCCTCAATATATCTAAAATAAAAATCCCAGTCATATATAATTAGCACACAAACAAAGCCCCAATGTTCAATTTTATGCCTTTCAGTTTGTGTGGCATACGGTGGCACACCTGAAGCCAAATTCAGGGGTTGTGTAACTCCATAGAATTCAATGGTATGCTCTTCTATAAACTTAAAGCTTTGCCCAGCATCTTTAATGGGATTGCTTGAAGTGAGAGAAAGCTCAATTTGACTACACATGCGTGGGTTTCTCAAAACCATACATTGTTTCACACCCTAGGTGCTAAGTGGTATTTTCAAATGGTCACTGTTCCTCAATGGAGATACTTTTCATGCTGCAAGTACAGCATATTAAAGTTTAATTGACATTCATGAGAATGGAAGGAGATCATTTGCAGCTGAAGTCTGTCTGTATATTATACCTTCAGGGTGAAATCTTAGTCCACTGATGTGTACAGCAGGTTCTCACTCAGATTTCAGACTTCATGGAGACAGGAGCATGTAATAACATGCTGGTTGGAACAGGAAATATTGTAACTTTTCCTGCGGTTTGATGACTCAAAGTGAAGCAAAGTAATCACCTACCTATACACAGGCAAAATCACCTCTGGGTTCTAACCGAATATGGAGAATTTAATGGTAAAAGGAGAATTGTCTTAGAAATGTATGATCAAATGAAAATGGAAAATCATATGGGTAGCTGTTTTTCAGTGTTACCAGTATTGATTAGTGATGTCCAAAACATATCTGTAAGGAGATCTAAGAACAGAAAGAATCTAATAAAACTCATTCATAAAACTTTTTAAGTATGGCTCTATAAGAACCAGATAAACCAAACACACATGCAATCAAATTATCTTTTATACTATAGTGTCAAACCGGAGTTGGTAAACCAAGCTCATGGTATTGGTCACAGTGGGGCGGCCGGGTGGTGGCAATTGGGCACGGAACAGGTAGGATTAGCGGCGGTGGAGTGCTGAGCGGCACACAGGCGTGTGGTTTTCAAACAAGGGAGATTTTATTCAACTTATGCCTTGAGGCGTAGGTACTGATGTTCTTCAGTTACAGTGAATAACGAAACGAGAACAACAACAACGGGGGTCTGTTGGCCCACGGGGTTCCGGAGTGAGCCCTTGCTTTCTAGCCAAAGCTAGGTGCGGCTGCCCACTCCTTAAGTCCCAGGGCTGGTCAACAGCTCATAGGTGGGGAAGACAAACAAACAAAACTGTAATGCGGTGAACGATGAAATGAGATGTGACGCCAGTCCAAAAGGGACGATGGAGATCGAGGTCAATGAAGAGCGGTGCCGGAGTCGAATGCCAGGTACGGTGGGACAGCTGGATGGTCGAGGATGAAGGCCGAGGTCGGAAGCCGTGGAATCAAGGTAAGTTCGGTTTGAGAGTCCGTTAATCAGTATCAAAGTCGTAGCCGTAGCCGGTGCCAGTTAGATCAAGAGCCAAAAGATCAATAGGATAAGCACAGAATGAATCGGAAGAACCGCAGTGGAGGAGACCAACAGGCCGCAGAGCCTAACTGAGGGACAGTCCCTGAGAACCAGCCTCTGTCCTCAGTTGAACAGATCTCCCCCCGAGGGAGGGGCCCTCAGACTTTTTATAGCAGCCCTATAGCCAATCAGGCTGCTTGGCTAAGAGAAATTTCTAGAGGTAGTACCTCATTCCAATTGTACTCTGGGCATGCTCTGCAATGAGGTCTGTGTAGCAACTGAGCCTGCCCAGGGCTGAAACTGGGTCAGGGCTGATTGACAGCTCCTGAGGTCACCCAGGGGACACATACTGGGTCTGTCTCTATGGCGCATGCTCATACAATCCCTTAACTCCTGTAGTGTCAGCAGTCAAATGAAAATTTACCATGACACAAAGAAACAGAGAAAAGTCTGTACAATATAGCTCTCATATCCATCTTATGTTTTCTATTAATCCATGCTGAGTTTGGCTCTAAAAGTACGAAGTCAAATATTCTGGAAAAACGCAAAGAAGGCAGACTTCAATTCCACCAATACTTACCTGAGAGGTTAGGTTCCAAGGCCATGGTGAACATGTAGCTAGAGTCTGTAACACAAGTCATCTGCTCCCAGGTGAAGTTTCCTACCTTTTCCTCTCCAGAACTGATATAAAATGAATAATCTGTTTTATCAATAACTTACTGGAATGAATTCTGTTTTGTTGTCAGTTCCATAACTATATGTAAAGGGACCTTCAGCATAGAATACAAGTGAATCCAAATAGGTCAAATAATTACATAAGAAATGGGAGTAAAGTGAAGGACATGAGAGCAAAAAAAACCTTGTTCTCTACCATGAATTGTTTGCTAGCTCATAAAAAAGGCTACAGAAACGTGTAATAGACATTTCTTAAAACCTGGCAATGTTAAAAGATCTAATTTTACTTTTACTATATGCTGGATTTTTCTCTAAAAGTCAAAACCTAATTAGCTTCCATTAAAAAAAATGTTGTGAACTTTGTAGGATAAATTAAAATTATAAAAGATTCCACTTGAGGAGATTACCATTAAAATTTTACATATCAGAAGGCAATTAATTGTGTATATCTCCTACCATTGCACATATTACAACTAGCAACCAACTACCCTCAATTTTTTTAACCATTTTATGGTCTTTTTTCTTTATATATATATAAAATTATATAGAAAGAGTGGATTATTTGCTTATTTTTTTTAGTGATCTTTTTGCTTATCTTGTTTTACTTATGCTGCATGATATTACTCTGACTGTGCTTACCACATTTGGATTGTAAGTATCTTAATTCTAGCACATCCATTTGTTTATTTAAATATAGTAGTAATATTTCTTCATCATACAGTCAAAGAAAAATAGGGCTGAAAAGAACCTCAGGAATCTGCACAAATCCAGAAATTGAGGCAATGAAGCTGCTATGGGGCCCTGCCTGTCACTGCTCTGGAGATCCATCTCTGGCTTACTTACATTGGGACTGGACTCCATAGCCCAGAAGTCCTCTTGCAGTGCTACGTTCCTCTGTTGACAGTGGTATGGGGTGGAAGCCCTCAGGGTGACTTCGTCACTTCAGGTCTAGGACTGGTGTGTGCACAACAGGAGCAAACAGGCTGGGCCTGTGAGCACCCCACTCCCTGGAGTATTACGAAAAGGGTATACACCTGGAACTATAGCATCTGGTAGTACTGTAAAATCTCCTGTCCATGATGTCCAGGTTTAGGAGCCTTCCTTGTCATACACTGGGATCTACATTTCCTGTTCTGGGTCTCAAATAGAACACAAAACCAGTACAGGCAATAACTATCCACCACTTATGACTCACTTATTCAACACCTACACAGAAGAGTGATGGTGAAACAGCCTGAAGTGCCCATAGGACTCAGATGGAATCCATCTCTACACCTTCTTTACAGAAAATGTAGTCATATCCAGGTCTCCTCCTCTTCAATGCCCAGCATAAATCATCACCTGGAGGAAGAGCTGCTGGTTAATGCTGAGCCAGGTAAGACTGATGTATGGCAGGAAGAGAAAAGCACTATGAAAAATATGCTTCCTATATAACATACTACAATTAAGGACATCTGCATGGAATTAACCTTCCCTGTAGCTTGGGATTTCTTTTGCACACCTCCATGCACTTGGTTGCTTCTATAGGGGATGTCCATTTCCACCTGCTGCTGGCCAAAGGATAGTGCTCCATCCTACCAGTCACAGCACTGACCACAGTGATCCCAAAGTCATGACCAGTCATACTTATGAAAAAAGTTCATGTATCTGGAAATGTGCCTGGTGAGCAACACAGGCTGCCATAAGCCTTCCTGAAACAAAACATTCAAGAAGGAGCAAGTGCAGAACCCAGCACCAAGCTTTCAGCCTGGAATCTTAAATGCTCCATAGCCCAGTTCCCCCTTCTTGAGATGTGACCTGCTGACCAAGATACTCATGCAAAATATTAAATTCCCTTTAAACTTAAGAGTTAGCAAAGCATTTAAAAAAAGAGGACAAGGAGGCAGGATGGGAAACAAATAAACAAAGCCCTTCCCTCACCTCTCCATGTTCTACTTTCCTTTTCTAGCTGTGTAAGTGGTATTTTGGCACTTCCACATAGTTTGCAATTTGACTACTTGCACAATGTGAATTGCAAGCTGCCAAAAATGCCACTTAAACCATGTGAAAACTGCCATGTAGGCACATCACAGTTAATAGAATTCCATGTATGTCCAAGCTCATTTTATTTTGAATGGAACAAAGAAAACCATCATTCAGGCACAAGCTGGTATTCAGACTTGCATTGGGAATATTCAAATGGTAAGTTACATGGCATGCAAACTGTATGTGTAGAGACAGTCTCAGCTGTATTATGTTACATAGAATATGTTTATTAAGTGTCATTATTCTCTAGGGGCACAATTCTCTCAATTTTTCATGTTAATACCAACAATACTACTAATGTAAGTACAGGGGCCTACATGGTGTAAATAAAGGTGGTGGACTCTAGCCCTTCAAGATTTGATTAGCACTACTTAACATGTGAACAGATGAGACAATGCCCTCCTTGCACAGAGGATATCCCAGAAGTTAGAAGTGTCAAGCTCATCATTAAACAATAGCTGGGTGTGTCTTTACCTGCATTAGATCTGGGAGCAGTTTACTTGCACGTAAACACTCCTGGGCAGGTGTCTACACATGTAGGGAAGCAAGAGTAGATTTGCTGCTAATGGCAGCAAACTGCTTTTGCTTCCTGGGGCCCTGCCATGGGTCCCTACCACCACCAGGGGGAGTTCTAGGCTCTCCCTGGGTGCTAGTCTAGGAGCTAGCAGGGAGCACACAGGGCCAGGAGACAGTTCTCAGCCTCTGATCACGGAGATGGGGCTGGGGAGCATAGGCAACTGGTGCCTCCTGAGTCTGGGGAGGCACCTGCACACACCGCCGTTGGCGGTGGGGCCAGAGCTGGCAAGCTCCCACAAGTAATGCCATCAGTAGCAGCGGGGCCTGAGCTTGCAAGCTCCCACAGGTGCTGCTGTTGGTGTCAGCAGCAGGGGTGGAGCTGGTGAACTCCCACAGGCGCCACAAGCGGTTTCAGTGGTGGCCCTGTCAGGGGGGCATGTGCCCCCTATGTGTGTTGCCTATGCTGGGGAGTCTATGCTCCTCCCCAGCCTGATCCCCACCCAGCTCTGTGCTCATGGAGCTGAGTGGGGAACAGGCTCCCCAGCCCCTGCCAGCAGGGGACTCCCAGCACCAGCTCCATGAACATGGGGCTGGTGCTGGGAGATCCTTACCTCTCAGCCTGAGCTCTGTGGTTGTGGGGCCAGTGCTGAGAGATTGTTATAAGGATCTCCCAGTGCCAGTCCTGTGACCATGGAGCCAATGCTGGGAGATAAGGATGTCTCAGTACCAGCTCCCCCACTCCCCAATCATGATGATGAAGCAGGGGCTGAGAGATAAGGATCTCCCAACACCCACTCCCTGATTGCGATCTTGGAACAGGGGGCTTGGAGCTCCCTGCCATCAGGGCAGGGGGACATATTCCCTGCCTGGGCTCTGAGTCTTACCCTGGCAGCAGGCAGGCCTGGGGTCAGGGAGCAATCTCCTACCCACTTGTGGCTGGCTGACTGGGAGCAGATTTGCTCCCAGTCAGGCATCTACACGAGCACTACTGTGCAGTAACTATTCATGAGTAAACTTGCTACTTGTATTTGCAGGTAGCAAATTTACTTGTCATTAGCAAGGTTTACAGCATAGTAAGCATGTGCACATGGAGATGCACATACTTTCTGTGCAATAAACTATACTACTTTGTAGTAAAGCATCTCATATAGATGCATGCACTAAATCATTACGGTTATGCTGATTTATGCCTGGTGAGGAACTTTCTGGATGATTATTTTTATTTCTGTAATTTCTAGCTGATTCACTTTTATGTGGAATGGTCATATAATCCAGGTACAAATATGTGAGATACATTTGCATGCAGCAGAGTCCCAATATGTTAAATTTGAATGAAAACCTGGAATTTAATGGTGATGTATTACCTTCATTATTTTAAATTATTTTTCAGAGGATGTTTTCCTTCAGAGATGGTGTCTGGAGAATAGCTGTGTGCCTCATATCACTGTATCACTTGCTGGTTAGCATGATGATTAGTGAACTTGAAGGAGAAATTCTTTTGGTATAAGAGACTGGCCACAACTTTCGCTTTTCGAAAATAATCTCAGATAGAGTGATCACAAGTTGATTCAGTTTAAATTAAATGGGAGGATAAAGCAAAATAAGATCTGTTGCCACAGATCTCCATTTCAACAGGGCAAATGTTGATAAACTCAGGGAATTAATGAACTCAGCTGGACTGAGATGCTCAGGGTCTGGTATGTGGAGAAGACCTGGAATTTCTTTAAGTCAAAAGAGCAAAAACTGCCTGGAACTTATAAATCAAGCAAGAGGAAAATACCAGTACGGAACAGCTCCAGACCTAACTGCATGAATACCCTTTTAAAAAAGGATATTAATGCCTGCAAGGAATGGCACAAAGGGGATGGCCAGCAGAGACGCTATGATTTTGGAGTTCAAAACGTGTAGGGTAAAAGTGACAACCATGAAAAGGCAAGCTGAATTAGACCTTGCAAAGGATATTAAGGTAGAGTAAAAGGTTATCCAGCTATATGAATAACAAGAGAACAAGGAAAGAAGAAGTGCGGCTGCTATGTGGTAAGGATAGTGTAGAGCTTACAGATACGGAGATATGTCTGAGAAATTAAATTGACACTTTGCCTCAGTTTTCAATAAGGAGAATGGTGACATGGGGTCAAAGGCAGAACATCTGATAGGAATCAGGGTTTGAAAACTAACTACCAGGCCTAGCAGTCTGACCTCAGTCCTAAGGCAAGCGGCAGAACAAATGCTGAAGGCAAGAATAATGAAAAATATGAAGGTAAATGGAAACTGGGACAAAATACAACCTGGATATACCAAAGGTAGGTCCTGACATATTTCTTTCATAAAAGAACTGCATGTCTAGACAAAGGAAATGTGGCATATTTCATATATCTGGACTTTGGTAAACTATTTGATATAGTGCCCCCTGGGAAATTATTGGCTAAGCAGGAAAAGATAGGATTAATAACAAGTGGGTAAGGAACTGGATAAAGGAGTGGTAAAAACAGGTAGCATTGATAAGAGGAGTATTGGGATGGTGGGAGGTTACTCATAGAACTCCTCAAGGATCAGTCATAGTACTAATGCAATTAGAAAGAAATGGATGACCTGAAAGACTGGAGTAAAAGAAGGGAGATTGAATTCTTTAAAACAAAATGCAGGATCATGCGCTTAGAAAGTAACAAGAATTCCTGGTTTCAGCTTGTGAACCTTAGCTGGAATAACTGAGATGTAGCAGAAACCATGGTGGAAGTAGTTCAAAGGACAACCATGAACCCCCAGTGGAAGCTGGCCATGAATGAGGCAAATGTAAGACTAGTATGTATTATGTAAGATATTTCCAGTAGAGGTAGTGATAATACCACAGTACAAAGAAGTGATGAAACCTTATCTGGGATGCTGTGTATACTTTGGCTTACTCGTGTTCAAGAAAAGATTAATTCAAACTGGAACTGGTATAGAGAAATGGGATGGAGAAGCTATCGTGTGAGAAAAGTTTGGCTTCTCAATTCTAGCAAAATTCAGGCTGAAAGGGGGCGCATCTACACATGCTTTCATGTACTTTAGCCTATTTTAATGCACATTAAAACATGTAAAAAGTGCTTTTTACTTCATGCGCATTAAAATAGAATAATGCATATTAAGCATCACTTAAAAAGTTTGCGCTTTAGTTAATGTGTATTAAGCCAGGCTCATATGCATTTTCCTAGTACCTCATAGTGGAAGTGCTAGATTTAATTTGCATTACCTGAAGTGCATTAATTGAGCATGTAGATGCACTATGAGGCTATCAGAAAGAAAATACCAGGGAAGGAAAAGAGCTGTTTAAGTTACAGGACAATGTGGACACAAGAACAAATGGTTTTAAACCAGCTATGATAAGGTCATAAATCTGGAAATTTGGTTGCTAAGAATCAGAAGAGAGAACTCCTGGAACAGTTTTCCTGTAGGAGCAGCGGGGGCTGGAAATCCAACTAATTCTAAGCGGAAGCTTGACCTGTTTATGAAAATAATTATATTATGTGGTTGCCAAGGAGAGATGGGAATGGGACTTGATGTCCCAGGAGGTCTTGTACCATCCTTAGTTTCTAGATAAAAAAATTGTATGGCTAGAAGACAGCATTAGATCATCAAGTCCAGGGATGGGCAATTATTTGGGCTGGAGGGCCTCTTAGGGAGTTTTGGTGAGCTGTCATGGCCCCAGGTCAGCACCCACCCTCTACTCTGGGCTTGGTTAGCACCATTTCCCCCCTCCCACCCCACAAGAGCTCACCAAACTGCCTAAGTGGCTCTGCCTCATGCTTAGCTGGGCGGATGGGATGAGGCCATGGATGAATAGAGAGCAGCGTTTATGAGTGGGACAGGTAGGCAGGGCCATGGCCAGGGCTAGGATCAGGATCGCAGGGCCCCAGCGGCACAGGGCTGAGGCCTGGGACAGAGCTGCAACCTGTTCCCTGCACACCCTTGTGACAGGCACTGGGTCCACAGGCAGGGGCATACAGGGAGCAGTTTGTGGCTCTTCTCCAAACCCTGGCCCCATGCCATCACTGCCCAGCAATCCCAGGGTCTCCAAGAGATCAGCCTGGCACCAGTGTGCAGCTAGGGCATGCTAGGTCAGCATGTTGGGATGCAGCCACCAGCGGGCAGGAAGCAGCATCTGGGAGTGGGATGGGCAGGCAGGACCAGGGCTGGGATCAAGGAAGAGCCACAATCTGACCCCCGCATCTCTGGCTGCAGAACTGGTGCCTGTCGCAGGGATGTGTGAAGAGCGGATTGTGGCTCTGCTCTAGGCCTCAGCCCGGTGCTTTCACTGCCCCGAGATTCTGATCCCAGGTCTGGCCCCAAGCCCACCATCCTGTCCCACTCCTGGACACCACTCCCTGACTGCCCATGGCCCCATCCCATCTTCCTGGTCAAATGTACCCTGCCCGCATGTGGGTCCCAGGCCAGTCTCCATGGAGACCCCACCTGCCAGCTCCATCCAGTGTCCCTGGCAGTGGTTGCAGGATGGATGGGCTGGGGTGCCTGGACAGTGTGGGGCTGGGTCTAGCAGCAGAGACTGGCAGCAGCAACTGGAAGGAGTTGCCACTGCAGGAGCTGCCAGGAAGTGATTCTGGCTGCTGCATCACCCCAGCCCTGCTGAGTACTTGGGGGCAACAGGACTGGCTGCATACACCATGGCCCAGGCTGGCTCCCCATGCCTGGTCTAGGTGGTTCCAAGAGACCTGCCACAAGCCAGATAAAAACCCTTGGTGGGTTGGATCCAGCCCATGGGTCATATTTTACCCACCCCTGGTCAAGTCTGACTACCTGTATAAAAGAGGCCAAATAGTATTGCCAGTATAACCTTGCAAACAACTCACTGAATTCTGTTTGGCCAAGAACATGTTCCACAAAGACACCCAGTCTTGATCTGCAAACATAAAGAGATGGAAAAATCCACCACCTCCCACACTTTATTTCAAAGGATGTGCTACTAGTGAAACTGCTGCTGTTGGAAGAGAGAAACCGATTCAACAGGGTGCCCTTGTTGCCAAGAACCTTAACAGCATACTGGGATGTAATTGTAGAAGCTTTGCCAGCAGATCTGAGAGAAATAATTATTATGCTCTATTCTGCACTGTTGAGGCCACATCTGGAGTACTGTGTCCACTATAGAAAGGATGTGGGCAAGTTGGATAGACTCTGGTGGAGGGCAGCAAAAATGGTTAGGGGGCCGGAGCGCTTGGCTTCTGAGGAGAGGCTGAGGGAACTGGGTTTGTGTCTACAGAAGAGAAGACTGAGGGGGGATTTGATAGCAGTCTTCAACTACCTGAAGTGAGGCTCCAAAGAGGATGGAGCTAAATTCTTCTCAGTGGTGGCAGATGACAGAACAAGAAGCAATGTTTTCAAGTTGCAGCAAGGGAAGTTTAGGTTTGATATTAGGAAAAAAATTCTCACTAGGAGGGTGGTGAAGCACTGGAAAAAGTTACCCAGAGAGGTGGTGGAATCGCCATTCTTGAAAATTTTTAAGACCCGGTTAGACAAACCCTTGGCTGGGATGTTCTAGTTAGGGGTGGTCCTGCTTTGAGCAGGGGGTGGACTAGATGTGACCTCCTGAGGTCCTCCCCAACCCTCATTTTCTATGGTTCTATGATTAGTTTGATATCATGACCACATCCTTGGTTATAGACCAGGAGCAGGCAAAGTCTGGCCCATGGGCCAGATCATGCCTGTGGCAGACTTCATTTCCCAGCAGCCCCTGTCGCATTGCCGGGGCCAGTCTCCATGGAGACCCCAGTAGCAGAGACACCCTGATAGCCTGAGGCCAGGGTTTCCATAGAGACCAGCCCCAGCAGCACTGGGAGGGTGTGCGGCTGGGCAGGAAGCTGTTCTGGAGCCGGGGCTGGGATCTTGCAGCGGTGACAGTGTGGCCTGGAGCTGCAGCAGAGCTGCAATCCGCTGCCCATACAGTCCAGGCATCCCCTTTCCTATTCCCAGACCCGGGGCATGCAAGCAGCGGATCGCAGCTCTGCCCTGGCTCCAGACCATGCTGTCACTGCTGCAAGATCCCAGCCTTGGAGCAGCTCTCCACCCAATTGCACTCCCTGCCAGCACTGCTGGGGCAGCCGGCCCAATCTGCCATTTTGCCCACACTTGCTATAGACCAGTCCAGGAGGTGGCTTGCAAGAAGGCTGTTAAACCACTGCTGTGTTTTGTTGATTCTGAAGACAGTTATGCAATTGGCTGGTTCCCTGGTATACATTAGTGCAGTCCAAGGGTTACTCTAAATTGGGGTGCATACCAATGACCCAAAAGATGACAATGCAGCAGTGAGGGACAGGTGAGTTACAGATATTCGTGCCATGTTCTTGCCATGATCTTTTCACTGTCTGTGAATGCATGCTCAGAAGGCTTGTCTTGTAAGAAAAAAGGGCAGAAGCTCATTCTCTGTGAAGGAAAATTTGGGTGTTGCAGTCAGCTGATGCCAGTATGATGAGTCACAGCTACTTTCCAAACTCCAGAGCTGATAACTCTTGCTAAATTTTGTCACTTGTGCTAGAGACGTCACTGGCCAGGATTGTGCCCAAGGCAGTCCCCCTTCCTTCCTCCCACTGTACCTCCTGCTGGCTCTGGAGGCTCTGGCTGTAGGCAGGAGCAGCAGCTGAAGTTCACTGCTGTTGAGGGGAGAATTCACCTCTGCTTTGCCACAGATACTTATGTAAAAAAACCCTGGTTTTGGAGGCAAAAAATGGGGTGATATCTCTCCCTCAGCAGCAGCAAAGGCCAACTGCTGCCGCTCAAAAGAACTACATTTACTACCATACCCTTCACTCACTGACTCAGTTCTGTGCCTAAAATGCTTCCTGTGGGAGCTGGTGCTGGAAAGTGCAGGGTTAGTGTGGGACAGGAGAGTGAGGCACACCCCACTTCTTATATCCCCCTAGCCCTTAGGCAGTGCACAGGGCTAGTGCTCCATTCCTCCACCCATCTTTATGGTACTGGCTTGTACACTACATCTTGTTTTTGGGGTTAGGGAAGAAGAAAACAGGGGAAGGAAGGGACATGAGAACCACTGTTTTCTTTTGCATTTTTGTTCTTTCTGTTCTCCCCCTCCAGAAAATAAATAGATAAAGTTTGAGGGCATTAAGAACTCTGAACACTTCCATTTTTAAGGAATAATAATTTGGGGATACTTTGCTCAGTTCACTTCAAATGTTGTGGAAAAAGTCTACTTCCATCCTTGATTCATGCTACTAGTTTTGAAGCTGAAATTGTTTTATATCGTGTTTTACAAGAAGGCCACAAAGGTCTTGTCTTGGTGAAATCAAATGTGAACTAGGGAACAGCTACTTCTGCTCCATCATTAAAGAAGTCTCATGCCTGCTTCCAGGCCCATTGGCTTCTGATTTATTCCTGATGGAATAGAAGAAAATACCACATGCAAGTATAAACCTGTACAGACCACCAAGAATGAATTCAAAGATTACAGTAAGGGGCCTGAAGAACAGATGGGAAAATACACTGCAGGGTTTAGAGAGCCTATAATAGAAAACAATCATATTCTGATTTATTTTTATGTTCCAGTAGTACCTAGATGCCCCAACTATGATCGGGCATGGCTCTCTTGTGCTAAAAAACACATAGTGAGATGTTCCTTGCCTCAAAGAACTGAAAAATCAGGTCAGCATAACAAGGGAAAGAGCTTCAGAGAAATTAAGTGACTTGAAAATTTGCACAGAGCTCCAAAGAATTGTAAAGGTCTCAGTAGTCAAACCCAGAATGGGACCAAGGCCTTTGGACTCCAGTTCCACTATGCCACCCACATTGAAACATCCTGCCAAAAGAGGTATGCAAATGCTTATTGTAACCTGTGTAACAACCCAATCCCCCACTGCAGGGTGGAAAATGAGCAACTGCTCTTTTAGTCCCTTAATTATAGAGAGACAAGCTGATGCTAAGAATTTGGCTATCCTCCTAATCATCACATTTAGCTGACAGCTCAGGGAGGAAAACTAACTCAGCCTTGAAGTAGCTGAATCTTGGGGCTCCATATGAGTGAGTGAATAAAATAGATTGCTGTCATAAATAAGGATATGATAAAAGTGGTATACAAAGCCAGCAAATTAACAGCAAAGGGGCCGTGTAGAGGAGAGCTCCCTGGAATTGTTCGGCAACCTGCACTCGCAACACCCGCATCATGCAAATGATTTCATTGAGAAAACAAGCTGATATGCAAGGAACAAGCAAATGCTCTTAAGGTTTTCCTGTGAAAGCTAGGAATACTGGAAAAAGAATGGTGAGAAAAAACAAATCTTTTTGGATGTTACATGTGAATGGAATACTTTTATGGTCATCTGTATTCCTTTTGTGGCTTTATCAGCTTTCCCTAAAAGGGTATGGCATTAGCAGCAGAAGCGCTGGGAAGAAATGGATTAGGAAGTTTTGAAATTGGCTTCCATTCCATATATTGGATTGAAAACAACACCTTTTGAAATTGTTTAATGGATTGAGAACCTGACTGTCTTCTTTATGACTTGGGAATGAGGATATTGGCCTGAGATGAAGAAGGCCCCTATCCAGAGCAGTTTTCATACCAGTTCATTCTAAGCACAGAGACTTGAACCTGGATCTCCCAGGTTACCACAGTTTCTCTGGCCTATGTATCCTGGACCTAATAAACCTTACCAATGAAAAAAGATTTCCAACATGAATACATTTCTGCAAAACATTTAAAAATAAATTGTTCTCTATGTACATATTATAGATAATGCCTAGAACTGCAAGGAGGAGCTCCAGTACAAAAACATGAAATGGAAAGACAAGATTGAGAGATTTCATTACCAAGTAGTTGGTGTTGCCAGCCCTAGAAGTTTAAAAAAATACGGGTAATTCCCTCCAAAATTATGAAATTTGCTTACGAATGATGAGATTTAAAAAAATACAGTTTGCCATTCAATTTTCTGTGTTTTTTTTTTAAATCTTATTTTCAGTCTTTTCATAGTAACCATTGGGACTGGGAATTGCAGTTGCACCCCCCCCGCAAACAACCAAGGTTGAGTTTCTCACATAACTGTAAGACTCCAGAAGCTGGGCTTTAAAGAAAAATAGTTCCAGATAAAATCATGAGAGTTGGCAAAACTGAGATACTATAAACATTTACAGAATAGCAGAGAAAAATTGCCTGCATTTCCTTATAGCAAATATTATTCTTTTTCTGAATGAAACTCTGTGTGTGCATCCTGACGAGTGTGCACATGTGGTTTGTAGTCCCTCAAACTCATCTGAGATGCCACAAACTGTATGCAGCGCATGTGTACTCATTTGCCGCCCTGCTAATTTGCAGCATGGCTGTTTTTTTTGACTCCCAGAGATCCTGGGAGACAAAGCACCACCAAAAAAAGCAGTGCAACACATGCAGCAGCAGTGTGCATCACTAGAAGCTGGAGTCTGATTGGCCAGAGCCATGCTCTGGATGTTGGCAAGGCTGTCCCAGGAGGCCCCAGGACCCCAGGTAAGGCTGCTGGGGCCAGCATAGGTGGTGGCCCCAGCCTTCTCTCTGGCCACTCAGGTCACTTTTTGTCATGCGCTGGAGCACATGTGCAGGGGCATGCCTAGGGACAAATAGCAGTGGCACAAATATGTGCTGCTGCTTTTTATCCTGCAGAAAACACACGCCTCTGTATATGTGTGCTCATCAGGATGGGCCCAGCATGTTTTAGGATAGCATCAGGAAATACATACTCCTTATCACCAATCTTAGTCACGAGACTTCGATGGACTTTGACAATTTCTGTCATGCCAATACAGCAGTCATAACTGGAAACTAAGAGAGGTAGAAGATGGGCAAGGAATTTACCTATAAGTCCATGTTGGTCTCTCATGGGATATGCCTGCCCTTGCATTAACAAGGCAATTCTGTTTATAGTTACCATAGTTTTAAAGCAAATTTCTTCACAGTTCCTACATGGAACCAAATGTTGGTGACATCATTCAGCCTAATATCACTCAAAAGCATTATGGAGGTCTGGGTGGAGCAGGTGACTAGCAATTGGGGAATTTTGCTTTGCTTTTCTTGGTTTGAGCACAGCTTAGGATGACTTTGCCTGAAAAGTGTTTCTAGCCTATGCCTGCTTTGGTGGATTATATGAAATAAGTTTAGTGATCCCAGTACAGTTTCTACTTTCAGTAAAACAAATATACAGCCATGGTGTTTGGCAGCCTCAGCCTGGATGCCAAGAACTGAAGGGACCAGGGAGACTACTTCCCTCTGGGTTTCCACAGAACATGTCCAAGTCCATGTCCTTTCAGGTCAGAGGATACATTTATTAGCTGAGCACTGCTGTTTTTACCTGTTATGTCTGTGAATTATTAATGATTCTAATCTCTAAGGCTCTCAGATGAAGTCTCCTACCAATATAAGATTCACACAGTAGACCTTTAATTTAATTTACTTTAAGTATTTTAAATTATGAAGTGATTGTCCACAATCTTGGTGTTACATCTTCTCATATTCCTCTCCTCCAAATTATTCAAGAATCATACAAGCCAGCTATTTCCTGTTCTCACCCATTTTGGGGGATTTTAAAAACCCCCTCAGGATTTAGGAGTACAAATACCACCGAGAGTCAATAAGTCTTATGCAACAAAATCTGTTCACGCTGGAAAATCTCTCCCTTTGTTCTACAACCCCATTCTTAAAAAAAAATACATGTAACTAACATTTTCCTCTCTCCCTTCATTAAAAAAAATCTCTAGTGTTCCATAGTATCAACATTTGTAGATGTAGCCTCATAATTAGAACTGGGTGACAGTTTTCTTGACTTGTGAAATTTGAGACTTCAAAAAGATTCCTTTTTTCAAACTAGGATGAAGCCAAGACCTTTAGAAGATATAGAAAGAATAGAGAGAGGCACACATGTACCTGCGCATGTGCATGCATGAGCACACACACACACAACTCCTAACTGCAGGACATTCAGGTTCCAGTTCCTAGTTTAAATCAGGCAAAACTGAGACTTGAACATTCAAGTCTTGGATCTCTTGCATTCATTTCATTTCAAAATGTCATCCAGAACCTGAGAAGCCTTTCCCAGTTAAAGCGTCTTTATAAGTGGCATATTCCCCTTACCTTTGTTTTGGTCATTCAGCCTTTCCTGACACAATGTAGTTTTACTGAAAATTCTCAAGCAGCTCTAGTTACATTGCACTGGTGTTTGCACAAGTACATATATACACAAGCATCCCAATATTTAGAGTCTGTACTGCATTTTAGCTTAAGACAGCTAGTTGATAATGGAACTGTACCAAATCCTTCATATTTGTTTATATTTGTGCAAGCTTACAGGGATCCCATGCCTAGGACTTCCTGTTATAAGCATTTTTGAAAGTAGGAATCAATAACATTCTTACAACTTATCATAAATTACAAAATAAAATGGAGTAAAACTCCGAGACCATAGGAAATGGGCATTTTTTCTTAAATTGAAAAATCCTGTGTTTAATGCCAAATTGTAATTGGAAGGATCATGCCTTTAGCAGTGGCAAATTCATTCACAAAGAACAGCAATTAGGACTCAGTCAAAATAAATGCATACAGTTGCACATATACACAAAATGCAATTACCTGTTTATTCCCATACGTCTGATACTACTACTGGACTCATAATAAATCAAATGGAGTTTTTTTTCCCCTTTCCTTGGGAAGAATATTACTCAGTTGGGTTTTTGGGGGGGTTGAATGTGAAATCCAGAAAAGTAATTTTTAATGCAAAGAAGTTTCATTCAGCAGTGAGCATTATTTTTAATTAGTAAATCCCCAAATAACTCAAACAGTAGGGTTTCCAAGTATCTATGTATTATACAGTCTCTGAAAATACTGTACCAGAGAGCAATTACTTATGCTTCAACAAGTGGAAAGTGTACCCAAGGCTTCAGCTTTAGGCACCCTAGTAAAACCAATGTCTTTGTAGAAATGCCTAATTCTTGTACCTTTTAAACTTCAGGGGATAGTCAGCTCTTCAAACTGCCATGGGGTGCATTTACACATGTACTTTTATTTGCAGTAGTCTGTACTACTGAGCATTGAAGTGGTGCATAAAAACTGTGCTAATACTCTAATGTACAGTAGAATAAGCTACTGTGCATTAAACATCACCTAAAAAATGTGTGCTTGTACTATACTTGTGCATTAGAGCAGCCTAAATTTAATGCACATTAGAAGAAGTGCATTAATGCACATATAGATGCGCCCATTGTATGACTATATTCAGAGTAAAACATATTACAGTGATATTATACCAGGGGAATTAGTCCCTTTAGCCAGACATATCTAAAAAAACCAAACCAAAAAACCCCAAAACCCACCCACAGAAGGTACTATGGGTAAAAGGTAATATCCCCATTTTACAGGTGACAAAATGGTGGTACAGAGAAATCAAGAGTTTTGCCTGCACAAAAAGTATGTACCACCTCAGCTGTGATGGTATAGCTAAAGTAGTGCAGCCCTACCCTACTGTGGTCACATGTATATAGAGATAAACGGCACTTTTACAAGTTCTCCGGGGGTGGGAGGAGCAGTGGTTTAATCCGAGAACATTGACACCTTGCATGTATCAGAGTCCCCGTGCTTAAAAATGACAGTGAGGATGCTTGAACTAAAGCTCAGTGAGCTTTAGTTCAAGTGCCCCTGCTGCCATTTTTAAGTGCACGGATGCTGATACATAAGATGCAGGAGGCTGCTGGAGCATGGTAATTGCCATGCTCCAGCAGACTCGACTAAGTGAGTCTGATCCAACACACTGGAATTCCAGTGCATTGGAGCAGACTCTGTGCTCATGTATAGGCGCCCAAAAATACTAATACTAGTTAGGCTGATTCCTGTGCAGGAAGGGGAGTAATTGCATGGTATAGGTCAGTCTAGTTGAAACAGAATTAGAGAGCTGGGAAGTCTGCAGTGAGTCAAGACTTGCATAGATAGGAAGGTCAGAGGCTTTTCTGCTCTACAGAGAAGCCCTGGGGAGAGGGCTAAAAGCAGCAGCCTATGAAACTTTTGAGGGGTCAAGATCCAGCTCACCAAGTGTGCTGTGATGATGCTGAAACAGATAGTGTCTGGTGACAGATAAGAAACAAGGGAAGGGCACCAAAAAACCATTACAGTACTCCTTATCTAAATCTGGGAGCATGCAGTCACTGAGCCCTTTTAGAAATACATCATAAACTGTGGGTTGAGTACTTCTGAACATCATCTTCCAATTCCAAATATATGGTCTGTCATTGGTGGATAGAGTGAGCACAAACAGTAGTCCAAAAATATCTAACATCCATTTTTAACATGCAGTCTTCTTCAATTTAGCTGACTATTTTTCTTGCTGCAAAAAAACAATTGAAATTAAAACAATTATTTTTTTAAAAAAATGATCTTTTACAAAGACAAAATTTTTCATTGTTTTCCTCTTTCACATTGTTTTCCAGAGGGGAGAGGGAGGTGGTGGGAGGAGAAGTTAAATGTAAGAGACACTCCTGCAACTTTAATTAAGGGAAGAGGAAAGGAACACATTTGAACAAAATAGAAACAGTTAATTTCTTTAAAAGTTTTTAACAAAATATACTTACCTTTTTTGACCAGATCTACTGAGCATACAGAAGACTGTCTCCTTGCTATAACCTTGCACTGCCCTTATGCATTTACAAATAGTAAATAGCCCTGTGTTGAAGTGTCCAAAGATCACTAAGCCTGATCAGTCCATCTCTCGCTATTAACAATGCAAAATTAATTACCTTAAAGCCCACAGATGAAATGAGTTCAATAACATTTACTGTACCATTCAGGCATTTACCCTTTCTTCATCAATCCCTACTGCTACCTGAATAACAATTGCTGTCTGGCTAATAAAAGAAGAAGCTTAAAATTTCAAGCTGCTTCTATTAATGAATTAACTTTTCAGGTACTTATTAATGTGACAAATGAACAAGTTGGAAGATAATAAATCTTTCTGAAATATTAAAGAAGAGAAGGATTGGGTTCCAGCTGTTCCTTTAATCTACATTTACCTTTATGGTGGGCATGCATTGGAGATCAGTCAGGAGAGGAATTTAAACAAGAGGAGACATTTAGAATATTTCAATTCACGTCGACAGGAGAGGGCACCAGAGATGGCAAAAGACAGTTCAGTTCTGACACTGGAACAGTGTGTAGATTTCTTGATTAACAGTGTATGTGGCAGATCTTTAGCAAGTAAGAGAATGTATGTATTTGCTATCAGAGGACCCAGTGTCTTTTGAAAAAATCTTTGAAAAATGGTCTAATCAGAAGTCAAACCTGCTTTCTTGGGCAGTCATTTTTAAAGAAAGCATAAGGTCTCCAAGTTTGACACAGCTTCTCTTTTAAAAGGCTATCATGATAATTATTGCACCCAGAGCTCCACCCCAGATACAGCATAGGTCGTTCCTTTCTTCTCGTGTCCTTGTGACAAGGTATTTAGTGGAATTCTTAGATTTGTTAGAATGGCTGCATTGCAGCTGTACAGTAAATGCTTCTGCTATGGCCTCAAACTTGTGATCTCTGGGCTCTCAAGTGTGCATTTGCACCACCCTAGCCCCCGTAATATAGGTGATTCAATGGCTGCTGATGCAAATTCTATCCTGAAAGCTGCTCTTTGCTACAAAGCTTGTGATCTGAATAGACAACACCAGCCAAATACAGAAGTGCTGTTGTTCCTATTGTACAGAAGAAAAATACACTAAGGATGAAATGTGGCCCCTTTTGAAGTCAGTGGCAAAGTTCACTTAAACTTCAGTGGAACCCAAGAGAGTTTACATGATGGGCCCTAGGTCATATGGCAGATTTATAGCAGAAGCTTGAACTTAACCCACACTTACTGGTTTAGGATCTTAATTGCCTCTTACCTCTCATGTTTGCCCTGAGCAGGGCTCAAAGTCTCTACATGTGCCCAGACTTAGGTAGGGTGATGCCCAATTTTTGGGCACCTGCCCCAAAAGGGAGATTTAGAATGATGCAGCTCAGTATCTAGTATCCCCATAGAGTCAGTAGGGGAGCTTCTGAGAAGCCTGAGAAATTTGAGTTTGTGCAGATGGGGACCCTATACAAGCAATGGGGGGTGGCACACACCTCCAATGGGCAATTCACAAAAACTGAAGGAACCTGGCAGTAGCTAATGATTCTGGCCCCTGCTATGAGGGGTATTTCACTTTTTTAGTTTATAACTGTCTTATGTAGACTGTGCTAGGAACCAGGACACTAGACTCTTATGTCTCAAAGAAATGCAATAACCACTGCGCTGCTAAGTCAAACACCTTTCCATGTGTCTGCCTTCTGGTCCTATGAGCTTGTAGGGTTCTGTCCCTTGGCCTGTTTGAATTGCTCCTCAGGACTTAGGTGGGAGTTAGATACCTTAATCACAATGAAGTGCCTACTGTGAGAATTGAATCTGACTCCTTTTTTTAGTGCACCTGGCCCTGCTGCTTATTTTTCATCTTGCCTGCCTTATTATACTATCTGAAATAGCTAATTAATTAACCTCAATCACACAGTGCTCTATTTGCTGTCCTACTTATTTCCATTATAATTATTTATTATTTGTATTGCAGTAGAGTGCACAATATGCCAGGTACTTCTACAAAGATGCACTTCAGCTTCTAAGGAAACAAGCTACAAATGAATGGCAGGGGAGAGAAACAAACATGTAGTTAGTATTAATGATTAAAAATAAGCCACAACTGCCAGCTCTCACCAACTGCCACACCTTGACCTAGCTGCTATTAGTTAATTGTTTAATAATTCATGGTAGAAAAGAAAGGGCTGGAAGTAGGAGAGTATCAGCCTTAAAATTAATTGCCATATTATGCAGAGAGATGGTTAGCTGTGTTAATCTGAAGTCAAGCAAAAGGCAGCACAGAGTGGCACCTTAGAGACTAACTGATTCGAAGTGGTATGAGTTTTCACTGGTGACAGAAAGCTTCATCAGATGTTATGAATGAAGTTGCAGAAAATGGGTACTAAATAAAAAGTAATTTTAATACAGAGGATAGGGAGAGGGGAAACTGCTGAGAAAGTTGAAGATAGGGTTAATAGCTTAATAGGGATAAACAAGGCAGTTGACCCAAAATGGGTTATAAAATCTAGTCCAGGTAACTGGATGAGAATCCATAGTCTGTGTAAAACCACGCTTAACATAACCACTATATGGATTAATTCTGGTTCTGCAATCTCACATTCAGGTTGGTTTTAAACTTTTGCTGTTTAAGAACATCTACTGAGAAGCTGAAGGAACTCGGGTTATTTAGTCTGGAGGAGAGAAGACGGAGGTGAGATTTGATACCTGACAGGTGTTTATAAAGAGAATGGTTGTAGGGACAGTACTAGGAGCAATGGCCTCAAGCTTCAGCAGATGCAATTTAGTTTAGAGATTAGGAAGAACTTTCCGACTATGAGGGTGATCAAGCATTGGAACAGGCTACCTAGAGAAGTTGTGGAATTCCCATCTCTGGAAATTTTCAAGAGCAGATTAGACAGACACTTGGTTGAGATGGTTTAGTTAGGGAAATTTGCCTTATTTATCTCTATCTTGCCTTGAGCAGGGGCTGAACTAGATGACCTTGTAAAGTCCCTTCCAGCCCTACTTTTCCATGATCCTACTCTGAGATCAGTAATAGAATGTCCTGAGAGGTTGAAGTGTTCTGGTCACAGGAATTTTGTCTTTCTGGAATTGATGTCAGATTGGTGTCCATTCATTCTTTCAGGTAGGAATTTCCCCTTATTTTCAATGTAGACAGCACAAGGGCCACTGTAAACAGGTGAAGGTGTAAATGATATTAATAGAAGAGCAGGTGAATGAACCCTGGATGTTATAATTCATGTTATTTGGTCCAATTACAGTCTGGTCAGTAGGCACATCTACATGTGCATTTACTCCAGTCTAGAGTTACTGTGCAGTAAATTACTGCACAGTATGCAATTTTGGCTAGGTGTCTACACATGCAGAGACCTGGTAGAAAATTTGTGTTATGTGTGCCTGTGGCTGCTGGGAGGAGCTCCAGGCTCTGGCTCCAGCTACCAGCAGCCTGGCAGCCCTCTTTAAAACCCAGCCCCACTCTGTGCTCACTGGGCAGCCAGTTCCTGTGCTCAGAGGATCAGCATATCATGTACAGAGGCAGCACATGGCACCACTGTGCCTCCCTGAGCTATGGCTTCCCCAGTCCCTGGCCCTGGCAGTGAGGAACAGAGTCCCAGAATCCTGCTGCCTAGGCAGCTGCACTTCACCCTGATGTCTTCCTTGGTCACCTTGCTGGCCTGTCGCACTGACCATCACGCAGGCCATGGCCATCTTGGCCCACCTGGCTCCCTGACACACAGCAACCACCTGCCCACACATCGTGCACCCTCCCAAGGCTCCCGCCACTGCACAACTGCTGCTGTCAGGGATGCAAATGAGGGGCTCCATGAGGCCACTGCCAGGGCTGTAGTCAACCTCCTGGGCCTCCAGCCCTGCTGCCTCTGGGACTGCTACACCAGCTAGCACTGGTAGCAGCACTTTGTGCACCAGAACTGAGATGCTGAGCAGTGGGTCACCTTTCAGCTGACCTGGGCCACCTCTGAGGACCTGCTCCACCAGCTCTGAGTCCCACCTGAAGTGCCAGGACATTGGCATGTGCCTGGCCCTGGACCCTTGGTAGGTTCACTTTAACCAGTGCCTGGGCTGGACCCACACCTTGACTGAGTACACCTTTGGCCACTTCGAAGGCAACTGGTGATCCCTCACTGCCCACCTCAACGTCACCAAGGAGAACCTCCTTCAGGTCATCGTTCCACCTCAGGCAGCCTGGCAGTGAGAGCACCAGCAACAGTGGCAGGTCCTATCTGCTGAGGCCCCAGGAGAGTCACGCACCAGCCAGCATGGGCCAGGGCTACGGTGAACCACCTTTTGGAGCACTCCCCACTCTATCCCACTTGTCCTGCCACCCAGACCCCCTACCCCTGCCCACTCCCAGCACTAATCTCATGTCAGGCATGGATCCTAAGAAGAAATCTTTATTCCCCTTACAGTACACAACCCCCATTCCTTCCTTCCTAACACAGAGTCCCTTTCCCCCCTCTCCCCTCCCTCCCCAACAAACACAGCCCCTCCACCACCGTCATAGATTCATAGATGTAGGGTCAGAAAGGATATGGGCAGATCATCAAGTCTGATCCCCTGCCCTGGGTAGGAATCAATACTGGTCTCATATGACTCCTGGTAAGTTTAAGCTCATATGACCCCAGTTAGGTAATTATCAAGCCTCTTTTTAAAGACCCCTAAGGTAGGAGCCAGCACCACTTCCCTTGGAACCTGGTTGCAGATCCTAGCCACCCTGACTGAGAAGTAGTGCCTCCTGATGTCCAGCCTGAACCTACTCTCAAACAACTTATGGCCATTACTCCTTGTTACTCTGGGAGGTGCTGGGGGGAACAGGGTCTCTCCCATTCCCCTCTGGTCCCCCCTGGTAAGTTTATAGATGGCCACCAGATCCTCTCTCAGCCTTCTCTTGTGAAGGCTGAACAGGTTCAGGTCCCTTAGCCTCTCCTTGTAGGGTCTGCCCTGCTGCACCCTTATCATGCAAGTGGCCCTCCTTTGGACCCTCTCAATGCTGGCCACATCCATCCCCACCCACCAACAATAAAATAACCCTCTTCCCAGTCTGCAACCTATGTACAGAGTCTGTGTTTTTGTGTCCCAGAGTGGGAGGCCGTGGGGTGGAGGCACCTAGGGGGCAGTGCCTGGGGGTAGGTGGCCAGCACCCTGGCCCCAGGCTGTTCCCTTGTGGATGCGCATGTCACAGCATATGCAGTGGGTAGAGGCTCACCCAGGGGCAACAGCTTTTGCAGGTAACAAGTTTAATTGCAATTAAGGGATTTTATATTTTACTGTGCAGTAAGCATGCACATGTGTAGATGCACACACTTACTGTGCAGTAGATTAGGCAACTGCACAGTAATGTGTCTTGTGTAGATATGCTCAGTATTGATGAGGGGGCACAGCTGGCATCTGAGTCTGCAGCAAGGACTGGTGGCTTGAGGAGAATAGATTTTAGGTAGCTTGTTGCTAGAGAGATGTTGTTTAAGGTTGGAGGCCTCTCTGTAAGCCAGGACAGCTTTGATTGCCCCCAGAGGTTACCTTGAAATGATCATTTTTCAGAATGTTTAGGAAGTCATTAATATGTCCAACAGATTTGAGCTGAGCATTGTAGGGATTTTGTTGTCCTTGTCACCAGGTTGGTAATGTACCACATTGGAGAGGATGCTGTGTCTGGCTCTGCTGATTTGAGTGGTTACAGTTTTGGGACTCCGTATTCCTCAGTGGGTTAACTGCCTTGCTTATCCTTATTGACCTATTCAATTCACCTTTGCCTCTCATCATTCCCTGCCCCTGTCTCTTGTATTTAAATTACTATCTATTTACAACCTCTAGTTTTGGCAGGTCTATTCATGCCATTTGACCAACTAGGCTGTTGCCTAGAAAAGCTCATGCCTGTCTGAATCTGTCTCTGAGGTGCCACCCTGGCCTGCCTTCTGCCAAATTATGCAAGGACACTTATAAATCATGGATTTAAAAATGATAATATACATCCAGTTCTTCTACTCCCTGGCTCAGGAAGGGCTTGATTCTCCCCCTGTTGAACTCCTAGGCTTTTGTCTTAAGGATGAATCCATAAGGGTAGGGTTGTTCTTACCTTGAGCAATTCAACTAGAGACAGTATAGATGTACCTTTACTTGCACAAGGTGTGAATGGGTGTAAGTGGCTGGTAGAGTAGCTGGGATAATATTAGTAGGAAGCTAAGAAGCCATGGACATGTCCCTTATTTTCAATCCCTGCTTTAGGGCAGAACTTTTAGGAAATTGAGTTGACAGTGAGAAGAAAACAGAAAAAAGCATGAATGCTTAGAGAGGAGAAGCTTTCAGGCACCTCATGATTTCTGATGGTACATGAACCTAATAGCTCAGAGATCAGTTAGTTTACTGAGTTATCTGCTAAAGGAATTTGTAATTATTTTAACATCTGGTTATATTAACACAAATTACTTGAGACACAAGTGCTCATTGAGAAGCTGAAAGTATTACAGATGTGGGTGAAAAATGAATTAGAAAATGTATTTTAATTTTACAGAGCATAGTCAATATGCAATGTTAAGCAGTCACTATTGTATAAAGATTTACCTTTTGATGACATTACAGCGCTGTACATAAAACCGATATTTCCTTGTATAAATAATAGAACATTACATTGCTAAAATGTGCCATTCCTAATGATTATTAGAATGTCAAAGTCAGGATTAATGACATGCAAGGGCTAGTTACGCACCTCATGTACTGTAAAATATTCTGAGGTGCAGTTTTTATGAGTTATTGACAGTGATAGGATATTAACAGATTTTAAACTCCAAAGGAAAGCATCATAGAGCCCAATTCTGCTTACCCTTCTCAGGTGAGTAGCCACATTCAATTTAGAGAGGCCGCATGTCTGAGTAAGGTGAATATGACTGGTTCCTGAATATATATTCATTCTGCTGCGGAAATAGAGCAAAAGGTTACAAGGCTCAGTGAAAATGATCTATTCACAGTTATTTCTTATATTTCATGTCCTCTGTTGTTTTAATATTACATTAAGAGGAGCAAAATCAGGCACTCCTGCCTTGTAAGAATCTCTTTTCCTCCTATTAAGGAAAAGGGTCAGGTGTGAAGGAATAAACGATAGCTGCATGCAGAATTTTGAAAACCCATTTATTTTGAAGCAATTGTGCTTCTAGGTTTTGTTTCATTCTCTGAATTCATTTCTTCTCCCTTATTTTCTAGAGCACTTGCTTGAAAAGGCCATCTTTATCTCTTAAGGGTTCATCTGCTGCAGCTAGTTATTCCTATAACTGAAGTCATAATACTGTATTTTTGACATCATAATTATTTCCACAGCAACCAACTGTGATTTTGCAAATTGACTTCAAGTAGAGGAATAAGCAGCAGGAACAGATGAGCCCTTACACAAAATTCTGTCCTTGAAAACAGTGAATGAGAATGAACTACAACATGAAATGTGATTTGTAAGCAAAATCATTGAAAAATATAGAGCCAATTTTTCTTTTAGCTGCAGTGGTGTAAATCCAAGATAACTTGAAGGCAGTCAACAGAGCTCCTCCTAGATTTACACAGGTGGAACCAAGCAGGATTTGGCCCTGTATGTCAAGAGTCAAGATTTCCCACAAGGCAGCAGGAACAACTGCAAACAAATTATGAAAGCCTTTCCCTCTGTCACACTTGACAGTAAGAGAGCTGCTTTGGCTGCACTGTCCTTAAGCCACACTGATGCTTCCAACAGCCAGTCATTAACAATTCAGCAAGGCTGCTAAGAAGGGCACTTCAGCATTTGACTGGAGTGTGTTTCTCAGGAACAAGACTCGACAGGCAGTGCAGCCCTTGTGATGATAGTCTGCCTTGGGTGGTGTTATAAAAGGCACAAGGTCGAGTGACTTCAGCAACCTTGAAAATTTAATAATCACTTAGGGAAGTACTGTCCAGAGTGCCTTACTGTTATTAGGAAACAAGATTTATAAATAAAAACAAGGAAATTCATTTTAGGCATTTTTTCCAGCCTGTAATGGGCCAAGGGCAAAATACTTGGATTTCATTCTGGTCTTGCTTACACCAGGGTAGCACAGAAGTAATTGCATGGAAATTGGTGCCAATAAAATAGGTTATATCTTGGGGTAAGAGAGATCAGTATGTCCCCATTGAACTTAAACAATAGTCAGTCCAAAAACGACTATTTTTTCAGAATAGAAATCTTCTAATTTAAACAATATCATAGAGCAACATTACACTGAAGAATAGTAGGCAAATAAATACTTTGAGCATTCCAGGCTCATTAGTACAGGGCAAATAAATAAGATGATATATGACTCCAAGACACTTCCCTTCTCATTGCTGAGATACATTAGCAAAGAACAGATGTCTTTTAATAAAGGCATAAAATGGTATTCTGCTCCAACAGCTAAGCTGATGCTATCTTTGTGACATCACCTATAAGACAGATTTTTCATTAAACTACTTAAAATGTGAAAATTCCTGATCTGCTTTTCTTCCTTGGCCAAATTATATGAAGCCATGAGATGGAGGGAATGTGCATTGCCTACAAAAGAGGAGGGAAAGGTTAATAAGCTCTCTTAGCAGGGAAGGAAAATGCCTGTCTCTACCTGAAGAGATTATTGTACAAACTGTTAGCCTCAGAGGAAGCAGCTGAGGGGTAAGCCTTGCTGATGAATATGCCTTGGAAAGAAGTGGTGCACCATGGGTGAGGTCCTTGTTCCTAGGCATGTGCCAGTCCACACACAGGCTGGGATAAAGGCTGAAAGGATCCTGTCAACTGTGCTCAGCGTTGGACCGTGCAAAGAGCAGGGGGTTCTGATCATCCCTCAGAGACCCAATATTGTTGTAAAGTAAGGAGCCTTTCCTGGGGACTGAAATAAAACTCTTGTTGAAGTCCTGCTACAGCAGTGGGCTTCCAGTCCTTGAACTCTGGTGCCTCTGCAAAAATTGCTAAAAACCCACTAGCTAAAAATCATCTCTTTTCCATCTGGTGCTTGCAAATCTATAAATCAAAGACTTCTTTCCAGGTACAGCACCTTTCAGAATGAAGTTGGATCCCCAACTTTCTGGAGAAGCATTTCTTCTGAAGTAGGTAAAGATAGCCACACTCACCACTGAGGCCTGGCTTTTCATCTCCCTTCTGTGCAGGGAGAGGAACTGACCAAAAGCATCTGCCTCAATTTTTCAAGAGGTCCCTCCATTCTTGTTCCTAACCAAAGAAAGGATGCTCTCTTCCTCATGGCAGAGGGCAGGCCCTGAATGCTTTGGGAACTGTTCAAGAAGCTTGTAGGAATTCCTATGTTCAGAGAGTGGAAGTAGCTAGTCTCCTTTCACAGGGATTGAGACAAAGCAGCCATCATCCTGGGTCTAGCTTAGCTGCTGCAGCCTCTCCTCCTCAAAAGACACCTGAACCTCCTGGAAGATGCCTGGAAGTGATGCATCATGACCAGCAATCACTGCACTGAGACACACTCCTGCGCCAGCCCAAACTGAAGCCCTACCAGGGACATCCTGCACTGACCCTGGTGCTCACTTCTCCATGACCTTGCCTGCCATCTGCCAGCTTGGCACCAGAGGACCTATCAACTCTGCCCTGAGCAGGTTAGCTAATAGCAAACATGTGTGCAACAGTGCTGACTCCAGCTTTCCAGAGCCAGAGGTGGGTATGTTCAGCATGGTGCCCAAAATTAATGATGAGCAAGCTAATGGCCATAAATGACTTCATAGGCATGGACCTCAAGGAACAGGATTTCAGCTCAGCAGAAGGTGAATGCTTTGGGGGCCACCATCAGTGGTATGTTATGCACCTAGGTGTGGGGTCTTGTCTAGGTATTAGTTATCCAAAGCATGGATATAGTCCAGTCTGGTTCACGATTGGATGTGGAAGTTGTAGCCAAAATCAGACAAGCTGGGGTCAGAAGTTGAAGCTGGAGACAAGGTAAGCCAAAGGTTAACTAGGATCAGAAGCCAAAAGCCAGAGCTAACGCTCAAGAGAATTGCAAGCAGTGACCCAGAATCAGGGAATGCCAAGGGTCCTACTGGAGTCAGAAGCCAGAGTCTGAGCCAGGAGTCAAAAGCCAGAAGAGATCAGCAAGCACGCTCACAGAAGGTCAGACGTAAGAACTTTTGCCTTTACCCAGACAAGAAGACCGCAGGCTGGACCTAGCTTTTAAGGGTTGGAGCAGGTAGAGCCTGCTGCCTGTGGTTTCAGGGGACTAGCTGCTCAAATTGCCTCATTCAGCCCAGTTGAGACTCTGGGTTTGCTGCCGATGGTGCTTGATTTGGGGATGACTTGCCCTGATCTCTTGATTGGAACTGGTTGGGCCTAGGGGCCTGGCCTGGCCTGATTACAGTATAACTGAGGGAAGGTGACTGAGGCACCAGCTCTGAGCATTGATGTAATGTACCGTGATGTTGAATGTCATGTATGCTGTAACATGAACTACAATACTCATCAGCCTTTGGGGGCTGGAGGAAGGAACTGTAGTGTGAACTGCAACTCTCAGAAGCCTCCAGAGAATTGGAGGAATGAACTGCAATGTGCACTACAACTCCTGAAAGACGGCAGGGGGCAGGAGGAAGTGAAAGAGGCAGTGTCAGAGTGTGGGTCAGCAGAAGAAGACAGTGAAGTTCTAAGTGGGACCTCAAGGGCATGGTTGGTGATCTGAGAGGGCTAGAGGCAAGACTGCAGGAGATCACAGAGGTGCTCAGGGTGGCTGTGATGATATGGTACTACTATACAAATGTGCTGTGATGATATGGTACTACTATACAATGACCTTCTACAGATAACCCTGGCCCCAGATCCCTCCTTATATTTTCCCAGGTGGCAAACTCAGCAGCCTCACCTGTGCCTGAATCTAAGTCCAGTGGTCAGGCTATGTGGACAACCACAGTTTTCTGGTTGCATAAGCTACAGATGGCTATTAGAATGGTTGTAATTGTGCACAGCCTATATACAGATAAAAGCTGCCAGTCATCTAGATGCGTAGGTGACTTCTGTAAAGGTCCCTAGCCACGTAATTGCCCTACTTATGGACAGACACCTGGCAATAGATTCTAAAATGTTAGTGCAACTGCATAAGTAACTTTTGTAATAAATGAAATAATAGGAACTCTAGAACTTGCAATGCACAAAAACCTGGTGTGATTTCACAGTACTGGAAAAGTCCACCCATCAGAAATTACTGGAGTGTGTTCTTGCCTTGCAGCTAAGTAAAAATAAAAGCAAAAAACAGGATAAAATAAAATACTACAAGTAAGTAAAACAGAAGAATCTTTGGTCTTGGTCCACACTAAAAGCAAATGTAATCAGTAGAGCTGACAAATTGAGCTTAGGATGCAAATGAATCAACTTGAGTTGAAAATAAATTGTCTTCTGCTATTTGCAAAATTGACCTGGAGAACTAATTACATAACCTAAGGGTAAATGTCAATAAATCTAGCTGCATCTGAAAAGACCCAAGAGTGAAAGAATAAATTGCTGGGGTGCCAGTTACTCTCATCTGAACCTGAGGCCTTTGCCATCCACATAGAGAGATAACTGCTGTTATGGCATAGAGGATCCATATGTAATTGGTTTACTCTGAATTCATATTCAATAAAGTCATTCACTGAATTATTCCCTCTTTCAGTTACTAGAATAAGGGGTCAGCCTTGCTTCTGAGTCCCTTTGCTTTAGTAATTCTTTAGTGCTCTTTTTTTCCCCATCATGGTGGTTGTCAAAAGAGAAGGCACTGCTTTTTCTTGTACTGCACTGAATCACATTGCACAGTATCTGAAGACGGAGAGCTTAAGTTCCTTTGAGTTTTCATTTTACTTCACAGCTGATCTCAGCATGGTTTGGCAGACTGCATGTGAAAAACCAATCTGATTTGAATTTTTTTAGCTAATATTGTTCCTCAGTTGGAAAAAAACCTGTGATACCACTAGCATTTCTTCCCTTCTGTAGCATGCTGCATTGCCGGTGAAAACCTCTTTTGCATCAGATCAACGCTTGAAACTTGATTGTTGACATTTAAGTCATTTGTTCCTTTGGACAGAATTCAAAGTACTCCTTAGGTGCCTTAGCAGTCTCACTGATGTCCTTCCAGGCTTGAAGGGTGTGGGCACAGGTGGTCAGGAAATGTTCAGATTCATGCCAGCAAGGGCAGGCTACCACTGTAGTGTAGACAAGCCCCAAGAAGACTAGATGTCTCACTCATACTGTCCACTATGCAACTCTATTAATCCATAATTCAAAATATCTGCTCTCATTTGTGAGGCTAGCTACCTACAGGTAGGCAGGGTAGGTGGCATTGTTGGTGATGTCCTTGTGTCTTGTAGCTTAGTGATTGAAGAACTTGCTCCAGAAGTGGAAGACTTAGTTATAACTATTCTTCAACCTAAAAAGGATTTAAATCTATATCCCTTACTTCCCAGGAGAGTACCTTAACCACCAAACCATGGGCTAGGCTAGACAAGAGCATTTTTCATCCCACCTTTTGAAGCTGGGTCACAAGGCATGAAATCAGAAGAAGAGCAAGCAGGATGGGCATAACACTGTAGCAGTGGTTATGGAATTTCCTTTGGCTCTAAACTGTTATTGTCAATTATTTGTTATATTTCACTGAAGAGGCGAAGTGCTCCAACTGCAGAATGGACTCATTACAGCAAGTCTGCGGATGATACCAAGCTTGGGGGCATAGTAAATACACTGGAGAGTAGGGCTAGAATTCAGAGAGACCCAGGCAATTGGAGGATTGGACCAAAAGAAATCTTATGAAGCTCTATAAGACCAAGTGCAAAGCCCTGCACTTAGGACAGAACAATCCCATGTACCAGTACAGGCTGAAGGCTGAGTGGCTAGGCAGCAGCTCTGCAGAAAAGGACCTGGGGGTTACAGTGGACAATAAGCTGGATATAAGCCACCAGTGTGCCTTTGTTGCCAAGAAGGCTAACAGCATATTGGACTGCATTAATAGCAGCCTTGGCAGCAGATTGAGGGAAGTGATTATTCCCCTCTATTTGGCACTGGTGAGGCCACATCTGGGGTACTGTGTCCAGTTTTAGGCCCCGCACTACAGAAAGGATGTGGACAACTTGAAGAGATTCCAGCAGAAGACAATGAAAATGGATAGGGGGTTGGGGAACATAGCTTATGAAGAGAGAGGCTGAGGGAACTGGGCTTATTTAGTTTGGAGAAGAGACTTGAGCCAGATTAATAACAGCCTTCAACTACTTGAAGGGTGGTTCCAAAGAAGGTTGAACTACACTGTTCTCAGTGGTGGCAGATAACAAAACAAGGAACAATGGTCTCAAGATGCAGCAAGGGAAGTTTAGGTTAGATATTAGGGAAAACTTTCCCACTAGGAGAGTGGTGAAGCACTAGAACAGATTAACCAGAGAGGTTGTGAAATTTCCATCCTTGGAGGTTTTTAAGACCTGGCTCGACAAAGCCTTGGCTGGGATGATCGAGTTGGGGATGGTCCTGTTTTGAGCAGGGGGTTGGACTAGAAGACCTCCTGAGGTCCCTTCCAACCTTAATTTTTTATGACTCTATGATTTTTATAAATGGGTAAAATTCTATGTTTTGCGAGTGGTCAGGATAGATGGCCTAATGGCCTATTTTGACCTTAAAAATCTATAAATAGATAATGTCCATTAATTTACATAAAGCAAATCTTACATACAGGGTTAGACCAAAGTTTGGTGGAGCTAGGATAGCAGGAAGCAGCCTGTAATTTGTAAATTGGTCTGCAAAGCACTTTGAGTGTCTTCTAGATGAAAGCTTCAACAGAGAGCGCAAGTCATTAGAGCTGGGTGAGCACTTCAAAAGATTTTCCACTAATAGTAATTTGAATTTTGTCTCTGTCCATACTTTCCACTATCATTCAGGTGACCCCCATTCTCCAAGCATTTATTCTGGTAAAAAGTAAATTTTATGCTTTCACATTTGAGTACTTGCAAAAGGCAATTTAATATCAATAACCGTGGATAGCTGAAACCTGATTATGAATGAGGCTCATCTAGTAAGGAACTGAAACACTGCCATGTGATCAAGTCAATATAAACAACCCAATGAAATTTCAGACTTCAAATAGCAAGCCATACGATAGATAAAACATTAAAATAATGGTGACATTTTGAAGAGCCAGTTGATTTCAAGACAATTGTAATTTGCTGTCATACATTCCATAGACAGAAAAACACAATATTGTGTGAGTGGATTATACATTATTATTCATTTGATTCTAGACATTGCCATTATTCCCAAAGAATAACAAACTAAAATACAACAATTACTTAAAAAAAACAGTCAAGGTTGCTACTTGACAATGTAGTTATTTATCACATTGTTACCAAAATCTAAGCACATAAAAGAAAAGAAAATAGACAAGGACATCATGAATTTTATAGTGCCTTTATACTAAATACATTATCCTTATCATATATAAATAAATGCATATTTCATTATATCTCACTGAAAATATGCATGGTTTTATAACAGTGTATGTTATTATTATGTGGGAAGTGTAAGGTTTATGATGTTTTTGACTTTATTCATTTCCCTGCTTTCAAGTGTTGGAGTTATGCAAATGATGTTTAGTAACTAGATTTAATGTAATATTACTAACTGATTTTTAAAGTGCAAGTTCTTTGGTTGCAGAATTTCACAAAGTGTGTCTCCTCCCTCTCTCCCCCTAAATTCATACATTATTTTTTGAATTGGTAAAAATGCCACAGATAGCAAAGAGTATTGTTACATGAGTGAGCAGGACTAGCTATGTTGAAGAGAGCTCTACCTCAGTAAGTGGATGCCTGACATGACACATATACAGACACAGTTGCTACCTACTTACTGCACTCATCCTGAGAAATCTTATATAAAAACTCAGCTTTACCCACTGGGTATGGAATCCCAGAATATCTAAAGTCAGACATATGTCAAAGTCTCTGCAGCATCATGGTCTAAGTTAACTATGAACACATACAGCGCAGCAAAACCATATGTTGATTTTAACAAAGAATACTAAATGTTTCACAGCAAAATAAGCATCAGACCCATGACTAGACTGCTCTCCCTACCATAGCCAAGTGGGATCACTTGTGTGCCTTTCAGATATGCAGTTCTCTAAGTATTATAGAGCTAGTTAAGCATTTGCAGCAAAGCCTTTCGTGATGTAAGTGAGCAAATCGCAGCTGATTTCAGAAGCATCATGCCTATTTATAGCAGCAGAGAATTTAACCAGACCCAGTGGCCAGCGAGGCCTACAGAAGGCTTTCCAAGGGGGTTGGTAAGGTCCAGTGGTACCCTACTACTGTGCACACAGATCTAAAGCAGTAAACCCGAGGCCCCAGGCTTCAGAATTCCTTGTTTTCCTACAATCTTCCTCAGTACCTTAAAACTCTAATTAAACTTAATGGTCATTTCAAGGTGAACGATAACTCCACATTAAAGGAATTGCTTGGCAAAGAATGCAGGAATAGGCACCATTTTCCAAGATCCTCGATCTTTCACTCACTTTTTAATAAGAGTGTGAGGGGGCCAGGACCCCAGGGGACCCGGCCCGAGCGAGAAAGCCCGGGGTTCCGTCCAGCTTCCGGGATTTGACCCGGAAGTCTGGCCGGGCTTTAAAGTTTCCCGGAACGTAAACCAGGCCGGTGTGGGACCGGCCCGGGCAGATAAAAGGAGCACCCCTACCCTGGTTAGAAGAGGACGGAGGCTCCAGCGGAAACCTGTCCCGGGACCAGCGGAGCCGGGCGCGGCGCGAGGAACGCCAGCGGCAGCGGAATCAGCGGCGGCAGATCCGGAAGCAGCGGAGCCGGGAGCGGCGCGAGGGACGCCGGCGGCAGAGGCGCCGCCGCCGGCGGTACCCGTAGCAGCGGAACCGGGATCGAGGCAACGGA
>NW_017728912.1:31069056-31075428 GCF_001723895.1 Crocodylus porosus | reverse complement strand
GCACGAGCGGTCCGGCGCGTACCCACTCCTCTCCAGGGGCCATTCGGGGAATTGGGAAACTCACAACCGGGTGACCTACCCCAACCCCCCACAAAGAGCCATGGAAAATGTGGAGGTCAGCAGTAAAAATATTCTCTTTGGTTGTATTCCCCCCCCGTGTTATCAGTATAGTTGTAAATAGAGCCATAAAGAGCAAGTTTTGCACTGTGGGCAAAACCCTACTGGAGTGGGGGAGGGTGCTGGAGGTGGGGTGGGTAGCTGTCAGTCTTACCTGCCCTAGGGATTCAATGTCCCCAGCTACTACTGTCTCAGTCTGCTGGCTCCCTATTCTTGATGCTGCTGCTACATCAGAGGTTGGGGCAGCTTTTACAGTACAGACTCCCCTGGGCTGCCATTCTGGTGCCTCCTTTAAATCAGCATTTGGGGTTGGTACCCAGCTAGTCCACCGTGGGCGTGTCTACATGTGTATATACGTGTGCCTGAAACATAATTTGCCTTTCTTAAGGCATATTAAGGCAATTTAGGCATACCTCTACACATGGACATGCTAATGTGCATTAAGGTGTCTTAAATTCAGTCACATTTCCCCTTACTCTAAGACTGCAGGTCCCTCACCCTGACCTTCTGAACTCCTCATCCTCTCTCAACCCCCTTACCATCCACCCTCCCTTTGAACCCAAATACTGGGTTTGCCTGGTATGAGGCAGGGGTTTCTGATGGTAGGAGAGCTCTTTGATTCTTGTAGCTGCACCTGAATTTTGCCTAGATACCAGGACCAGGCAGCACTGTAAGAGCCAGGACCGCACCGTGCTGAGAACACCTAGCCTACAGCAGACACTAAATACACTTCAGCAGAGCGCTGCTGTTGCCAGCCAAGTCTTGGCCAAATGTATCTAGCTGGGTTATCAAGCCAAAATAGTCAGGAGCCAGTGTCCAGAATCCAGAGGATGAGCCAAGCTAGCAGCTAGAGCCAGGAGCTGGAACTAAGGACCAGGTGGGCAAGGATTTGGAAATGGGAGCCAGGACAGGGGCAGGACATAAAGGGGCAGGACATAAAGCCAGGAAGGATCCTCATGTCAGGGGCTAATAGGAAAAATGGAAGAAGCTGGACCCCATCAGACACGTGAGCAAAGATTGCCTTGGAACCTAGCTGGGTTCATTTTTTGAACAATATGTAGCAAGGGAGCGCAGGGCAGCTTTTAAGCTAGACAAGGCCTTTTTAGCTGAAGACCCTACCCAGCAATGACAGGAGTAGCACAAATGTAGGCTACAATATTTACAGCCTTGGAGTGAGATGAGATGGTAGTGGCCAACCACTCGCCAAAGATAAAAAAGCTCTTCCTGCCAAAGGAGGCCAGACGTCCAGGGCGACAACTGATAACTTGAGACAATGAATAAATGGCAGGAAATGGTGGGGGTGCTGGTCACAGGTTTAACAGGGATCCAATGCAGGAAACTAAGCAGAGAGGCCCTGCCAGCACCCAGTATGCCCTGGAGTGAGTGAACAACACCCAGAGGGTCTCTGTTCAGAGGCATGAGGTGACCTGGAATTTGGTCCCACAGTCGCTGTATGCTCCCTTGTTGAGCCTCCTCCTCTTGATGATGTAAATGGGCTTTCTGGCCAGGGCTATGAAGAGGTAGAGGAGGAGATCTTGCAACCTTGTGAGGCCCCAGATGTGGATTGCATAAATGAACACATGAAGGGAGAAGTGCAGACAGAAAGGAAGGGCTCTGGAGGAGCTGTAGAGGGGCAACAGCTCGGCACCTTGGATGTAGATGTGCACCAGGATCTCTCTCCTGCTGCAGAAGGCATAGGTGATGTGGGGACTCTGTGAACTGTCCCATGAGCATACCTGTTTAATGGCTCCATGAAGAAGAAATTGCCAGATTATGTCCCAGGTAGTCTGCAGGTTGGTTTAAATGCAGAATTCATCTGGGACCACTTTGCTTTTTAAGATGAGAAGCAGAGATTTAACCATTACTCCTGTGATGCTCAGTGGTAGAGTCCTCCACGATCCACATACCAACACTCATCCTTCAGGGTCTGTACTTCCATCTGACCTCTGACCTCCTATTGTTGCATTCCCTCTCCACATTCATGACAAAGAAGTCTGCTCTTCTGGGTGGACAAATTCCAGCATGATGGTGCTTTATAATCACCATACTGTCTGTCTCTCTTTTTTTTAGCAATTTCAGTGAGACTTTCCATAAACCCTGTAAAGACCTCCATATATAACAGCTGTGAGGGCTCTGTTCTATTTACATAGGGTAGACAAAATACAAGTCCTTTTTTGCTTGTGTCATGGAGTGTGTTTTCTCTCCTCTGTATTTTGAAATGCTTGTAGCAAGAAGCTGCAATGCATGCTTGTGGGCCTCTGACTTTGTTAGCCAGCAGTCAGGGTTTTGGTGGAAAGAATGCATGTATGATCTACATTAGATTATGATAAAATGTACATCCCTCACAAGGAATTTGAGTGAATTAATTCATTAACATTTGCAAAGTATCCTGAGAGACTTTCATGTATTATCATCACAAAGACAAATAACTCACTCAAATTAGTTTAAAAAAAGAGTTTTAGAAACATCTGAACAATCAGCATAGTGGCTACACATAAATGGGCTAAGATGAAAGTGTAAGGACTGTCAAACTGGTAGGACTATTAAAATCAATACTTAAGCTTATAGCCAAGGGGATCAGGGCAGCATTTCTTCCCAGGATTTTGAATTGTAGAATTAGTAATTAGTAATTAGGTGTTACACAAGTGCTTTGTAATTTTCATTTGAACCATTGGTCATTGACAGGACTTTAGACTAGCCGGACTGCAAATCTCTTCCAAATTAGTAATCTGGAATTCCTATCAGGCTGCATGTGCAATCATTCTGATAAGATTACATTATTTTTTCTTGTTTGTTCTCCTCTGCCTATTTAGGGAGAAGGTTGTACAGGTACTTTCAGCAGTCTGGAGACAGCACCCCCATACTTCCCAAATGTCATCTGGGAAGACCTCTGGCAGCTGCTCTTGAAGTATTTTTGGTCTCCAGCAGATGGAAATACTCCCTGTTCACAGAGTTGGCAAGACATAGCCCTCTACTGAGGATAATGTGAAATGAACAGAATTTGTTTTGAGCCTGAATTCACTAGATTATCTCCAAGCTCCTTGGAAAATAAAAAGCATTTGCAAAACACTAGTATCAAAATAGCATTTGTATTTAAAAGTATCCTTTTTTCTATGTTGACATCTCAGTTTCAAAAAATGGTTTAATTCTATACCATTACATACACCCCATAAGGCAACCCAAACTGTCTGTTTCCTCTGGAAAACTATCTTCAGTAACTAAAAGACCTCTTTTGAGTTTCACTGGAATATTTGCCATGTTTTCTCAGGAAGGTACTACATGATTGTGAGCTTTCCCTTGGCTTACTTCTTTTCTTCTTAGCTTCTTACTTGATTGGATTCCTTGTGCAATAAAAGCTCAGTTTCACAAGAACTCTGGATGGACTAGAGCTGGGTAGCAGTTTCCCACTAAAGTTTGCAGGAAGACATCCATTATTTTGCAGATATTTTCATGAGTTTCTCCTGGTAATCATGCCATTGACATTTGTCTCATTTTGGATAAATTTAACATTAACCTGCATCATCATAGCTGCTCAGGCAAATGTGGGTTAAATTTATCCAAAATGAGACCAAATGAACCCAAATAAAACACTACTATAGGTAGATAGATAGTAACCTTTCATTTGGGTTCATTTGGTTCTGTCTGTGTGTGTGTGTGTGTGTGTGTGTGTGTGTGTGTGTGTGTGTGTGTGTGTGTGTGTGTGGTGTTTCATTTAAATCACAGAAAAGTGTGGATTTGGGGAAATCTGAACCAAAAATTGGTCACTTTTTTGAAATTAGAGAAAACCAGGATCCTTGCTCATGAGCACTGTAATGGGATGGGCTCCTTACCTGGACTACATTGCCCGTCATGTACTGTTGTCACCCTTTTGCCTGAAACATCATGGCATCTCATGGGAAATGCCATGATCAAGGTGCATATTTGGAGATGTAGTCTGACTGGGGAGCCAATGCCAAGGAGAACTAGGCAATGAGGAACCTGGACTACAACTCCCAAAAGACACTAGGCAGCTTAAGCAGAGATAATTCATGATTGAACTGACCAGAAATGAAATGTTCCAACATGTGTACATCAAAATTTATTGGAATGAAAATGTTCAGTTTCTTTTCTTCTTCTTCTTCTTTTTTTAACTTTTGGCCTATTTTGGGGTTAAAATGCATGTTAAAATGCTGACAAGGTTCTTTGGGTAAATCCAATATCTTTTATTAGACCAACTAAAATAGCTGGTAACATTCTTCCTTGCAAGCTTTTGGGTACAAACAATCTTCTTCAGGCTGAGGAAGTGTCTGCAGTTGTTCTGTGCTCCTCCCAGATTTGCCCAAAGAAACTTGTCTGCATATGTCTTTAGACCAACATGGTCATGTCCAGATATGGCATGATCATGTGGTATGTGGTGCTGCAAACTCGTGTGTGGCCCCACATACTGCACCTTTAGATGTTCTCCACACTGCAAGGATGTACTGCCCATACGTGCGCTGCTCCACTTTTTTTTCTGCAGGTTTTTTTGACCCCTGGATATTCAGGGGTCAAAAAAACCTGCAGAAAACAAAAGCAGAGCAGTTCACACACAGGTAGTGCTGCCACTCAAAAGTGGAGCTGGGCTGCCCACAGCCATACTCCAGCTGCTGGCCAGGCTCCGCATGGCAGAATCGCTGCTGTTGAAGCCCCAGGAAGCCCCTGGGACCCGAGATAAGGCTGCTGGGGCCATCACAGTGCTGGCTCCAGCCTCCCCTACCCCACCCAGGGTAACTTGCTATGTGTCAAAGCATGTGTGGCACAGGCATTCCCCAGGGACAAGTAGTGGCAGCAGAAGGTGAGCAGCTGCTACTTGTCCCTGGGGAACCAAACATCCATGCTGTTCTGGATGCAGCCCATGGCTCCAACTAATGCCCCTGTGAAAATGTTGATATTTCCTTCAGAACAGAAATTTCTGTTGGATTTTCTAGGTTGGATTTTCAGGTGCTCAGCACCTGCAACGAGTCAGATTTTCACGTAAGTGGAGTTCTAATTTGAATGCATAAGAAAAGCATCTACGTTTCAAAAGATCTTAGCACTCAGCAGCTCCCATGGTGAAACTTGGCCAAGTTTTCAGAAGAGGTCAGGACCCCACATGCTAAGCACTGTTGAGAACCTGGCCTCAATTGCATACATAAATTGTGTTTGTATATTTATGAAATAATGGGCTTGAGAGGTCCCAGAGACCAATATTCCTATGTATTCTGCACTCTGAATGTATATTAACTGCATAGCTGTATGTTATCTGCATATTATATTCAATTCCAATCTCAGATGCATTTTTCCATTTTTATGATGAGAGGTTGGCCTCTGCTCCTTGGGCTTCAATATTATTAGTGCTAACAACAGCTCTTTGTTCTGAGGAACTGCAAGCCTATATTTACCTGAATAACTTGCTTCTGCCTAAACAGAATCTATGGTAGTGGGGTATATTCTGGTGCTGGTATTCCAACTACAGGTTTGACCAGTAGAAAACCAAGAGAAGCCCCCCACAGTTACAGTTTCTGCAGCAGGTTTCAACTGTGAGAAGAACACTGCAAGTAAAAGGTATTTCAAAGTTCAAGAGAAAAGTATCTGATTTCTCCCCAGCGAGCCAGTAGCAGCTGTTTATTTTCTATGGGCCACCTATATTGCATGGTTTCTTCCCTATTCTTATCAGTGAGGTCTGATTGGATCGGGAGGGAAGGGGTGGGTCTGTCTGCCTGTCTGTCCATCCATCCACCCATTCACTTTCTTTTGTATTCTGGACTTAACTATATAGGAAAACATGTTGGTTTACAAAAAGTTATTTTAAAAAAATCATGAATGAAAGAAAGAGGAAAAAAACCCCCAATAAAAGGTTTCAATAGCAAAATCATGTAAGAAGGCTATATGCCAGTGTTTCTCAACTGTTTCAACTGTCTTAACTCTTAAAAGAAGTAAAAATGTACCGTGATTCCCTTATATTTACTAAAAAAATAGGAGTAAAATTGTATTGATCTCAATGATGATCCTGTCAGACTGATTTGTGCAAATGTTTCAAGAGACTGGACCACGTGACAAAGGGTAAAATTATGGACAATGCACAGCTAGTTCTTCATGGCATTACATTGCAATTATACTGTGACCCCTCTGATAGCCTTCTGTGATCCCTTTTTCTGCAGATTAGGTATACCTACAGATTAGGTCACCCTGCTATAGATCACACCTTCATTTTCAGGCATGGCAAGAACTTCAGAAAACCCTAGAGAAACAACATGT
>NW_017728912.1:31030930-31069045 GCF_001723895.1 Crocodylus porosus | reverse complement strand
TGTGTGCATCAGAAGCAGGAACACAAGAGTCTAGAATTATCCTGCTGCAGTGCACTCCATGCACACTGATTTAACAGTGTGCCACTGCCACAAGACTACTAAAATCAGAGACGGACCATGAGTTGGAGGGGAATTCCTATACCCTGCCTAATTTCCTGTGTCTGGGAGGTCTGGGCACTGATCTCCTCTGACAAGAGTGCAGCACAAGGGAGTAAGATATCACCCCCTTAACAGCTAATCCCCTAAAGGCTGGTCTGTCCCTACTAATGGGGGTCTAGGTTATCAGCTCTCCACATGGCAGGGAAGGCACTGGATGGTAGGTCCTGCTTTCTTGTGCCAGGAAGGCAAAGGCTCCCTACACCCAACAATGCACATGCAAACAAAGACTAGCAGACCTAGCCTGTAAACCATTGTGCTTGCTCCTTAACTTCAAATCCACATGCTAGTGTTTGCATAAATTCTAGAGGAAAAATACACTCAAGAAATGTGGTTAAACCAGTAGCATGATGTGGGATGGGTGAGTGGGGCATGTTCCCTAGGTGCTGTGTAAGATGAGGGGTGCCAAAGGTAAGTGTGGGGTGGGAGGGGGGGGCTCACTCTCCTATTGCCTGCTCATCTTGCACTTCCTGGCTGCACATTGCAGCAGTGTGGGTAATGTGTCGTGGAGTGCTGGATGCTCTGTGAATTGTAGTTTTTAGAGCAGCAGTAAGATTGCTGCTGCTGAGGGGAGAACCGACCCAGTTTTTGCTACCAAAATCAGCACTCCTGACACAGGCTTCGGCAGCAAAAAAAAATGGAGTTAAAGTTCCCCTCAACCAGCCGTGAAGTCCACTGCCACTCTAGAGAACTACGGTTCCCACAATGACTTTCACTTTAGGACACACATTGCCCGCACCACTGCAATGTGCAGCCAGGAAGGGCAGCCACCAGTCCTGCATGCTGTCTGGGTGCAGCCTTTTCACAGTATGCCTCTGGGCTAAGCATTCTGACTTCCAAAATAATTGTCTTTGCTGCCAGGTACTCTGATGCACTACATCCCAGCTGTGCCTTTCTCTCATGAAGCTGGCTGCTTTCAAAGCTAGTAACAGAAAGATACTCAGAAAACTACTCACTCTCGTGGACTGGGGGTCCCTCAGTACAAAGCCCCCACTTACTGGCAGGATGTCCTTAGGTTTGGACCTTGTGTGCAACTCCAATTAAGGCAGATATTTCACTTCACTATGGGATTAGCACTGGATAACTGATTACCAAGCACATAATGTAAATCGCTCTTAGAAACTGCAAACAGCCTATTATGGAGAATGTACCTTATTAACAAAGGTCATATTAGAAACTCACCCTGGTAACTAATCTCATCAAATGTACAGTACATCAATAAGCAGAGAGACTGGTGAGTGGTGTTTTCCAATTAAGTGAAACTGCTTGACCTTCTGAACTATAAATAAACTGTAGCAGCAGCTCTTGATTAGGCTTAGGGAATCTGACTTTCATTGCAACATGATGCCTCAAAACTTGAACATACTTACAAAGTTAATCCTGGAACGATTCAATGGACAGAATGAAACTCTAAGCATTAATACTGCAGACAAGAGTTTCCTCAAATTTCTGCAGTGCTGGCAGAATGGCGTACGGTGGAACTAAATGTAGCACTCTGAATAGATAAATAAATACTGGGCACTGTGTCCTTCAGTATAGTTGTGTTCACCTGAAATAAACTTATTCTACTTGTTCAAACATTTAGAGGATGGGGACTTCATGGAACATCAATATGAAAAAAACCACAGTGCGTTTAGCTGATTTTGTGTTTTGAAGACAACTGAAACAGCTTTTTTTTCTGTTCAATTTAACTAAATTATTTACTTACTATTTTTAGACTCAAAGAGTGGAAGGTTAGCCTTCTGAATCCAATTGATTTTAATGTGAAACATAATCAGGAGGCTAAAAGCCATCACAATACATTTTTTTAAAGTCAGGAGTGCATTTTTGTTATTGTTCCTATTTTAATCTCTTCCACCTTGCTCCAAACCTTGTATTAATGCTTTCTAACCTTAAAAGAGAATAAAATACCATTTAAGCATAAGAAATAACAGGAACAAGATTTTCAGTGTGCCTGTAAAGTTAGTACCTGTTGAGATGTCTGAATGAGAAACTTCTGATTTTCAAAAGTGCTGGGGTAAATGGGAGCTGATAAATACTTGGCATTTTGGAAAATCAAGTTCAAGGCCTTCGGGGTAGGAGTCTCTCATTCTACATTTATATAACATCACCCTAAATGGAACTCCATTCTTGATGACCCTAGGCATTGCTAACAGAACGATGATGTTAGGTTCTTTTTCTTAGAAGCAGGAGCATCTCACACTTTAAATCCTGTTTATTGTCTTTAAAAATAAGAGTTAATGTGAGAAGAAAGGATTTCTTAGGGTGATATGTTTTATTGGCCTAGCTGCATAGTTGGGATAATTAGACAAGCTTTCAAATGCAAAACATGCTTTATCAGGTCTTCATCACTCTAAGAAAGCTTTGTCTCTCACATAGTTCATGGACCATCACTGCTATAACATCACTATAATACTACTACAACAGAACAAAAGCAGTTTTGTTAAAGAATCAATAACAGCCTGAGATTTAGCAAAGGATAGAAGAATGGATAGTAACCAAATTATGCTGGCCTTTACAGGTACAGAAACAGTAGTTTCAGTAGGGTCTCTGCTTTTCTACTTCACTAATCTTTTTTTTTTTACCAGTACTGCATCCTCTCAAACCAGTCCATCTCCTGCATCAGTTTCATTACCCTGTTGTGTTCTGCCTCACATTTACATGGGGAAGTCAGGGTCTGTCATCTTTGTTACTTGTATGTATAAGTCAGTGGAGCATCACTCCTTGAGTAGAATACCTATGCTCAAAAATAAAATGAACAATTAACCTCACAGGTACAAACTAATTTAAAACGAATAATTTATATTAGCAAACAAATATTAAAAATATCATAACTATTGTTAGTGAGCATAAGATAACTATGTGTGCATGTGTATGCATTAAGGACAAATATCACTGTTTAAAACTTAACATACTACACCTAAGACAAGGCAGATTTTGTTTAGCATGTACATACTTGTACAATACTTGTACAGTCACATTTTGTTAGATGTAATACAAACTGTTCTTGACATTAAGGACAAAATACAGGATGAATTGCAAATGTCAAGTGAGCTAACGTAAGCTTGCAATGTTTTTCAAACTCACAACGTGCATACTCACACATAACTGATAAACAGTTGAGGTTTTTATCCTCCATATAGATATAGCTATATATATCTATATATTTCAGTATATCTATTTCTGTCTTTTATATATAGAAAGAGAGAATATGCATGAGAGTACTTTGGTTAGAAGCAAAGAAAATGGTTCTTAATTTTCACAGTAAAAGTTATAGAAAGTTATAAGCATGTAAAAACTGAGATCTCTAATAGAAGGAATTTTTTGTAATTTTGCAGTGTGCTTTACCAGAGCAAGTAATATAGTAACATAATTGCAATAATTTGTCTGAAGATTTTCTTTTCCCACAAAATCTATACATGCTCGTGAACTGTAACCAGCGTCTTAACATCAGCAGAGCTATTTTTAAACCAGTGTTCAAAAGCAAGAAATGAAAAGACAGGCATGTAAAGAATGGGAATTAATGAACCACGGTGCATGGCAGGTAATTTACAAGCAGTGAACTTGCCTCTCTGTGCTGCCTGGAGCTCTCTTACCCCCTGTGCTGTGACCCAAACATCCTGACCTTTTAGATTCATAGCAGAGCGCTGAAACCCTGTTGCTACCATCAGAACAAATTGACTTTTATTAGTAGATGTTTTGGATGGGGAATCCAGAAAAAAGATGACAAAGCTGAGATGGAAATACAAAATGCCCGAGTGAGGGACTAACAATCAAGGGATGGGGGAGAGGAGAGGAACGCAACTAGGTTACAAGCGATACAATGTTAGCCAACTAAGCCTGGGGGTGGGGGGATGTGGGAAGGGGGAAGCAGGGGGTCGCAACGCTGAGAGAGAAAGGAGATAGATACACACAAACCCGTTACAGTGGTCCGCAATGTTGGAGGAAGTGGCTCGGAGAAAGCGTCTCAGTCCATAAAGTCTGATCACGGGGATCCTCTTCGGGTGGGGCTACTACATGGTGCTCAAGAGCTAAAGGAAAAATATAAGTGTAGCAGAAATGGTGTGGGCCTGGGCTATTTAGGGATGGTTCTAGTTCTGTGCTCTGAACCTACTTCTCTGTGTTCACAGCAGAGGCATGGAACCTGCGGGAATGTGATATCTCAAACTTACAGGACAGTATTCAAGAGATGAGCAAAGTTTAAACTTACTTCTATGCTGTGATCCAAATGGCTTGCCTTTTGTTCCAAGTCAGCAGCAGTCTATGTTGGTTTTTAAGAGTATCAGAATAGCCTTTAAACCAGGGGTGGGCAATTCTTTTGGGTGGAGGGCTGCTTAACAAGATTTGGTGAGCTGTTGGGGGCCACATAGGTAGCCCTGTCCCTTGACAGTTGCCCCATCCCCTGGTTGCCACATTGGGACTGCAAGTCCTGCCCCCTAATCCCTGACCTTTGCCACTGGAAGTACCCCGCTTTGTGTACCCCCCCCAATCCTCCTTTTGGGAGGGGCAGTTGCCATCTTTGAACCAGAAAAAAAAACACATCACACACTAGACACTAGAAGTCAAACACCTACTATAACATATTTTAATTGTATTACAAAAATATTTGTCATGACTTGTGATTGTGTACTGTATGTGGAAAGGATTGCATAATAACTCAAAAATAAAGTGTCACTTTTATATTGTGTGTATGTGCATACAGTGGGGGGTGTGGCTGTGCAGGGGGCGTGGGGTATGTTGGGGTGTATGTATATGTCGATAGGGGTTGTGGGGGTAGGGTGTGGGCATGTGAGGGAGGGTGGGGGGTGTAGGGACCCCCACATACTTCTCCCATGGTGTGCAGCCCCGCTGCCAGCAGCAGCAGCAGGCAGGGAGGTCAGAGCATTTGTGCTCAGCAGGTGCCCACTGGAGCATGGCTCCAGGCAGCACTGTGTGTGGGAGGGAGCACAGCCTGTTTAGCTGCTTCTATCACTGGGGCTCCATGTCCCGTACCTGCAGCTCCAGCACTTGCAGCAGGGGAAGCTGCGTGCTGAAGCCTGCTGCCTTCCCCACCCCATGCTGCACAGATCCTTGCGCTCTGCCGGGAGTGGAAGGAGCCCTGCCATCTGCTTCCTCACAGAGTCCAGCGTGGGGTTTCCCTGCTGCAAGTGCAGGAGCTGCAGGTGCCCGGCACAAAGCCCCAGATATAGAGGTGCCCAGAGCTGCATTGAGGTGAGGAGTGCAGCCCCAGTGCCCAGCAACCTCTATTGCCCGCCAGATGAAAGTGCCCGGTGAGCTGGATGAGCCTGTAGGCCATATATTGCCCACCCCTGCTTTAAACTGAATGGCTTTTAGCCAAAGAACAAAAACAAGCATACAAGGTGTCATTTCAAACAAAGCTACTCTGTGCACTACAGCCATTAGACAAGAACACTCCCGTGCCAAGAGCAGCACTGGTCAAAACTGTTTTCCCTCAAGGTCTTTTTTTTCTATGCAATGGAGACCAAAGGGTAGACAAGCAAAATGTACGTGCTTATTCTGCCTCAAGGTATGCTGATTATCAAAATGTTTACTGAAGGATGCATATTAATTAATCCAAGTACAATAAAACCCCTTTATGCTCTGTTCTCTTTCCAATTAATAGTGCATGACTAAAAGGGTATGCAAAATAGTGAGTCAGAAAAGCACTTGTTTAGCACTCAAGTCCAATGGTCTTATGGATGTTTTCTTACAATATTCCCACCAGGTATTATGCATCCAATTTAGTCTCTGAAAATGTGCTAACAAACAAGAATATATTGGGCTCCCCCTCCCCTTTCTTTTATTGCAACTAAAGATTCTAAAAAATGAGATCTTGTGTAGGATGATTCCTGGAATGTAATGGGAAAGCAAATAGAAAATCAGTATATATAAGGATTTATACAACCATATGCTGTAGACTTGTCTTAATTTATTATTGAAGTTTATGCTTTTTCTCCCTAAATTAATCTGGATAGTGACTGTGCTGCAGTTTTCTTCAGTGTTTCTTGTACATTTTTTACAGACAGCTTCATTCTCATGCTCACTTCTGTACTGTCTGAGGGATAATGCTAGAAATATATCACTGATAACACTTTAATGATCAAAGCTGTTGTCTTTGAAAGTGGAAAAAACTGATGAGTCCTCATAACTTCAATAGAAATTTAAAAGAACACTTATGAACTGACTTTATGAATCTGAAATGATCTCATGGATTTAAACAGTTTGAACAGCTTCCTCCCATGCCCGTGGCAAGGCTGAAGAATGGCACACTGCAGAATTGTCCAAGACTTACCCAGAACAACCCGAACAACCATAATAGCTGTGCAGGAATGTGGCTCTCACAATGGCCTGCTCTGAGCAATTCAGTCATCCCACTGGCTCCCCTTTGAACACAAAGCCAAATTTGAAGTTTTGGACTTTATTCAACTAGGATCAGATTAATTACTGGCCTGCTTTACCCTTCAGTGCTTCACCCGTCCTTGGCAGACCAGCTCTTTGGGAATTATGGATTCAGGGTGAAGGTGAAACTTGTGAGTGCAGCAGAGTGCATTGATAATTTGGATTTCCCTCATACAAATCTCCTTTCTTCAGGTATAAATGCAATTATATTTTTGTTTTTATTTTAGTTTCCTGCACGGCAACTCGAAACATTTCTGAGATCTAAAATTAGAGCTTCGCGTAACTTTCTTCCACAAGGTATGATAGAAAGGCAAAAGGTAAGAAGTAGGAACCTAAATAAGGAGTAAAGGCTCAAATAATTATCCTGTTGTAAGTGCTGAAAGTCCACAGCAGCCAACAGAACAGTGTATATTCCTTCCTGGCAGAGCATTGGTAGAAGAGTCATAGCTGTTTTTCGCCATCAGAATGAATGCTACTTGTGCACAATTGTGAGTGCCTAAAACATGTAAGTGTGAGAGAGCATTAGTGTCATGAACCAGCAAGATAAAAATGAAGTCAAACAGAACGGAGAGACAGGGAGATGTTTCTGCACAATGGAAAGAATCAGAGCATCGGCGATGCGTAGGGGATGCACGCAGGTGCATGTGCATCCTCTGAGATTGGCGGTACACCCCCTGCAAAAAGCGCTGTTGACACTGCTGGCAGTGCCTACAGGCAGCTGCTGCTTCCCCCCCCACCCCCTGCTGACAGTGCAGCCACCATTTGTGGCAGCTCGCCATCACCACGCTTCCACTGCCGACAGCGCCATCGCAGCCTGCAGGAGCTCGCCATGCCCCCCAGCCTCTGGGAGCACATGGCAGTCATGGATCAGAGCAAACAGGCCACTGAATGCATAGTGAAATGATGAGTCTTGAGAGCAAGAAGATGGGGGAAGAAGAAAAGAGAGCTATGGTCAAACAGTGAAAGACAAAACTACTCGTATTTGTTCATGGTTCCAAGGTTCTTTGTGGAAACTCTGCATCCTCCCTGTCATCCTTTGCACAGAACTGAAGTACTGTTTGCTGTCTCTGTGCTGCCAGTGATGCCAGCTTTCATCAGATTTTTTTATAAGCTCCTACAAGCACATTCATACTATCTCCATGTGAAGCAAGAATAGGAAATGCAGCAAGAGGCCAGCCTGGCTAAACAGTGAACTCTTCAGTGAGCTGAAACTCAGACAAGAATCCTACAAAAGTGAAACTTAGCCAGATTATTAGAGAAGAATCTGAGTAGTGCATGGGAATGTAGGGAGAAAATCAGGAAGGTCAAGGCATAATTTGAGAAGCAACTGGCAAAGGATATAAAAAACAGTAAATAAGGATTGTATAAGTATTCTAAAAGTATGTCAGAAATAAGACAAAGACTAAGGAAAATGTAGGTCCCTTACTGAATGCAGAATCTGGTCACACATGAAGTAGAGAAGGATGAAGTATTTAATGCCGTTTTTACTTTAGTCTTCATAAATAACAAGTGCAGCTGGCAGCCAGCAAGCAGTCTGTATGAGACACTTAATGTGCAGTAGCCCAATAACACTGCACAATAGCATGCTGGGCAAAAAACATGCTAATACACTACTACGCAGTGTTATCAGGCTGTTGGGCAGTAAGCATCACAAAAAACTGTGCGCTAGTACTGCTGCACAGTAACTGTAGTTACTGAGTATTTAGTACTTCATTAAGCAAGTACTAATCTAAATGTGCAGTAACTACTGTCCATTAATGAATGTGTAGATGCAGCCTAGAGTAGTGGTAGAAAAATTTAGGGATTATTCAAAGAAACTAGATGTTTTCAAGTTGGCAAGGTTGGATGGGATACTCCCTAAAGTTCTGAAGGAACTGGCTGAGACAACTTCAAAACTATTAGCTATCATCTTGGAGAACTTGTGGCAATTGTGTGAGGTCCCACGTGACTGGAAAAGAGCAAATATGGTATCTATCTTTAAGAAAGAAAAGGACAATCCAAGGAATTACAGACCAGTTGGTATGACCTCAATACCAAGGCTATTGAACAAGCTGTCAAATACCTGCATCTGCAGGAGAACAAGGTGATCAGGAACAGCCAATATGGTTTCATTGAAAGTAAATCTTGCTTGACCAACTAGTTTTTTTTCTACAATAAGGTGCCAGGCCCTATGGATGGTGGCAAGGAATAATATGTGATATACCTTGACTTCAGCAAGGATTTTGACACTGTCTTCCAGAACACTCTCATGAGCAAGGTAAGGAATTATAGAGTAGACACAAGTACTGTAAGGTGGATACACAATTGGTTGCATCATCTTGCTCAACAAGTAGCCATCAGTGGCTCAATGTCTAGTTGGGAGGAGGTACTAAGTGGTGTTCACCAAGGGTCTGTCCTTGGCCCGATATTGTTTAATATCTTCATCAGTGATTTGGAGGATGAGATGAAGTGCACATTTAGCAAATTTTCAGAAGACACTAAGTTGGGTGGAGTTGGTTAGGGCTAGGATTCAGAATGACCTGAACGAACTGGAAAAATGGTCTGAATTGAATCAAATGAAATTCAGTATGGATAAATGCCAAATCCTGCACTTGGACAGGATAAACACATGGACAAATACAGACTGGAGAAGGTTTGGCTAGGCTGTAGCACTGCAGGCAAGGACATAGGGGTCCCTGTAGAATATGAGCTGATTATGAGCCAACAGGGTGGTTTTGTTGCAAAAAAGGCCAACAGCATATTGGATTGTACTAATTGGAGAATTACTTGCAAATCAAAGGAAGTGATTCTTCTTCTATATTCATCACTGACTACTGTGCCCAGTTTTGTGTCCCTTACTTCAAGAAAGATATGGACACATTAGAAAGAGTAGAGGGACAAAACTTATTATAGGCTTGGGAAGAAAGATTTAAGATGACAGAATGAAAGAATAAGGATTATTTAGGTTGAAGAAGAGAAGACTGAGGGGGGATTTGATAAAAGCCTTCAAATACCTGAAGGGTGATTATAGAGAGGAGGGAGATTCTCTGTGGCCATAGAGGACAGGATAAGGAGTAATGGTTTTAAAATGCATCATGGGAAATTTAGATTGGATACTAGGAAGAACTTTTTCATTATGAGGGTGGTTAAGCATTGAAGCAGGCGACCCCATGAAGCTGTGGAATCTCCATCCCTGGACATTTTTTTGGGTAGGTTGGTGGGCATGTTTTAGTCAGGGACAGTCTTGCCTTGATTTGGACTAGATAACCTCCTGAGGACTCTTTCAGACATATAATTCTATAATTTTATGATCCTATGTTGTCATGTAAGGGCACCTGTACACATACAGCAAGGCTCTTCCAACGTGCTGTAGTTACAGCATGTTGAAGCAAACTCAATTAATCAAGTCTGCTGGAGTGTGCTAATTACTGTGCTCCAGCAAACTCCAGCACCACACGTATCAGCATCCCTGCACTGAAAAATGGTGGCAGGGGTACTTTAACTGAAGCTCATTCAACAAGCTTTAGTTAAAGCACCCCCACCGTCATTTTTCAGCATGGGGATGCTAGTACACGTGACATCCCAGGCGCTTTATTTAGAGTGGCTCTCAGAGCTGCTCTAATTAAAGTGTGTCCCCCTCCCCCCTCACACCATCTTCTTCTCCTTCAAATTCTGTCTTAAGTCTTGCTTTTGCTGTGATACCTAGAGAAACCTTGAACAATACTAGAGCAGCAGATGAACTGTCAAGGATTATTATACTGCCCAGGATTATTTCTCTGTTTACTTGGGTGCCTCATCAATATGCTGGTCTCTACCAATCGTGTCTTGTCCCATATTTGCATGTAAAACTCTCTATTCTCTATTGTCTCTCTTTGTCCAGCATGTATTGCAAGCAGGTTCTGGTTTATCACGGGAGCCCCATGCTGCTACCACAATCCAAAATAACAATAGCAACAACTACGACTACCACCACCACCATTACCTGCACCTTTACCAGAATACATCACCTAAGAATTCTTAAGTTGGCTCAGACACGACCCTATTCAGACCTGGGGAAGGAAGGCCTAGGTGATATGTGCTACTTCTTATGGTAGACACACACTGATGACTCCTCAGACAAGCAAATGAGGAGCCATGGTGCTATGCCTTGGTTGGCAAACATGATTTATTGCTCAGTCAGTCTCATTTTTTGAATGAAAAAGTTTAGGACCCTGGATCTGGAGTGGAGGGAAGCACCTTCCTGTAGCCCTACATAAGGCAAATAAGTTTCAGGAAGGGGCAGGATCTGAGCTGCATTTTCTGTTTCCCTGTGGGCTATGTTATAGGGTTCCCTGCTTCTCTGCATGTTGATCAGTGGCTAGTTTGAATGCAGTGAATCCAATTAAGTGAGCAAACACCTAGAAGCTGGGTACTACAATACTTAGAGCTACAATACTTTAGTCCCCTCTGTACCCCTCTAACATTTAAAATGTTATTGTCAACTGCGACAGATGTTATATCAGATGAAAAATTCTGGGTATACCTGAGGAAATATGCTTCACAGATTGCCTGGGCCTATGTCCAAGCCAGGACTTCACAGTGGGACACTCCAAGAGCTACAGCCAGAGGCAGGGACCATTTCAGTCTTATGAAGCATGTTATTGCTGCCATTGTAATTAAGGAGATCTTAGGGAACAATTACAAAGATGGCATTGTCCCAGTGCTCTAACCATTTTTATTTGCATACATAGCAGGCCCTGAACCTGAAGGTAAAAAGAAAGTTTTCCTCTTTTAAAAATATATTTGGCCTGGAAGGATTTCTCTCTTTCTTTTAATTTAAAAATTCTCAGCAGAAGTTGTAGATTGCAAACCTCTATGCCCTTTGCAAGGCAGCCTGTTAGCTGTGCTTTGAAGAGGTGGAAGCCCTGCTGGGTCACATGTCTCCATTTTCACAGATTTCAAAAGAGGCACTTCCAAACTTTGAAGTGCCTTCCTTTACTGTAGTCATTAAGAGGGGAGATAGACACAAACGTTGCCTCGGGTGCAGTACATTTCACCATTACCACTGTTCATTGTAGAGAGGGATGGGCCAAACCTTCAGGGCAGATCTTCAGCTGGTGCAAAGATAAACCTTGCTCCATACAGATCCTTAGCTGATTTAAACTGTCAAAGTGCCACTGGAGCTATGACAATTTACACTAGTTGAAGATCTGCTCCTTGGGTCTTTGATACAATAAGATTTAGGGATGAGTTTTAGGTCTGGGATTCTGATTTGGGTTCACTGATAATTGCAGACACTGTCTTATGTCTCTACCAGAGCTTCAGTGACTTTCTTCTGTTTTCTGACATCTTTGTCACCCTTGTCTATTACTCTCAACAACTCACTCATGCCTAGAAAGTTATTTGTTACCAGTAGTACATCGCTAGAGTATGGCCCCTTTTCCAGTTATAATGGGTGCAGCTACATGCGCACTTGAATAAGCAGTAGCTATTTTACTGTGCATTAAAGTGTCACAGAAAAATGATGCTATTATGCTAATATGCAGTAAAATAGACTACTGCGCATACGTGTCACTTAAAAACCACGCATATTCATTACTGTGCATTAAGGCAGCCTAATATGTATTTGTTTAGTACCTCACACTGGAGGTATTAAATGTAATGCACATTAGGAAAAGCACCTTAATGCAAGTGTAGACACACCCAGTATGGCTTGTGGGTGGATCCATATGTTTTCTGAGCATATTTGTTCCCTGTAACAATATTTTGGACACCAAAGATCTCAGCACTGAGCTACTGAAATTGGCCTCTTTGTTTGTGTGTAGGATGGAAGCTCAGCTTTGGACAGCCTGGCTTAGCTATCTGCCTTAGGATTCATGGTGAACCATCTACTTTGTATAGTTGGCATTTGTTATGTGAACTGTGCAGTTGATAGCCTATATCACAGGGTGTTGTTTTTGCTTCCTCAGAAGCTGTTTAAATAGAACAACAAGCAGCAAGTAACACACTCCAGATTTCATTGAAGTCAAGAGTTTGGCAGGTTAAAAAAAAAGGACCGGGTGTTTTTATAAATAAATGAGAGCAGACACAGTGCATTAAATACACTTACACCATTACAAAGGAAGATAAGCCCAAGACATCAGATAAAAAGTCAATGATGAGCTGCCTGGAGATTGGAAGAAAACTGTTGTTCTTATCACATTTTTTTTCTGTAAGTGTTCATTACAGGGCTTTTAATCATCCATTGAAGTGTCTAGTACTGTTTGAGACAGGATGCTGGACTAGGTGGCCTACTGATGTGCTCTGGCACAGAAGTACATTATGTTCCTGCTTTCAGATGAGTAAACATTTGTGCTGAAACTCATGAAACATTCAGGATTTGTTTCACATATGTTTGCTTGATAGCTGCCTGAATATTATGCATAACAAATAGTATAATCCTGTGAATCACAGCAAACCAAACAGTATACTTGTATTCAGAAAGGACTGTATCCCATATGCAGAGCTCCCAAGCAAGGCCTAAATGCTGAAGCTGAATGTAAGTGTTTAAGCAGGTCTTAGAGGCTGCAGAACTTTTGAGCTGGCCAGCTGTACAAAGGGGAAACTAATACATACAATTTTAAGGCCTGACAGGCCTATCTAGTTTGACCTCATGAATGCAAAGGCCACTGAAGCTCACCAAGTGGCTCCTGTTTGAAATCCATACAATCTGGTTGAATTAGTGCATCATTTTTAGGATGACATACTTGAACCAATAAAATTTGAGAAACAATTCTTTCACTATTTGACTGGCTCTGCTATTGCATATGGAACTGATTCATCTATTTAAAGCTGAGAGGAACATAATATAGTGAAGTCACTCCATTTTGGATCAAAGAAACACTTAATAAGAGTACACAATTGATTGTACAGAGGTGTTATTAATGTTATATTTCCAACATGTTAAATGCTCTTGAGACAGGTATGTCAGTGTGTTAAGGTAGGAAAAGATGAGCTAAGTGCCCTCTGAGCATCTCAAAGTTATGCCTCTTCAGCTGAGGATTATGTCTAGCTGATGTCAGGCAGCTCATGTTGCAACTGGAGCCAATACCAGCAATTTGCAGTCCTCCTGTTTCCCAAGATGCACTGCTCCCATTCCTCCGCCCCCCACCCACTTGGATGATCTATCATCCACACCTGCTTCAGACTGAAAGAGACCCAGGAAAAGCCAGTCAGCCATGGGTGAGTTAGAAGTCACTGTGGGGGAGTAGGGACTGCCAGGGAGCCTTGGGGGAGAAGGAGGGATAGGGGAGTGGGGTGTCACTGGACAGCCAGGCAGACATGAGGCAGACTTTGCAGCTCCTAGTGACGCCCCCACTCACCAGCTCTCTAGCAGCAAGTCAGAGCTGTACAAATTAGAGAGAGTATTAACCCTAACACGTAACTGTTCACAGAACACGCTAACCGTAATAGTGTGTAATGTTCTTTAGCGTTAGCAAGTGCACATTTTAATGTCTGATAAAACCCCTATCCCTGCTTCTGTTATCTGTGTTCTGTGTGACAAACTTTGTGTATCTCTTATCTGCATATCCTTATTGGTATGTATGTTTGAAGTGTTGGGGTATGTGTTCCTAATCTGCACAACCCTATTGTTATGCATGATTGGAATATGGGCAGTTACTTGTACCTGTTTTAGCTGTGTCTAGGTAAAAATATTTAAATGTAACAGGGCAGGTGAACTTGGCCTTTGTGTTCACTGGCCCTCCCTTCCAAAACTGCAAAGTACAAATGGTATAAGAAACGTTTAGACAAGGGCTGCCAAGGAGTCAGTACTCACTATGACCCTTGCAGAAGTCTGGTGTGTAGTGACCCTTAGATCCAGAATGAAAGACAGCTTGAAGGTGGAAGACTTCAAAAAGAAAATTCTGTTTAAGTTTCTGGGGTGGTATTGTAACAAATCCCATGATGGCACTGTAGTCTCAAAGGAAAAAAAAAAGACCTACGGGCCTGTAGAAAGAGACTGTAATACCTGTAGTTACAATACCTATAGGAGTTCAGGTTGAAACCTGTTACTTACAGGTTCCTAAAAGAGCTGAGATCCCTGGGCCTGCCATTGGGCAACTCAGTTTAAAACAGTGGGAGTTAAAGAGGTGACTCAGTGTTCCCCTTGGTGATAGCAAAGAGCATCAGTGGTGACCTTGGCAATAGAGCAGAAACCTCTAGGGTTGGCAAGGAGCAGCAAGTCTCAGCAGCGGCCCTTGGTTACTGTTGCTTGCAAATGGATGTTTGTTTGTTTTGGAACACCTAGGTGGCATTTACTGTCCCAGATTTCTTGGTGGGGTCTCAAGCCAAGATAGAAATTGTGTGTAAAACCCTTATATTTATAGCCAGCCCTTGTTACTGCTGTCTGGTGCCTGGCAGAAGGGTTACATTTGCAAATCTGGAGAAGTCTGTTTCCAATTTAATTTGTTCCCCCAAGAAAGTTTTTCAGATTTGTCCTTCTTTCTCTTCTGACACTAAGTTGAATATGATGAAAATTCAAATGAATAATAACAACATCAAGAATATTATTAGCTTTCTTCCATTTAATATTGAACTTTGATTTTTAAAAGCTAATGAGATTTTGAGATTTAGGGCCTGCCCATGAGTTTTGTTTAAGAATATGTCTTTGCGGACCTCCCCCCACCCTGCACTTATTAGAGTGTTTCCTGACAACTGGAACTTGTTAATGTAAATCTCTTGTTTGACTTTTACACCACGTTCAGCCTTCCAGCAGCTTCATCAAAAACTGCTGTCTTCATGGTTAACAAAACTCATTATCCTGCTGAATACATTTTGGATGTCTGCCCACAGACTGACAATAACCTAATGAGCCAAACTCTTTTCCATCTGTATCACACAAGGTGTTTAACAGTAGAACTTCAAGTATTGGCCATTGCATAAATGGAGTGCATTTCAAAAGCCATTCTTAGCTATCCTAAGGTTGCTCCTTGATTGTTTCAGTAAATTCAGTGCTCTTAGTTGCGAATGCAATAGCAATAAACATAGATAGTTACTAGTTTCTGAGACTTGAGAGTGTAATCTTTAAAAGAGATCACAGGCACATGTAGGAAATGTAACATGAATCTAGCCTGTTGAAGGACTTAGGATCACGCCCTTAGTGCTGACAAAAAAAGTATTAGGCTAAGAGCCCAGGAGAGTGAAGTCCCTTTTACTATGAAACAGGTATACTCTTGACAGAACCAGTACAAGTTTTCCAGATGCCCCTGTCAACAATGATGTGAAAAGAGTCCAGGGGTGAGTAGATTATTTAGTCTTCATGACTGTTCAATATCTCGCCTCTCTGCTAAAGTGACAGCTGACATCTTGGGTGACACACCAGGGATGAACTGAAAGCATGGGCTGCTAATGGTTGAGCTAAAGAACTATGTTTTCTTTTGGAGGCTGCTGTAACAAATTCCTGTCCTCTGCAGCCCGTGCACAGATGGAGTGGGGGCAATGATACACACTCACCCATGAGTTACACTAAAATTGTCAACAAGGGTGGTTAATCCAGTGAGTATGCTTTCTACATTGTATCTAGTGCTTTCACAGGACCAGGACTAAGACTATCAACTGATTCTAAATTGTGTATTTACCACTGCTCCTCACAGACCAATTCTTTATTTTATTAGAGCTAGTGATTAACAGGGATCCTGGGTTTCCCTGAATAAAAAATTGCAATTTCTCTGATAACGCCCCCCCAAATCCATGGTTAATATGAAAGACCCCCCCACAGCCCTCCTGACCATGCTGCTGCTTCTCACTTCCCTACCCACAGCCCCCCTTGGCCCTGCTTGTGCCCCTCACTCACCCCCACAGCCCCGTGGCCTTGTTTGTGCCCCTTGCTCCACACCCACAGCTCCTGCTCTCCCAACCCTGCTGAAGGGGGCCCCCACCTGCCAGGGCTGCAGGCCCAGGGACCTAGGTTCACAGCCCCGTTGCTGGCAGGAGGTAGTGGCTACTGCACCAGAGCAGAGCCCGGCTTCCCCCCACCCCTGCTGCCTGCCCACTGCAGGCTAAAGCTGGGGGGAGCTACTCCCTGTTGTGGCTCTCACTCCTGGGGGGCAGAGGGGACCCACATCCCCCAGATTTGTGCACAGGGTATGGGCTGCATGCTGCCCACTGCAGGCTCGGGCTTCCACCCTCGTGCCCTCCCCTGGGGCCTTCACAGCCCAGTGTGCAGAGCTGAAATTTGGCACCCGGGGCAAAGCCTGTAGTGGCAGTGCACCCTTGCCTTGTGGACAGATCTGGGGAGGGAGGGGGACACCCCCCCCACCATGCTTGCCCGGGATGCACGGAGTGGTGGGAGCTGCCCTCCCCTGTCTCTGTGCCCCTGCAAATGAGCCACTCATGGCTCTTTCCCATGCCCTGCCCCAGCTGGGGAGCACCTGTTGGCACCCCTTTGCTTCAGCGCCTGGGGCAGTTGCCTTGCTCATCCCTCCCCCTCCCCTTGCTATGGCACTGCAGGTGTGTGTGACCTGGCACTGCAAAAAACACCTGAGCTGCACAGGAAAGCTGCCTGCTGCTGCGAAGTAGACACTGCCCTGCCAATGCACCCCTTGTGTGCACGGCTGCAGCAGGGGCAGTGGCATTGGGTTGCATGAAGGGACCAGAGCAGCACAGAGCTCACAGCAGCAGGCACCTTCCTGCACAGCTCCACTGTTTTTTGCAGCACCCGGTTGCATATGCCAAGTGGTGGAGGCCCCAGGGGAGGGCAGCAGGGTGGAAGCCCGAACCCGAAGTAGGCAGTGCACAGCCCTGTGCTCTGTGCTCCGATTTGGGGGGCGCAGGTCTCCCATGTCCCCTGGGAATGCGCGCAGTGGTGGGCAGCAGCTCCCCTACCTGAGCCTACAGAGGGCAGCCTGCTCTGCCCCCCTGTTTACAGGTGAATGGGCCCCTCTTGCCCCCCAGGGATTGTGCACAGTGGTGGGGAGCTGGCCCCACCCTCCTGCCCCAGGAGGAGCTGCCCACAGTCCCATCCCACTCCCTGCTGGGGCCCTGCAGCTGTGCATTGCAGCCCCAGGCCCCACCCAAGCCCCAGCACTGCCCTGCCCAACTCCCTATGGGGACCTCAACCCAACCCCCCCCCCCCCAACTTATCTGCAGGAGCTCCTCTCCAGGCTGCCCAGTGGCCATGTGCCATAGGCACTCTTCATCTTGCAATTCAGCCATGGATTTCTCTCTCTCATTCATAAATGCTTCAATGTCATGTCACAGTCTGAAGGAGCGCTTTCATTTCCATGACTCAGCCACCACATCTCATCATAATAAGGCAGTCCATGTTGAAAATTGCCTTTTTTCAAGAGCTGGTTAAACTACTGATGGTTGAACACCCTGGCTCAGATGAAATTCATTGTTTTTACCACAACATTCATCACACGGTCTGTACTGACTTTTGGCACAGAGAGCTTCCTGATGCAGAAAGCAACGAAAGACACAAAACTTGTGGCCTGAATCAGGGTTCTACACTTGGCTCATCAGTTTCGCCACATTTCCTGCCTTTGTTTCCCCATGGAATAGGCCTTGTCTGTTGCCGTTTTTCAATCCACACCTAATCGATACAAATCTGTGGCTACACAATTGAAAATGTCCTCTCCTGGAGTTGTGTCTTTCATGGGCGGTAGCTTCACAAACTCCTCTGTCACATTCATATCTTGATAGACACCCCGAACAAACACAGCCAGCTGGTACAGTGTCACTCACATCTGTGCTTTCAGCAACTGCTATTGAAAAAGAAGCAAATGCCTTTGTCTTGTTCCAGAGTTGACATTGCGAATTATCTGATAAGTTACAGATTCTGTTGGCTACTGTGTTTCTTGAGAGGCTGATATTTGCAAAAGCTTGCTGCTTCTCTGGGCTCACAATGTCTGCAGCCTTCATCGTACATTTCTTTAAGCACTTTCCCTTAAAAAAGGCCTTTGAAGAGGCAGCTGTTTCTTCAGAAAGGACATAGCTAGCACTCACTGCTCCGTCACTTACATGACACGCTTGTGTGAAGAATGTTGGTTTTTCAACAACTATTCTAATGCACTCAGTTTGTCTTCATGCAACTACCTGGCAAGCTTGTCAGACTTGACACCATGGCATGACTCATAATGTCTCTTCATATTGTATTATTTGGAAAAAGCCATTGCTGCCTTACAAATCAAACACTTGGGTTTTCCACTTGTTTTTGTGAAGGAGTATGAGAGTTTCCGTTTCTCCTGAAACACAGAGCAGTCCTTAGAAACCAAAACTTGTGGAAGAGGTGATATCTTTTATTAGACCAGATATTTGCAAACAAACTGCTGTATTTATCTGTTTGCAGATATCTGCTTGGTCTAATAAAAAATATCACCTCCTCCACGAGTTTTGATTCCTTTTGCCTCTAGACCAATATGGCTACAACCTGAATACCTGATGGCAATCCTTATTCATTTTCCACTTTGTAGACATGGTATATAGCTTACAGTTTAACACAAATATATGAGATATTAGACACTTGATGTATTTGCTTATTATGTAACAGATGAGGAATAATATGTTACAAACAGTTTTGTAAATGATGTGTTTTCAAACTCTTTATTTCAGCCATCATGTTGACCAGAAGCAATTGCGTGTGTGTATATAAGGCAACAACAGCAACTCACTGCATTTCACTGCTTGTTTATCCTGCCTGCCTATTTCCTGAAATGTCCACAATGTTCCAGAGGTCCTTCTTTCAGCAAGATGCATGTACATTACTGTGACCTCTCTCGTGCTTTCCCTTCCAGCTGGGTTTGCAAGGGATAGAGAACGGATAGAGATACGAAGGAGTAGTGAGATGGGAAGACTAATGCATGGGAGAAGCTATACTTGTTGAGAAGCCCTAATACAAAATTAAAGAAGAGAAAAAGAGGAAGCTGAAAAGAGAGAAAGGAAGATGAAGAGGGAGTACACACACACTACAGGTGATCTAAGTAGCCCTCGCCTAGGTCAACCAAAGAATACTACTGCTTGATTTGCAGTAGTGAAGGGGAGTCAGGCTACCTTCGACTCTTTTTTAGTGCTAAGTGGACAGAGGGTGCTGTTAATTCCAGGCCAAGATTTCAGGAGAAAACAATAGGCTGGATGACCCGTCTTCATGAGCTGTATCTGGCCCATGAGGAATATGTTTGACACCCCTGCACCATGGTATTCAAAAAAGACATTCTAAATCCTAGCCAGCAGTGGTGGCCTGAAGGTTATTGGGGCCCTGGGTAAGACAGTCATTTGGTGCCCCTTAGAGGTGTGTACTCAGGTAAATATTAACACACAACAGTTGTATCATGGATCTTTTTAATATGCTTTGGGGGCATTAGATAAATAGTCAAGTGGCAAAATGCAAATAGAGCCACTTCCTTGCGAAAACTTCACTCCCCCCAAAACTTGGGCCCTCTAAAGTGTGGGCCCCCTGGCAGTTGCCCGGTTTGCCCTCTCTTAAGGCCGCTACTGTAGCCAGGTTTCTTTTCAATGCTTGTCTATTTGTCCTAAGCAATTTCTACAGACACTTAACATTTTGGTTGTGTGAATGCATTGTGGGTATAACTTAAACATCGATTTTTGAAATTATGTTCTGAAAATGGTGTCTTTTCCTAGATAATAAAGCAGATACTGATTCCTATGCAGCATAATAAAACTGTTTGGATAATGCATTTTTCATCCTATGGAAAATTTCAAAATTTCAAATCAGGATGAAGATTTTAAATATTGTACTTGTTGTAAAAGAAAACTACAAGAAAAATGATGTTGGGTCAATTAAAATATTGTACTTTCATAAAAAGTTTAATTCTGATTTTGAACTTATAAAACTTTTTAAAATATTAAGTTCAAAGGAAAAGTCATTTAGACATGAAAAATCAACAACTTGAAAATGTGAAAATGGGATGTTTTGACAATTTGCATATTTTTCCCCAGTTTTTTTCAAATAAAATTTGATTATGTCAATATAATTTCATTAAAAGTATGAGTTTATATGAAATAGTGTTTTGCAATAGGAAACAGTTTTTATGAGAATTTTCCTGTCGCCCATATAGCATTCTTCTTGGAGATACGCCTCAGCACTCAAGAATCTAATAAAACAATATATTAACAATTGCTCAGTAGAAAAATCTATCCAGAGAACAAAGCCACGAGAGCTAGGTTGTCATTTTTCCTGGCCTTACAATATATTTACACCATTTCTCCAATAGCTTTGGTGATTCTTTTGTTTAACATTTTCATAAGATCAAATTTTTCTCAGTGTTGATAAATGAAAAAACAATAGGGATGGGAGCTTCTCCTGCAATTATGACACATTGGTTTATTTTTCAAACTCCCTTTCGCAGAGCATATTGATCACTGTAAATGTTTCATAGGAGACCAAACAAACCACAGGCATGGCTTTCTCATATCAAATTTGCCTCTTGATACTAAGACCCATGTGGGGCATCTTGTCTAGTAAGCTGCAAATCAATAACTTTTTTTGTTGCAAACAATGCACCTAAACATTCATGTTTAACACATTAGGTGGTTTGATCCACTACATGATTTGGCTTTGTGCCTATTGTGCTTAAGAAGGGACTGGAAAAGTAATCAACTTGATTTGTCTCTCTGGCAGTGATAGGTTTTTGTACAGGCTTAAATTTTTCAGAGGTGCTTTCCTCGCAATCATCTGCTTTCCTAGGAAAGGAACAAACTTTCCAAATTGAACATGTTGAAAGCCATTTTCCAAGGAGAAACCAAAAAAAAAAATACGATTGCACCTAAAGACTTGAAAGTATTTCCATGTCTTGGAAATGCTGTGCAAGCAAGAGCAAGATGCTATAAGAAGAAACCTTTCTTCACTCTCACTTCCACAGACTGTTGCACTTTGGCTCTCTCTGGGTATCTGCAAGGAAGTCAGTAGAGAGGTTTCATTTTAATTGGTCTCAAGGTCTCTGGAAGTTGTGCTTAGCTGAAAGAACATGTCACTTCAGTTCATCTTGCAGCACCGTGCTCTGATTCAATCGGGCTTAAAGGCAGTCATAAAGTATTTGGGTCAATATGATTGACCTGGGGGAGGGGGCTGGGGAAGGGATTTCTGTTTTCCCTCTTTGGAATGCCGCAGTGCTGTGTGTTAGGTGTTCAGCAAAGAAGTGCCTCACAATAAGACTGCTCAGTACTTTTTGTCAAACAATTTTGCAGCCCAAGCTGGGTAAATCTGAAAACAAAATAAGAAGGGAAAGAAGAAAATCCCAACAGATGAATAAAGCTCTGCTATTGCTGTTTCCTTATAAAAAAAAAATCAATTAATCTAGGTTCAGACATTTTATACAGGGAAGATGGTTCTCTGAGTACAACATGCATAAAGGGGATGCAAAGAAGAAAGCAGAAGCCCCTGTCTTTAGAAACCATAAGGCACCTAAGTATCTGAGGGGGTTTGGAGTTCAGCCTCACCCTGTACTTAGCATTTCCTATTGGCTGACTAGGCATCTCTGGGCTTTTTGAATTGTCCAGTACAGGCAGCTACTGCTCTTTATTCTCTATGTGGAACAGCTTACTATCTAAACCCCTGATGGCTCTCCATTGACTGTATAGGGATTCAAGATACTTCACCTGTAACACTCTGCAGGACAAGGTGTCTAATACTTAAGCATTGCAATGTTTAAGTGTAGGCACTTAATGAATTACTTAGAATCCTGACCCTACTCTTTTATTTATTCATTATTAGTTCAGTGGAAATGAGAAAAATGCCAGTAGTTAAGTAGGTACTGCTGCTGCTTCCAAGCATATTTCCACAAGCTGGGGTCTGCTTTGAGTTCCCATTCTTCTTTACAAACTTTCATCTTTAACCATCTTCTGAAACACTGTATATTCTCAGGCAGTGCCATAGCAAGGGAGCAGGGGGAGAGAGTGGGGTGACTGCCCAGGCGCCAAAGTGAAGGGGTGTCGACAGGTGCTGCACAGCTGGGGCGGGTGTGGGGTGAAGCCGTGAGTGGCTCATTTGAGGGGACATGGGGATGGGGGGAGGGCAGCTCCTGCTGCTTCATGCACTCCCAGGCAAGCATGAGAGAGGGGCATGTGCCCCCTGGATCTGTGTGTAAGACAAGGGCAGACTGCCACTGTGGGCTCTGCCCCAGGCACCAAACTTCCTTGCTACAGCACTGTTCTCAGCTCTTGTTTTAGTCACTCCTGCCAAGCCTTCTTCCTCTCTTTTCTGCTGCACCTGACTCTTATGGCATGAACTTTCTTTCCTACATGCCTGTGACAGGAGTATCTCCGCTGGAGCCTTTCTGTTGATGGCTCCACCGTCCTGTCCTGGGCTAACTGCCTGCTTACTCGCCTGCCACGCCTTGATCTTAATTGATTGAGTGATGTAATTAGTGGTAGGCTGCCCACTTTATACGCCTGGTGCCAGGGGGCGCTATCTTCGTCTCCTTTTCCTCCCCTACACCGCAGCCCAAGCCTCGCAGATGGTACTTGACATGGTTTTGCCCTATGCCTTGGCCCTCTCCTTTACTTCTGGGGCTCCTCACTGCCCCCTCACACTCTGAGGCTCCTCACTGCCCCCTCGTGCTCCGGGGCTGGGGTCAATGCACCCCCAAAATGCTACGCCCTCTGTGGTACCAGGGTCCCCACGCTACCTTGGAGCTCCTATGAGGCCTCCTACATCCCTAATAGCCTCACCCAGTCCTCCAGTTAAAACAGTAAACACAAAAACATAAAGCCCCTAGGCTATAACATAAAACTAAACCGTCCAGTCAAAACAATATTCTACCCCTACCGGGAAAATACTCCAACTTGTAGCCACAACCAGAGGATGCTCATACAGTCTATCTTCTCCTTTCTCTCTGCATTGGCAGAGCTCCCCTCTTCTTGGCCACCAGAGGGGAACTGCTCTCCTGGCCTCAAACCTGGGCTTAAGAAGGGCCAAGCCCTGCCCTTCCTGTCATCTGATTCCCTTGGTTTCCCTGGCAACCAGCACCTGTGCTGCCCTGGTGACTGGCAGTTGAGCTTCCCCCTTCTCACCATTAGGGGTCTCTCCCAAGCCATTTCTGCTTTCAGGTGCAGGGCACCGAGTGCTCTGTGACAATGCCCTTCAGACCTTCTGCTAAAAGCCCAGACCTTCTCAGTGTACTCTTGCTCAGCTTTTCTCTTATGGATGCCACCTTTGTGTGGTGGGCTTACCGTTAGTAGCCCGGCACATCTGGGCTCGGAGACTCCTCGAATCCTCATTGTGACTTATGGAACACTTCCACCAATCAGGTGATTGCTGGGGAGGGGATTGCCCCAACCCTACCCAGGGCAAGGCAGAGAACCCGGACGTGGTTGAAGCCTGCACCTTGCCTCAACCTGATTGGTCCGTCTACAATCCGGAGGGATGGAGGGAATAAAAGAGCACCTCTGGAGGGAATATTCCCTGTGAAAGGAATAAAAGAGCAGTGTGCCTGGCACATGGGCTGCTGTGTTGAGGGATGAAGAAGAGGACTGGGCAAAAGAAGAGCTGGCAAGAGCTGGCCAGCGGGGGCAGAGCAGTTGCTCTGAAGCGGCCAAAGACCCTCCTCACCAGACAGGAGCAGCAAGCAGCTGCAACCCACAGCCCTGCTGCTGAGAAGTGTGGCGTCGGTGTACAGATCAGTGTGCAGGGTGAGATCCTGGCGAATGCACAAGGCAGCTCAGGTATGCAACCCCTGGTGTGTGGCCAGGAACATGGCACATGGGCCGGTGCATGGAGACAAACCCTGGGAGCTGCACGAGGCACCTTGGGTCTGCATCCCTAGGTGGTGCATGGGCTGGGGCATGGAGCCGGGACTCTGGGAGCTGCACAAGGCAGCTTGGGTCCTCAATCCCCGGCAAGTGGCCAGGACACAGTGTCAACAGCATGGCATGGAATGATCCAGGAGGGATTGGGACCCCCTGAGAGCAGCTTGGGGTGACTTGGGTCTACAACCACTGGCACAGGGTCAGTGGCTTGGTGCAGACAACGCTGCACAGAGAGTCTGGGAGCAGACTGAGCCATGGCACTACACAAGGTGGGTCAGACCTCCAATCCCTGGCAGAAGGAAGAGCCCTCAGTGCATATGACGGTGCACAGGGCCACTAGTGGCTGGTGGCTGGAGAGGAGGTAGCGGCCCCAAAGGCTTTGCATGTGAGGAAGACCTTGGCTGCAAGGAGCAGAAGGAAAACAAATGGAAGTGTGGGGCCCCTTCTTAACACTTTTGGACAGCTGGTAAGAGATATGCAGGACCCAGGCAACTATAGGTCAATCAGCCTAACCTCCATCCCAGGGAAAATCCTGGAAAAACTCATTAAAGAATCTATAGGCGATATACTCACTGAGGGTAAGATTCTGAATGACAGCCAGCATGGCTTTGTCATAGGTAGGGCTTCTCTTACCAATCTCATCTCTTTCTGCAAGCAGGGCTTTTGCCACCTGGACATGAGAAAGAAGGTTGACATTATATACTTAGACTTCCAAAAGGCTTTTGATATAGTATCCCACCACATCCTTGTGGAAAAATTCAAAGATTGTGGGCTTAACTGCTCAACAGTTCAGTGGGTGAAAAACTGGCTGCATGGTAGGACCCAGAGAGTTCTCATGAATGGATCTGTGCCATCCTGGTGAGAAGTGGCCAGTGGTGTCCCTCAGGGGTACGTGCTTTTCAACATCTTTATCAATGATGTGAAAAGCTCGCTGGCCAAGTTTATGGGCAACACCAAGTTATGGGGAAGTGTGGCCATGCCAGAAGATAGGTTGCAGATACAGGCAGACCTGGACAGGCTGCAGAGTTGGGAGTACCAGAACCAGATGAAGTTCAACACTCAGAAGTGTAAGGTCCTCCATCTGGGGGCAAACAATCCCCAGCATACCTACAGGCTTGGTAGTAACAATTTGACTTGCACCATGGCCGAAAAGGACCTAGGGGTAGTGATTGATTATCGCATGAACATGAGCCAGTAGTGTGATTCTGTGGCCAGCAGGGAAAACAACATGCTGGCATGCATTAACTATTGCATCTCATGCAAAACTAAGGAAGTGATACCCCGACTGTACTCTGCACTGATGAGACTGTAGCTGGAGTACTGCATCCAGTTCTGGGCACCGCATTTCAACAAGGATGTGGAAAAACTTGAGAGGGCCCAGAGAAGAGCCACCCATATGATCAGGGACTTGAAGACAAGCCATATGAGGAGAGGCTCAGGAACTTGGGCCTCTTCAGCCTACAGAAGAGAAGGCTGAGAGGGGACTTGGTAATGGCTCACCACTACCTCGGGGAGTACATCAAGAACTTGGTGAACACGTGTTCACCAAAGCACCCCTACAGAAGACCAAGAGCAATGGATACAAACTCCTGGAAGGCAGCTTCAGGCTCAATTCCAGGAAAAAACTCCTTCACAGTTAGGGTGTGGTCCAGACTGTGGAATAAGCTCCCTCCAGTGGTAGTACAGTCACCTACCCTGGAAATCTTCAAAAGGAGACTGGACAGTTCTCTCTCTAGGGTCACTTGATCCCAGTTGACTTTTCCTGCCTAGTGCAGGGGGACTTGACCTGATGATCCAGCCCCTAACAATCTAGGAATCTATGAAAAGCAGACCAATGAAACTTGCTATGCATTGTGAATGGCTTCCTCTGAGTAACCTTTCACATTTTTTTTAACATGATGGTACCAATGATTTTTTTCCTGACACACTGAGTAGACATGAAGGTCCTAGAGCAGGAAGAGTCATATCAATCCTTTTTAAAAAGAAATGATCCTATGCAATGCAACTGTTGCCGGCACAAGGTGCCCGAGGGAGGCAACAATTGGGTTCATTGCCCGGTGTGCGTCGCGCCAAATAAACACACTGGGGGGAGAAGCAGACAGAGTTTATTTGAGCTCAAGTAAAAGGCACAGGGAGACTGTATTGTCTCAAATCCTGCGCACTTAACCCTGCAACAGCGGGATTTTATACCCCGGTCAGTTTCACCGTCAATGATTTTCCATCAGCTGGCTCCCCTCTTCCTCCCCTTCCCCTCCTCCTTTCTCTCTCCGAGCGGTGCCCTTGCATTCCACAGATAACAGTTTTAGCTTGCCTGCTTTCCAGAAGGACAGGAGATTGCAGGCGCCATAGAAAGGGTTACAAAGGTTGGGCAAGGGGGGTTTTTGGCTCGTCTGAGCCTGGAGCAGAAGGACTTCCTCAACACTCGTGGTCTTCCATCCCTCTGAGTTACCCAGGGTTATGCCCAGTGACACCAACACAACTGCAAATCTTCTTAAGATTCATACAAAGAAATCCCTGGCACTAAAGACCACACCAGTGATTTCTGTTTCCCACTGACTCCAGATCAAATTTACTTATTTCATGTGAAACTCAGCACTGTGGAAAGAGCTAGTATGTATCAAGTTCCACTTTTCATCTCAATATGTATGTTTTTTTTTCCAGGTAGCATATCAACCTCTGTAGCCAGGACTGAAAGGATCTGAGTTACTGATGCAATGCAACTGTAGTTAAGGTGTGTGCCCTGAAATAAAAATGTTGCTAACAGTTTTATTGAACTAAATGCAAACCAACCAGAACAGAACCCATTGCATTTTCCTGCAGCTATACCAGAACGGCCAGCAGGAGTAAACAGTAGCAAACATTTATTTAGCAAAGAAATAAAATAACTGGTTTGCAAATATCTAGTTAGTCTAATAAAAGATATCACCTCTTCATTTTGATTCCTTTTTGTCACTTGAACATTTATTTTGTCCTTTGTTTGGAGAGGTTAACAAGCAAGTGCTTAATTCTAAGCACAAATAACTGCACTGATTCCATATGGCTACTCAGATGCTGATGATTAGGTGCTAGCTAGCTCATGAGTCTTGCAAAATCAATCAAACAGAGTCATTCGCTCTAAATGCACCCAAAGATGCATGAGAAGATGTCATATACAGGTGCTGCAGTAACCACTAAACTTCTTGGGGCATGGACTGTGTCCTCTTTGCATTTATATAGGCTGGTACATTAAGGCTCCAGTCCCAATTGAACTTAAAGCAATTGATAGTTGCTTTTTAGGAGAGGGGTTTGGGGTGTGGCAATCAAGAGCCCAGAGATGCTCTGTATGAGGAGCTCCTGATTCCTGGCACATATAATTAGCATTTCCTGTTGGCTGGCTTAGATAACTCGTCACTCAGCACATGGGTTGTTCTGGCTTGCGTTCTGAGGCACTTAACTCTTCCTCTACCTTATATAACAAATCTGGGCACCTAACAGAAGGTTCTGCTTTCCATGTTGGGGGCTTCAAGACTACTAGTTAGGCACTGTAAATCTTAACATTAAGTTACTGGAGTCCTTGATTGGATCTAGCCCCAGGTGACTTGCCCAAGGTCTCACAGCAAGTCTGTGGCAGAGCAGAAAAATACACCTGAATTCCTGAGTGAATACGCTAGATAGCTCCCACAGTTTGCCTTCTCCTTCCTATTTCTTTTAGGTACTTTTCTCTCTGCACAGAATCTATTTCTTGGAAATGGAAGATGCGATGAGCGCCACAAATCTCCAGCACTACACACAAATCCTCTCCCCCAACAACTGACCCCACCATTTTCCTCTACAAATGACAACAAACAACTTTCAGGGAGTTGTTTGAACCCCCACCCCCAACAAAATATTTAGAACACTTTATCCCCCTTCACTAGAAATGTTGTGTCACAATATCTCTGGCTGTTTCCTCCCCACGAGTCTCCAGCTCCAGCCCTTTCCAAGCTCTGTTTGCCATGGGCATGCTTTTGCTGGTATCAGTCAGAAGGCAAAATTAAGCCAGGGACAGAACAGTCACAGTCAAAGCGGAACTAAGAAGTACTTGTTGCTCTCCATTTTTGCTCAGGGGGAGCAGATGTGCTGGTGACAAATGCTTTCCACTTTCTGCAGTAATGAGAAGACTAGCCATATTGCTTCATGTAGTGACAAGTTCTCAGGAGCTTGGTCAATAGTTGGAGGGGAGGAAGTGTACCTACCTAAGCTACTTTTACAGCTTCTGTACTCAGAGAGTGTCTAAACATCTCACAGTCCTGTGAGGCAAGACAGTGATATTATCTCTATACTACAGATATCCAGGGGTCAAAAAACCTGCTTTAAAAAAAAAAAAAATCAGAGTGGCACACATGGGGGCAGTGTGCACCACTCAGAACTAGGGCTGGGTGGACCAGAGCCAAACTCCAGCTACTGGCCAGGCTCCAAGAGGCAGGGTCATTGCTGCCGCAGCCTCAGAAATCCCCCAGAAATCCAGGTAAGGTTGCTGCGGCCCACCCAGTGCTAGCCCTAGCTTCCCCTACCCCACCCAGAGTAACAGATATTCCCCAGGGACAATTAGTGGTGCCACAAGGTGCTAGTTGTACCCAGGGAACCAAACATCCATGCTCACGTAGATGTGGCCCCACTGTTACTGTGACCAATTGCACAACATCTCTGCTCTTCCCCACCTCCCTGAGTCTCCAGCTCTAGCTCCAGCCTTTCCGCTCCCACTGCTCCTTCAGACTCTCACTCCAGCCCCTAGCCAGTGCCCTTTGACCCACAATATTTCCTCCCAGTTTCCCCAACAGGCTAGAAATATCCACTAGCTGTGATTCTTCCCAGTGGGCACATCTACATGAGATGTTTACTGTGCAGTTGCCTGATTAGCTCTGCAATAAGGTTTCAGCATTTACACAGGCAGCCCTATTAGGCTGCAGTAAACAAATAAACACTGCCATAGGTTAGTACTTCTCAACACAAGTACTATCCTATGGCAGCATTATTTAGTGTGCTGCAATGTACATGTAGACATTGATGGGGCTGGCTGGAGTATCAGGGTGCAAGGCACCCAAGTGGCTCATTGCTCTGTTCCCTAGCCGTCTGCAGCATGTTGAGCTGGACTGAAGCAGCCATGGGCTGGTAGGCTGACCGCCAGGACTCCTGTCTGCCAGGGCTGTTCTGATGTGGGTTAACATAGTGTGGTCCTGGGTGCACATGTAAATACAGTTCCTGGAAGCAATAAACTCCAGTGTCAACTGCACCAGAATTTATTCAGTTACATTAATTTCATGTGTAGATGTGCCCAATGAGTCAGTACAGAGGCATTGCCCCAGAACAGCATTAAGAAAGCACTGCTCTTCAGGTGTTGCGATCTTATACAGACATTATAATAACGGCATCTTTACCAGTCCTGTTCATTAAAGATCCTATTACATATCTTTCAAAGTGAGTGATGTTCACCCCAGTGTCCTGGCCAGACTGTAATTGAGAGTGATTATATTCCTCCTACTTAAAATCTTCCCTGCAGTTCAGCATGCATAATTTGTAAAGTGCTTTCACATTTTTTGAGATAAACGGCCCTGTATACCAACAAATATAAGATATCGTTAAAATATAAATTAACAGGAGAAGCTGTTTGTTTTTTAATGCATTCATTTCTGCTTTTTCTGAAAATATCAAAAAGTGAAAGCAGGCCAAATCAGAGAAGAATAATTATTGTAAAGAATGTATTGATGAGGATTGACCTAAGGTTGAGGTATGGTTGACCTGAACAAAGGTGTGAGCCATCCTATACATAAATTAATATATATTTAAATTACTACACCTCGGAGTAATCTATTGTTAGGTTGCATGTTTTCACCAGTCTTTATCAGATCACTGACCTTGTGCCTTGCCAGTCATGTGCAACATGTAGTAACAAAGTATGACTATTAAGATTCAAAATGTTTCTAATTTAACTTTAGTGTCCCTGTGTGCCATTTCCTGGTTGGTTTTGTTACTTTTCCAATTCTGTCTAGCATAGTTAAAGGACTGTAATCCTTTCTGTGTCCTCACTGATCCTTCCAGTGGGATGATAAAAACTTAATTTACTAGCCATCATAACAATCCAACAGAGTGGCTTCTGAACTGTCCACAGAAGAGTCATTTAAAAACATTTATATTTTAAAAGCATTTATATGTGTGTGTGTGTGTGTGTGTGTGTGTGTGTGTTTAACTATATCCTGTATGGACAGTTCAGAATATATTTATTCATATGAGATATGGTAGCCTCAACTTTGTTTTAATTCTTTTTTTTTTTTTTTGCTAAGGGAACAAAACTTTCCATGATGCATCAGCAGAAGAAGAGATGTAAAAGTAGATTTATTTCTGACTTTTTTTTTTAATGCACAATTAAATCTTATTTGAACAAACTGAAAAATATTGCTTGCGTGAACATTTTAAATAAATAATGAATTTGGTGACTGTAAAGCAGAATGACCCAATTGTCAGGAGGGTAACCTAGGACATGAGACAGTAGGGACTTTGCCACACACTCCTTTAGGAATGGATGGGAGTGAAGTTGTGAGGTGTTCCAATACTATGCTATGGCTGGATTGGAGCCATATAAGCATCTTAGATTTATAGCCTATTTTATCCTCACATGAGTGATCTGCAAACAGATTGAGTCCCACAAATTTGCTTACTGCTCACAGTCAGTTTGTAAATGTTTTGTACAAAAAAAGTAATTTTATTGAACTTGAAGCCTCCCACTACACAAGTGATTATACAGTACTTAGGATTTGAGATTTCTTCTCTGTGCGAGTGTTCACCTGAGTTACATGATGTTGCTTCTGTTTCCTGAAAAATGAACATCAAACTTTCATCCCACAAGAACATGTCAAGATGTGGCTTCCAGCATACACGTTCTTGAAAACATGCATTTGTTCTTGTGCCCAGTGCAGCTATTCAATTGTCTCTACCCCCATGTCTGCACAAAATGTCCCTAGTGGTTTCCAAGTATACAAAAACTGGGATTTTCATATGGCTACAAGAGTCCTTTGAAAAACTGTTTCACCCTGGAGGATAGACTGCAAAGCATCTGGGGTTTCCCTATATTTAGCATGTACTTACACCTTTCATAAAGAACCGTGCAAAGATTTTTGGCAAATCTTCAGGCTGAGATGGGATGCAGTGAGGCAAATTTATCACCCTTTTGCTAGGACACCCTCTACAGCACTACAATTATTGCTTCTCTCTATGGATTTGATTCAAAGGCATGCCAGTCAGGGGAAGGGTTCCCAGTGGCTTCTGTTGAATTTTGATGAGGACTTCCTAAAATATCTTTTGAATTTCTAGTTGTGGAGACTTGTAAGCACTTTTCTCCAAAGTCAGCTCAAGGTTTTTTTCTACCAAAAGCAAAGAGTTTTCCATAAAGCTTAAGGAAATGCACGTTAAAAAATCCATTATTTAAAGTCAAATTTAGTCCTTCCTAAATATTCCTGACCATCTTATGCAGATCTATGTGTGTGTTTTCAGACACATAGCTCTCTCAAGATAAAAAAGTACCTGTATCTTTCTTGTTAAATGTGTTTAGTCTTAGGCTTTTATTTGGTGAGGCATATCTGGATTGGATAAATATCTGCATTTACTCCATATTATGACCATAATATAGCCATCAAATCCCAATGTCTGAAGTTCAGATATGTTATAGATTTCAGTAATGGTCTGCTTTTACAAACTTAAGGGGAATTAAAGACCCATTCATCTTATAAGAGATAAGAAAATACGTGTATCTTTGTATTATAACACCTAGAGGTCAACCTTGACACATTACAGTCTATTCTAGGCCATACTCACCAGGACCTAACTAGCATGTCCTAGAAATCTTTAGATCTCTTTGATACCATAGTCAATTCAAGAATATCTCTCATTTCATTATTTTTCTTTTACTGTAAAAGACCCTGTGACATTCAAATGTGGGTCATTGCCCACTTCTTTCTTCAGGGGCTACCTTTGTACCCAGACTCTTCCCTTTGATCCATTTTAGTGTTTGGTGATGAAAAGAATTTTTGTCCCATCCAGAGGTGCAAGTTGTGTGTCACCTTGTAAGGCCCTGGGCTATGTTGGTCTATACACTGGTCAGTGGGTAGTTTTTGGAGTGCAAGTTGCTTCCCATTCCTTCAAAACCTTTACATATGTGGTGTTTCTTGTTGCAGCCACTGATGTGTGAAAGAGTGACAGCTGAAAAGTCTTGTTTCATGAGTTACACCTTTCACCTTGCTAGAATGCTTGAGAATGATTTAGAATTTTCTCACTGTTTCGCCTTTAAATAACTAATGGTATTAACTGTCATAAAACTTTTACCATTAACTAACCAGTATCATTAGTGTTTATTGCAAATACTGTTACATGCCTGTTAGTGAAGGATGACCTTTCTTTTGCTATAATAACACTAATAATATCTTTTTTGCTGGAGAAAATGCACAGAGACTTCTGTAAGTTGTAGAATTTAAATTCTACACTTTTGAGAGTTCATCTTCTGATGTACTCTATTTTGTATGCTGTCTAATACAAGGGTATGTTATCTCTTATTACCACCTTTGATGTTTCTCTCAGCAGAGAAGGGCTAATGTCACCATCATAATTAAGATTTAGAAAGGTTCCCGACTGGTTTCCTTTATAATCACAATATTTTTCATTCGTAAGAAGAATGGAAAAACAAAACAAAAGAACTCCACATTTTCTTTAGGCTCAACAAAACAATGGGCGATTATGGAAACTGACCCAGGGCATGGCTGAACTACCTGCATTCACGTTCTCTGTGTAGTGTGGCTTATATTAACAGATGCAACTGAAATGTTATTCCAGATTTTCAGGGCACTAGAATGGCAATGCAAACAGATTTATAACATATTATGGCATTATTTTCCTGAATTCAAGGGAAAATTTTAGATCCTTGGAGTTGGCGGAAAGGACAGGGCAGGGAAAATACACAGAAGAGTTTGCTTTTCATAGCTGTATACTCTGCATTCCTCTTCTGTCATAGCTATTCAGCAGATTGAAGTCAGTTGTAATTTGGAACCAACTGAGAATTTTTCAGTGAAACTTTTTCAAGAAATGTTGATTTGCTTCAACCAAAATTGTTTGTGGAAATACAAACTTTGACAAAGCTTTCATCTGAAAAGTTTTTAGGTTCTAAGATGGCGTGTCTGGTCAAACCTGGACAGAGGGAGAGGAGGCATACACCTGGAGGCCAGGGCACTCACCGGGGGAGTGGGAGATGGATTCAAGTTTTACTCCAAATGAGACAGAGCATAGGCTCGACCTTTTACCATCCAGATCCTGGATGGGTAACCCAAACTTCAGGCTGCTGATCTGGTCATTATAGGGAGGAAGAGCTATACACACTTACTCTTTTTCTGATGTGCAAAAATTTCAAAACTTTAACATTTGCAAAAACAAAATCCTCATTCTCCAGCCAGCCCTCCAATCAAGGACAGTATGTCTTCATTATTTATTTTGAAAAGCAGGTTAACAATCAGCTGTAATAATATGGCAGCAATTCTGGGTCAGACTTAAGATCTCTTGTTGTTAAAAATAAAGGCCAATATTTTATAAGAACAAAAGCATAAATTGAATCCCCTAACTCTCTCTGTAGGCACCTAAGTCAATAGCCTGGCTTCCAAAGTACTAACAGTGCCCCCACTGGTCAGTGTGCCAGAAAGACAAAAAAAATGAGCCTATATCAAGTTAATCCTGAAAACAGTGTCGTTATTTACAAGATGCAGTACACAGCCCCCTCCAAAAGCATCTGCCCGGGCTCTCATTTTAGACATATTACACAAGTCAATGAAACGTTTGCATACATCTCCAACTATGAGGCTTGAACCAAAGCTCACTCACCAAAGAGAATCTTTCCACTGACTTCACAGGACTCCAAAACAGGGTTGGGTTCTATATTAGAATAAGTATATTCTACAGAATAGGAACAGAGTCCTGTTCAAACTTTCCTTGTTCATGTCCTTCCAAAAGTGTCACTTGATTCACAATTGCACACGTGCTAGCATGCGAGTTGAAGTGAATATGTGATTATAGTAATTCATCTGCAGACTATGGAGGTGAAGACTTTAGACACATCTTACCAGGTTCACTGATTGCTCTTAAGAGTACTGCATTGAGCTTTATTTTATTTAGTACTGTACCAACCAGGTTATTCATCCTCAATTAAGAAAACACTCATTAAGCATTCACTACTCCACAAGTGGTTGAGCCAGCAGCACTGGCCCTGGGAGAAGCATGCTCTTGGAGCCAAAAGCTGCTTGTAGAACATTTCAAAGGAAAACTGGGTATACTTTTTTTTTTTTTTGGTCAGGAAATTGTCAGCTTTTCCCCAACAATGTCATAGCTTTTCATTGGAAAACTGAAGGTTGTAAATCCAAACATTTCTGGTTTTCAGTTAAGTCAATTTTTTTCATAGGGAGCTGTCCCCTAATAGTTTAGCAAATGTCCTTTGCTGTGTTTCTGTTGTAGAGGACAGCTGTGGTGCTTACACAGATCTTTGAACCCACATAAATCATCCCAGTGCTCTTAGCAGTATAGTCATGTAGCATGTTGTTGCTTAAAGACCTCTTCAACCAGGCTTCTGCTCCCTAAAGGTCTCTCAGCAAGTCCCAGTAATAAACAGGGTCTTAAAACAAATAAAACAATTAAACAAATAACCTTGTAGTCCTGAACACAGGAAGAGGTCCCCTGTGGTTCTGGCTCTCCTCTCCACGTAACAGAAACAGTAGTGGCCTTAGGGGAGGACAAGCTGGGTGACTGCCCAGGGCCCCACACTTTAGGGGGCCCAAATTTTTTTTTTTTGGTGGGGGTGAAGTTTTGGCAAGGGAGTGGTTCTATTTGCATTTTGCTACTTGACTATGTATCTAATTCCCCCAAAGAGTATTAAAAAGATTCACAATAGAAATGAGTTAAATGTGGCGAGTTAATATTTACTTGAGTACATACCTCGAAGGGGCCCCAAATGACTCTCTTGCCCAGGGCTCCAACAACCCTAAGGTCACCACTGTCAGAAGTCTCCCATTTTAATGCTTATCCTCTAGACCTCTTTCTGGTTCTGCTTGCTGGGCTTTTTGACCCCCAGCAGCTACTCCATCATTTGCTTTCACAGAGCTGCAGCTCCTCAGCCAGGCTGCCTGCCTCCTGTTAAGGGGACAGGCCACCATGTTGCAAGCTATCAAGCAGTCTTGGGTGTACAGAGTAATGTTCAGCCACAATAAATCTGATCCACTATCTTTGCTTTGCATGTTAAGAGAGGAAGTGGCGTTGTCTTCAGCCTTCTTGGCCTCTTCTTGTACAAATCAATGCAATGATTCTTTCTCCATAGGCTTTTGATTTTTTTTCCTCCAAATGTCATGTTACGGAAAACCTACAAATCTTAGAGAAAAATTACCTTTGATACAAAAGCTAAAACTATACATTTCACTCATTGATGAATCTGATGTTTACTTCCTTCAAAAACAAAATTACTTGATATTGTGACTGTAACAGGGGTTTTTTATTTGGGGCCAGTCCCCCATTGGCCTGTCTCCCTGTTCCTGGGCTAACTGCCTGCCTTGCTTTCCTGCCACACCTTGTTGTTTCATAATTGGTTGTAAGTAGGCGGGAGGCTGCCCATTCTTGCCCTGATGCCAGGGGGCTCTCTCTGTGGCTCCAATCCTCCCCTACACTGCAGCCCAAGACTTGCAGATGGCATCCAGGTGACACAATGCTCCTGGTCGGCAGTCAGGCCAAGCTTAGCCCTCATTATCAGGCCTCATTCATACATGCACTGATGTTGCCCTTCTCTCACAAGGGCTTCTCACACTCTACCCCCTCTCACAGGGTATCTTTCACGCATCAACAACTTGTACTGCCTTGCTCCCTCTTGGAGCAGACCCCTTAGGCCATAGGCTTTATCTAGTGCACACCTTGGGTGGAAGATGTACAATCTTTTGGGCCTCTCCCACAACTCTCACCAGGGTAGTGGCCAGCGAATTACCCAACCTGGGCCAGGCTTGTCCAGGCCCCTCCTGAGGTATCTCTACACAAAACCACACACACACTGGGCTCCCTTTACTGGGGCTCCACATCTATAGGGTCTTTCCTCCCTGGTGTAGGCTCAGGTGGCCATAGCCATGCCTGGCCCCGACTTCTACCCACAGTGATGTGCAGGCTAGGGGTTACTGAAGCACCCCAACTCACCTTCCACTGAGCTGGTAACTGGTCTGGTATTTCCTGGGGGCTCCCACACCACTGGGAACCCCACCAGACCACCCACTCCCAGCAGGGTGCAGTTTTAGGTCATACCCAGGACCAAGAGCCTCCTGCTCCTACCTGTAGATGTTCCATTCAGCCAGTCACTGTCTTTGCTTGTTCTGCCAGCAGCAATCTGCTCTGTTTATATAGGCAGCCAGTGTCTCAAAATGGCTGCCACAATCAAGCACCTGCTGGCTGTTTGGCTTAGCCCTTAAAGTGGCACCAGCAGTGCCCTGTCACCGACAAAAAATTCTGAACACAATAAAGGTCTGTAAAAAATGGTAAGGTGATCAAGAGGGCTATGTTGCTAAATGGCATGATGAACATTTCCTTCCTCTAAAAAACATGAAAAATGCAAGCTATCATCACAGTACAAAAAGAAGTACAAAAAATACTATTGTAGAATCAAATTACTAGCTTTGTGGCCATGGAGTGCTGTCATAATAAAGTAATACAATAATTTCAGCTATTATAGAGCACTGTTTTTCCACAAAGCATGCTTTCTAATGGAAGTCAATTTTATTATCTGCATTTGGGGGAAGCGAAGTAAGTTAACTAAGGTCACTTAGGAGGTTAATTGCAGAGTTAAGAATAAAAGCTTCTCTTCAAGTCCCAATCTAATGCTTTATCAATATGATCTGAAATATGCTTAGTATCTTCTAATTCAAAATGACCTTTCAGAATATTGATATGTCTAGATTTTCTTAACAATTTCTTAACATTGTCTTAACATAGGATCATAGAAAATTAGGTTTGGAAGGGACCCCAGGAGGTCATCTAATCCAACCCCCTGCTAAAAGCAGGATCAGCCCTAACTAGATCATCTCAGCCAAAGCTTTGTCTAGCCAGGTTTTGAAAATCCCCAAGGATGAAGCTTCCACCAGCTCCCTGGGTAACTCTGTTCCAGTGTTTTACTACTCTCCTAGTGAGAAAATTCTTTCTAATATCTAACCTCAACTTCCCCTACTGCAACTTGAGACCATTGTTCCTTGTTCTGTTATCTGCCACCACTGAGAACAGTCTAGCTCCATCCTCTTTTGAACCACCATTCAGGTAGTTGAAGGCTGCTATCAAATCTCCTCTCAATCTTGTCTTCTCTCAACTAAATAAGCCCATTTCCTTCAGCCTCTTCTTAGAAGTCATGTGCCCCACCCCCCTATCATGTTGGTTGCTCTCTGCTGGATTATCTCCAATTTGTTCATATCATTTCTGTAGTGGGAGGACAAAAACCAGACACAGGACTCCAGATGTGGCCTCACCAGTGCTGAATAGAGGGGAAGAATAACTTCCTTTGCCCTGTTGGCACCACTCCTACTAATGGATCCCAGTATGCCATAAGCCTTCTCGGAAACAAGGGCACACTGTTGGCTCATATTGAGCTTCTTTTGCACTGTAACCCCCATGTCCTTTTTGCATAGCTGCTGCTTATCCAGTCAGTCTTTAACCTGGACCAGTCCAAGGGATTGTTCCATCGCAAGTGCAGGATTTTGCACTTGTCCTTATTGAACCTGATGAGATTTCTTTTGGTCCAATGCTCCAATTTCTCCAGGTCTCTTTCATAGATTTCATAGACATTAGGGCTGGAAGGGACCT
>NW_017728912.1:30973978-31029874 GCF_001723895.1 Crocodylus porosus | reverse complement strand
GGCCTCCTCCCAGGGAGCGAGGAGTTAACCCCTTCCCACCATGAGCCCGCTTACCTCTGGCTGTGCTGGGGGTCGGCAGGGGGCTCCGCGGCTGCTGAGGGGGTGTCTGGGGGGCTTCGGGGGAGCGGCGGCGCAGCGGGCTTCATCCGCGCGTCTCCCACCGCTCCGGAGCCTAACTGAGCTTTTTTCTTTGAATCCTAACCTTAGTTTCCAGGATATCTACTATTCCCTCCAGCGTGGTGTCATCTGCAAACTTGCAGAAGGTTCGCTCCACCCCATCTTCCAGGTTGTTGATGAAGATAGTGAACAAAACCAGCCTTAGCACCAACCCCCGGGGCACTCCACTTGACACTGGCTGCCAACTAGATATCAAGACATTGACTACTACCCTCTAAACCTGATGATCCAGCCAGTTTTCTGTCCACCTTACGGTCCTTTCATCCAACCTGGACTTCCTGACTTCCTTGGCTTGCTTGCAAGAATGCTGTGGGAGACCATATCAAAAGCCTTGATGAAGTCAAGTTCTGCCACATCCATTGTTTTTCCTGCATCCGCAGAATCAGTCATCTAGTCTTATAAGGCTATCAGGTTGGTCAGGTATGACTTGCCTTTGGTGAATACAAGCTGACTGTTCCAATTCACCTTCTTCTCCTCCAGGAGCTTAGAAATGAATCCCTTGAGGAGCTGCTTCATGATTTTTCCAGGGACTAAGGTGACGCTGACCAGTCTGTAGTTCCCCATTCTCTTTCTTCCCTTTCTTAAAGATGGACACTCTATTTTCCCTTTTCCAATCATCCAGGACCTGTCCCGACTGCCATGAGTTTTCAGTGATGATGTTCAGTGGCTCTACGATCTCATCGGCCAACTCCCTCAGCACCTTTGGGTGCATTGCATCCAGCCCCATGGAATTGTACATGTCCAGTGTTTTTAAATAGTCCCTACCTATTCTTTTGCCAGTGTTGGCTGCATTCCTCCTCCCAAAACTGTGCTGTCAAGTGCAGTAGTCTGGGAGATGGTCCTGCCTGTGAAGACTGAGGTGAAAAAGGCATTGAGTACTACAGCCTTTTCTGCATCATCCACCACTAGGTTTTCTCCCACATTCAGTAAGGGACCCACACTTTCTCTGATCTTCCTCTTGTTATTGATACACTTGTAGAAACTCCTTTTGTTACCCTTCTTATCCCTTGCTAGTTACAACTCCAATTGTGCCTTAGCCTTCCTGATTTTATCCTTCCATGCCTGAGCAATACTCTTATACTTTTCCCTAGTTGTCTGTCCAAGTTTCTAGTCCTTCTAAACTTTCTTTTTGTGTTTTAGCTTACTGAAGAGCTCCCTCCTAAACCAAGCTGGTCTTCTCCCATACTTTCTAGTCTTCCTTTGTGTTGGGATGATTTGTATGCAGGGCTTCACTTGAACTTATAACTGCAACTATAAAAATATTTTTTTGCTAATAACCCTAGCTCCAAAAATAGATGCTAGTATTTTAGAGTTTGTGCAAGTGAAGAAGGCAAGTTTTTCCCAATTTACTAACTCTTATGACTACTGCTAGGTACACTGACCTTTCTCAGTGATGTGAACTGCCTGAAAATATTGCAGTAAGATGCTGTTATTCAGCCTTGTTTATTTGAAGAAGACCATATTAGAAATAGTTCCTGTAAACTGAAAATAATCTATGACATGATCAGTTTAATAGTTACTTTATACCCTGGATTAATATTCTCTGTCACAGTGGTGCATTGTCTTTGCAGTTCTTGTATTCTGAGTCCAGGTTACCTGTGGCATAAGTTTCAGCCATCCACAGGAACTGTTTCATTTAGGACTAGCCTATGCTAAAAAGTTTTGCCTCCCGAACTTTGAGTGTGCTCACACCCAAAGGCCCCCTCTAGGCAGCAGTTATACCACCTCTTCTGAATGCAGCAGAGTTCTGTCACCATCCAGTAGTGGGCAGTAGAGACATATAGATACTCCTCCACTTCCTGCCTGCTGCTGCAATCCCTTCAGCAGCTAAAGCCTTACAGGGATACTTTGTGTTCACGTGGCACAAGTGTATGAGGAGAGCTCCCAGATGTACATGGATGCACACATACTTTGAGGGCCTGGCACTGGGAGCTGTTGGTTGCCACCAGAACTTCAGCTGGCAGAAGCAGCTGAATATAGAGGCCTTACAATGCCTGCAGTGGTTTCCTTTAGAGCCACCTGGCAACCACAAATTGCCACAGACAGGGCACGTCTACACATGCAATTAATATGGCTGAATGAACTCCGGCACAGTGCATGCTGGAGTTTGTTCCCAGGCACTGTGTTTGCTTGTGTTCCTGGGACCACTGTATGCTGAGTGGGGGCAGAGCAGCCCCAGCTTGCAGGGGGCCTGAGGGGGTCAGTCTGCCAGCCCAGGGCTGCTCTGACCTGGCTAAATGTGCTGCAGAGGGGCTGGCTGGGGCATGAGGGGGCTGCAGTGTGGGGCTAGCTAGGAGGCAACTCCCATACTGAAGCACCCTTGTGCCCCAGACTGCCCTGTCAGCATTTACACATGCATTGTGGTGGAATAAAAAACTCTGCCATAGAATAGTACTTGTGCCTCACAGTACTATCTTATACGGAATTAATTAGTTTACTCTGCCCTAATAGCACCGCATGTGTAGACACTGACATTTTACTGTGGAGCTAATTAATCAGCTCTGCAGTAGATGTCTCATGTAAATGAGCCCACATAGTAGTCTGATCATCTCCCTCCCCATTTCTGACACATCCCACCACATCTCCATCCCTCTGCCAGACACTGTGAAAGGGACAGTGTGCTGTCATTATGCTAGTCATAAACTGCACAGGATTTTCAAATGGAGGTCATCAGCCCTATGATGTTCTGAATCAAGAGCACAGACTAGAGGCCAACATTTGATAGTTTGAGTTAGGCTCACTTTACTCCTACTTTCTGTGCCTTGCTGAAGTTAGTATGGTTAAGGGAAAGAGGTTGTACTTGGGCTGCTTTGGGAGGTAGCACTGGTAACCTCATGATTTAGGAATGCTTAACTATTCTAGTCTGCTGTCTTGGCAAACTGATCTGCTGTAATGAATTATGGATGTGTCTGCTTCTCTGAAAATATCTAATGAAACCAATTGAGTCTTCATTTCTGGTCTTTGGGTTTACTTGTGATAGATTAGGATTTCTTTGCCATGTTTTAAATATAATGTTCTTAGTATTTTTTATCCTTTACGTTTTACAAGATATTACCTGCACTTAAAGCAGGAAGGAGAGGGTTAAGATGAAAGAAAATAAAACCTGTGGCAACGGAATTGTTGACCCTCCTCTAAAAAAGAGTTTGAGGCTTTCTCTATATTAGCAGCTTTTTCTGGGACAAAAGAAAGCAAATATATAAAGAGTTAAGGCCCTATTATTGAACAATGGGGCATCTTGACACTGAAAGCAAAGCAGTGTGTAGGGCTCCGATCTGCATGTGACACAGAATGATCTGAATGGGACCAGTAACCAAAAGATGCTAAATCTTGGCACATGGTCAAAACTGACAATATCATAAGCAGCTTTGAATGGAACAAAATCAAAATCAGCACCATGCTGTTCAATTTAGCTGTCAATGGCCAAGACATTTAGCAGTGCTCTTTTAGTAGAGCAATTGGCTCTAACTCTGAATCAGCATTGGTCAGCTCTGTCTGGAGACTATAATATAAAATCTGAGCAAACTCAGTACATACAGGAATATAGCAAGGAAAGGAAACAAGAACAAGGGTTTGGCATTTAGTGACAATTAAAAAAATCAGCAGAAGTTCTCTTAGACAAGGAACAAGAGGCAAAATATACTTCAAATAATGAAAAAACTACCAACAGCCAGTTGTGAATTTACAATAGTAGCAATTTAGCCTGAAATAGAAGACATGATGCTAGAAGGAACTGGAGGGAATTGGGTCAGAAGAACAAATAGCTAGTTTGACCTTAAAAGTCAGCACATAAATATCATCTTTAAAAACCTTTAGAAAAGAAACATGACAAAAAAGAAGAAAAAGAACAAGAAAAAGTGCTATCCTGAAAGTCAATATGACCAACATTTTCCTTACACTTGAAAATTTTGTTTGAAGACAATCTACAGCAACTTAACCTTCCCCAAAATACCAAACTCAGTAAATGATAATTCAAGAGAGGCTTTTGACAAAAAATTGAAAACATTTGACAATCTCCACAAATTACAGAGTAATTCAAGATGTGTCTGCTGTACATAATATTTTTCTGATCTACGTGTATAATGTTAGTAATAGAAAGGCTAAATTACAAAATATTTTGTATCTTTAAAACATGTGGCATGGCACCCTGCTGTGCCTTGAGATCTTTTCAAGCGTGCTGCAGGGTGCTGTACAATGTTAGCACTGTTAGGTATGCAAACATGATTCACACAATAAACACTATGTTTTCACATAGGAATTCATAACATTAAAAACATTCTGTCTTGTTGTGGTCCTCCTGAGCCATTTACAACAGAAGAATTGCTCTACTATTTTTAACTTTAGTTAAACAAAAAGAATGAAAACTAAGAGCTGAATTTTCCAAGGGGCATCTTGAGTTCCATCAGAGCTGTGGGGAAATATTTATATGGATAACATTCTTTAATTTTCTGAATAGATAATTCAAATCCCATTAGACTTGATTGAAAAGGTCAACCTTTTTTGTTCTGATGTTTCTAAATAAAAATATTCAGAATTTTTCATTCTGGGAAAAATTTTTAGTATTGCAATTTTTTCAACCCAATTTGGGGGAAAAAAGGGTGAAATATTATAATTTCCTGTGGGAAGGACATTCTGATCAGTGCTAGAAGCAATGTATTCAAACAGCTGATATATAACACATTACTCTTGTTAATTGCAAACTACAGCTGTAGGGTGTAGCAGAGAGAACACAGAACTCAACCCTTGCTTTGATTAGTATATTGTTTCTGTATTCTCATTTGTTCCCTGTAGCAGGTTCAAGTCACAGGGGTGGCTATATGACACTTGCCTGGCTCTGTCTCTAAGGTTGCCCCTCCCCCCCCTTAACTGCTCACCTGCCATGCCTTGTTGTTACTTAAGTTAAGTAAGGGAGACTGCCTATGGGCCTTAGAGAGAGCCTGAGTCCAATCAATTCCTCACCGGGTCCCTCTTGGACCTCAGTAGTCTTAATCAATGAAACAGGTCTTCCTGGCAGTGGCCATGCCACCTGAAAGCTGCCTCTCTGGCAGCTTCTCCCTTTAAAGTGGCAGGCACACCACAGTGCCCTGCTACATTCCCAAAAAAACTTTGACAGTGCATCTGGGTGGCTTTGATGCAGTCTTTTGTTGTGGTGGTTCCTGTCTAATACAACTCAGTGGGCATGTTTACATGAAATGTTTTACTCAAGATTAAGACTAATTACTGCACAATGAAACTATGTGAGATGCTACAGGAGATGCTACTGTGCATTAGTGTCAGAAAAAAATGGGTAGGGACTCTACTGTGCAGTAACACCTGTTACTGTGCAGTTATTTAGTACTTGGTTATGTAAGTACTAAATGACTGTGCAGTAACAGCTGGGCAGGTCACTGCTTGTGTAGATGTGGCCAGTAATTGGCTCTAATCAGTAAATTTGCTACCTATAAATACAAGTAGCAAATTTACTCTCAATTACTTACTATGCAGTACCACATGTGTAGATGCCTGACTGAGAGCACATTTGCTCCCAGTCATCTGGGCAGCAGGGGAAAGGAGATTGCTCCCTGTCCCATGGAGCTGCAGGCTGCTGGGGTGGGCTCAGCCACTGAAGCCTGGGTGGGGACAATGTCCCCCTGCCCCAGCAGCATGGAACTCCCAACCCCAGCTCCACAATCATGGGAGTGGGGCTAGGAGATCCTTATCGCCAAGCCTGAGCTCCATGGTCATGCATGGGCTGGGAAAACCTTATCTCCTAGTGCCAGCTCCATGGTTGTGGGGCTGGCACTAATAGATTATTCTCCCCCATCATTGCCTCTACAGTCATAGAGCCTGGGCTGGGAGATCCTTTTCTCCCAGCACTGGCTCTATGGTCATAGGACTGGCGTGGATAGAGGTGAATCTCCCAGAGCCAGCTCTATAACCAAAGAGCTGTTGCTGGGAGATAAGGATCTCCCAGTGCTGGCCCCATGACTGCAGAGCTTGGGCTGGGAGATAAGGATTGCTAGCTTGGGACCTATGGCTATAGAGCTGAGGCTGGGAGAGAAGGATCTTCCAGCCCCTGCCCCATGACCATGGAGCTAGGGCTGGGAGATAAGAATCTCCCTTCCCCATCTCCATAAACATGATCACAGAGTGGGAGCTGGGAGTAGCCTGCTGCTGGGACAGAGGGGAATTGTACCCACTTCAGGTCCGGTGGCAGACCCCACCCTGGCAGCAAGCAGCTCTCAGGGTCATGAAGCAATGTCCCAGATCCTGCCAGGAGACAGCTGTATCCTGGCCTAGAGCTGCCCCTGGCTGCTGCAGAGGGCTGTTGCAGGGGTGGGAGTATGGGTGAGAGCAGATTGCTGCCATGAGCAGGAAATCTGCACCCAAGTCGCTACATGTGCCTGGGTCAGTTTACTCTAGAATAATTTACTCTAGAGTAAACTGATCCCACATTATTTGCATGTGTAGATGCGCCCAGTGAGGTACATATTAGGGGTGTGCTAAATGGCAATGTTCCATTTCAACCAGCATTTCAAAAGAACAGCATTCTGTTTTGAATTTTGTTTCAATTTGAAATAGCTGTTCCATTGAAACAGGGTTGAAATGGCGAAACTGTTTTGATGTTTTGCCCATAGGATATAATGGGGAAGGTCAAAGCAGCTTATAACTTTGTCATTTCTGGCCTGGTTTGGATGAAACTTGTGGAAATGGTATCCCCTTCTGAGAGCATGAAGTCTGCCAAGTTTCAAGGAGATAGGTGCAGGAGGTTCACAGAAACTGCACCCCAAAATCTTGAAAGCAAAACTTGTGTCACATGTATGTGTTGAGCCACAATGAGGTCAAAACTCTCAATCTGTGGCTATCTCTGGTTGGTTGTCTCTCTGTGGTCAGTCAGGACTCAGCCCCCGCCCCCTACTTTCTAGAGTACTTTGTTCTAGAGTAAACTCACCCTGGGCAGGCATATACTTGTGCCTCTGAGAGCACAGGTGCACCCCCTGTCAGGCCATGCTCCCTGTGTAGCCAGTGAGCAAGGGGGCAGGTGGGAGCACCAGTGCCTCCCCTGCGAGCACCAGCTGGGGAATGGGGCCACCAGCAAACGCGGCCATGCTACTTCCAAAAGTGGCTAGAAGCTCTGGAAGCAGTGCAGCTACTTTTACAGTGAATGAGATCAGCACCTGTGGGATTGGCTGCCAGAGGACTCCCCGCCACCCTGGCCAGCAGGATTGGCTGCCAGGAGACCCCATGCTAGTCACTGACCGGAGTCAAGGGTGGCACATGCCCCCCCAACTCAAGAGGCATGAGACACCCATGTACTTTCTACTTTGTCTCCTGGAGTTAATTGTTTTCTGCTAAGAAGAGAGAGAATGATGCCCCAGCCTGTAATCAAGAGAATACACTTTGCCTTAGCAGAACTGTTGGGCAACTGCTATCTGTGTAAAACCAGTCTAACCCCAGCTTGTCTGCTGAGGAAGCAGGATTTCAATGTCTGGAAATCCTCAAAACAAAGAACAGGAAAATGGATGTTAGAACTAGCATTGAAAACACTCAGATGTGGAGAGACTCAAGGAAGAAAAAAGAGGGACATTTTCTGAGGTAGCACTGTAGGGTGGTGGGCAGGCAAAGCTGAAAGAAGCTGGCTGCAAGGGCCAGAGAGAAAACTCCATGGTATGAAGCAGGTGCTATGAGCAGGAGGAGCAAGGTCCCGTACAAGGGACAGAGCACTGTGGAAGGATGATGTTCAGAAGTGGTGAAGAAGCTGAGGTGGAAATGGGATATGAGGGGAATTGTTTTGCCTGCATCTGTATATTCCTTGTGCTGTTTAAAATACATTGTGACTGCTTTAACAACCCTTCTTCAAGGTTTGTTCCTTACCTGTTTCAACTATAATGTTCAAGTAAAGTTAAGTCAGTCCCAAGGTCACTGTGACCATTGGGGCATCTTAGATGCTGTAACAACCTTCCTAGGTTAGTTGAGTTGTTTTACATTGTTAGTGATTTTTTGAGCAGAGTGACCTGGTAGCATCCATATCCTGTCCAGGTATGGATGGTCATTGGCTCACAGGGAGCTCATCTGCCCATCTTGTTTTTAGTCCTGCAGGGTGTCCGTCATAGGTGAAATGTAGGGAAGACATGGGGGCGGGGGGGCATATGCCCCGCCTGAGATTTGCCCTTGCCAGTTAGGGAGTTGGGGCACCAAGAGAGGCATTGGCCAGTGCTCCCCTGAGATTGGCACTGAGAGAAGCACCGGCAGCACTTCCAGTTTTACTGCTGGTGCTTCCAGTGTTGGCGATCAGCCGTTGGGACCGCTCCTTCCCCCCAGTCGGTGATCAGCTCCTGGTGCCCCCCCAGACTCAGGAGGCACCAGTCACCCATGGTGTCTGCACACTCTCCTCACCCAGGCTAGACCAGGTGGGGGCACAGATTTAGTTACGAACAACCCAACCATGGAACAGGCTGTGCCAGTTTACATGGTACCGGATAGCAGACCAAGTGAGGCCTGACCTGACAAGAACTATCATGTTCCCCTGACAGGATAAACCATATATCAGACTACTCATGAGGGTGGAGCTGAGAAGAGGGTGTACTTAACCTACTGGGAGTTGTGAGGGGTTCAGCACTAGCCTTGGAGTATGTGTAGCTGGACTATAGGGTTCCACTTCTGATTAGGGGACCTGACAAAACAAGCACAAACAGCCTAGAAGCTGAGGGAAAAGACAGTGCTTAGGGTGTGCCCAGGGCAAGGAGAGTTTGTCCCTAGTGCTGAGCCCCAAACACAATGATTCTGTAATTGTTCAACAGGAGGAACTTTGCCAGGGTGCTAAAAATCTTAAAATAGGCAAAATACTTCCAATTAGAGAAGCTGTAAAGACATGGCTGGTCCCTTGGCAGAGACTGGCAGCTAAAGCAGATACACAGAGACTGTTTTTGGCACCCATAGCTCTTCAGGGCATGGCAGGGGAATTTTGTCTCTGCACCAGACCTGAGGCAAACACGTAAACATGTCCTGAAGGTATACATTGCAAAAGTGGAGGCACTGTATGCACAGGGAAAAAGCTAGGAGCCTGCAGTTCACAGCTGAGTGAATGGCTAATGTTAGGTATGACAGCAGAGGTATGAAAGGGGAAGGCTGGGAAGAGGCCCCATCCCTTTCTCTGCATCAGTTATTTCTTGCCTGGCCTTATCCATACCCTTGTGAGAAGACCGGTTATCACAGGAGAAAACCATCCCTCTGCAGAGTGTGCATCCTAATTGTGGGCAACACACAGGTCCCTCTTGAACTCTTGAAATACAGAATTACTGTAAGCTTTATGCCCGTTCCATGATCAGGAATAAGTTTTACTCTAATACATTTAATGGTATAGTTTCTAAAAGAAATGGGAGCATGAGCGCTGCTGACTTTCAGTGGGACTTGTCTATGCCAAATGCCTTCAGTGCTTTTGAATATCTCCTTCCCACTATATCTTGCTGAAATGATAACACAAATTATAAACCATGCACTCAGCCATGGTTACACCTAGCTAATTTTAAGAACAGTCTTTTAGAAGGTCTCTGTCACCCACGCTTTTCTTTCTGGGTGCTTCTTACAGGTTCTCTTAAGTGGCCTTCTTGTGCCTTCACAAGCTATTTTCCTCTTTTGTGAAAGGATTTTCATGTATATTACAATCATTGTACATGTGATGATGACAATACAATTCTGGTCTCCTGAGGCCCCGCAGAGGGCATTGGCTCTCTTTCTGAAGGTGCTGCTCTTTTATTTCTCCCCCCCTGCTGTGAGGTAGCATTAATAGGTAATGCATGCTCTCAGAACTGTATTTTCACCTTCCATCTCTCACCACAAACAAAGTCCTACAAGGGCTAATATCTTTGTTGCATCATTATTTTTTAATTCTACAAAGACTATGCACATTTTCACAGTTCCCATTACAGATGCACTCCTGAAGTAAAGAGAATTTATATTTTCCCATCCATACTTCCTGAAATGCAACACAAACATTGTTCTGGCTTATCCCTTTAAGTGTTCAGTACTTGGAAACCAAGTCAAGGAACAAAAACACTGTAAAATGAGAATTCACCCTCTGCAGCTGAAATTATAAGTAATGAGATGCAAAACACCCCCCTCAAGTTACTGTATGGAGAGGAGACATTATCTTTGAGGAAACAATTCTCTCTTATATGTATATAAAATGAATATTCAAGTGCATATTATGCCAATAATTAGGACTGTTATTTTACAAGTTTTTCATTTTTTGGTACTTCTCTTAATAAAGGAAAAAAAACCTCTTCAGTTTGCATTTCCCATGGCAAAAGTTATATGAAATAGACAAAGAAGATATGGTATCTTTAATTAGAAACAAATCTCTACATGGAAATAATATTACAAGAGAGACCAAAAAACCACAGAGGCAGAGAAAATTAGAGTTGAGGTAGATCCTACGCATTTAAATCACCTCCTTAAGCCTCTTTATTGTTTTAGTACCCTGCCTCTCATATTAAAAGCTTCACTTTGCACAGGGAAAAACCTTTGTAGACAGGCAGTTCTTCAACTGATGGAGAGTTGGCATGAAAAGATGATGTTCAGGGCCATGTCACAAATTACACTTAGCATGTGTTAACTGCACTTAAACCGTGAGTGACCATGCATTCAAGCAGTAAAACATGGGCTAAGTGCACTCATATAGGAGCAAAGTTAAAACTTTTTTCACAAGAACTGTATCTCCTGATCATGTGACTAACACGTGTTCAGCTATCATCAGAAGTCTCTATGGAGATAATACGATCAATTTGCAGTTCTCATCAATTTGCAGTTTGTGACATCAGCCAGGGACTCTTCCTCTGCACCAAGTCACCAGGTGGGATGAAGAAAGCCACACATGTCAAGAGGAATGATCCTGGATCTTTCATTTCTCAGGTTCTTCCAGGATCAGGTTAAAAACTGGGTTTCCACTGCCTTGGAGGGTCCTCAGTCCTGGAATCACACTGGAACTGGTTCAAGACTCCAGTGCGGTGCTGGGCCTGGGACTGACAATCAACTGATTAATGGTCCCAGCCCTGGCACTACACAGGAGTCAGTTCAAGATTCTGGTGTGGTGCCATCGCTGGTGATGCCAATCAGTGAGCTGTGCATGTTAGACATTGTAGTAAACAATACCGTGCAATGGCTCACAACATATTCTAACTTTAATACTGAACAGATTTAATACGTACTAGCTATCCCTTGTGACAAGGCCCAGAATAAAGTACAAACATCACTGACCTTGCCTACAGCATCAGCTTCTGGAAGCATGTAATGAATTTAGGAAATGAGGTTGGGTAGAAACCTAGCCTACTGAAATCTGTATGATTCCAAGCATTCCCTTCCATGGGTTTGGGAATTTGCCTTGTCTCTACCCTCAGGTGCCTTCTCTCACTTCTGAGAGCTTTACTTTGCCAACTAAATGTTTTCTAAGCAAAAGTGGGCCAGATTATTAGGTGGTATAAACTGCTGTCACTCTACTGGTGTCAGTGGAACCAGGCCAGCAATGTCAGCTGGTGACTTAGTTGAGTGTTTGTTAATGGAATATACTTATGTACCTGGAAAAGGTACATGCTGTCTGAACTTCAAATATTTCCATTTGATATGATTGAAATGTTCATTTCTAGAACATGCAGTTCTCGGACACTGAATGCAATACACTAAAGGAAGCCACACACAATGAAAATGCAAGAATAGGGGGGAAAAAACAACTTGAAAAGCCTCTTGTCCTCAGACACACAAGACTCATTCTATGAACTGAGTGACTCCATCTCTTTCATACCACATTGGACCAATTTACTTTAATGTTCTCTGCTGACCATCATCAAATTATATTACTTATTATGGACTAGCTAATAACTTGGTTTAATCAGATTGCACTTTAGTTAACTGGCATATGAGGACAGCAATCAAACTCAAGAAACTGGCTTCCTATTCTTCTATTTCTCATAATGTCATGTAGGAAAATGTATGGCAAGCATTTTTGTGGATGATATCTTTTTTTTGGATAAACCACATGACTGGGATAGACTTAGACAAATTTTTAGGTATCCTAGGGGCCTTCCTCACATCTCTGGGAAAAAAGCAGATATGGCAGAGCTAAACAGCAAATGGAACAAGGGCTTGTGTAAAACGCCAGATACAAGTAAAAACAGGATATAAGAGAAACTATCAGGTAGTGAAAGGACAGGAGAAATGCAGTTGAAACCTGAGAAGTGGCAATGCAAGAGATTTTAAGAGGGTCATTATCATCTGTGAAGTATAAAATTTAGTGAATATTAGTTAGCTTACTTATTCTCATCCCATTACCTGGACTACCTTTTTGTTGTCACAGGTAGCCCCTCAATACAAAGATGACAGCTTTCTAGGAAATAGGGAAGTTATTGATGAGTCTGCAGATGACTGCGAAGGCTGATCCAAAATCCGCATGCTTGATTGCAGACATGGCATATCATTCCAGGAGAAAAGAGCCGATTCTGGTAATGTCAGGTCACAGCTCTTTGCCTTTGTCCCTCTCATCTATCTGCCTCTGTAGTGAGGTGAGTTTGTTAGAAATGATCAATGTCTTATCATACATCAAGGTGCCACTGGAGATGATTTTGTACTTAAGTCTCCCAGCTATTGGGAGCTAATATTGCATTTCTTCAGATTGACTTCAAAGGTGTCCTTGAATCTTCTTCTGCCCACCTCTAGAGAGATGACCATTTGTGAGCTGGATATATAACATCTGTTTTGGGAGTCAGTTGTAAGGCATCCTTATGACATATCCTGTCCAACAGAAGTGATGCTATATAAACATATCTGCAGTGCTGATGATGTTTGCTTGAGCCAGAAGGCTGGTGTTCATTCTTCTGTCTTTTCATTTGATAATATGGAGGATGATTACATTCCCAAACTTTCAGGTGTTTCTGATATTTCATCCAGGTTTCACACCTATTCAACAAGATCAGGATTACAACAGCTTGGTAGATTCAAAGTTTGGTTTGGGTCCTAATGTCACACTCATTGAAGACGCAATTTCATAGATGTCCAAGGGCAGCGTTGGCAGATTTTATACAGCACTGAATATTGTCATCTATCTTTACTTTTTGGGAAAGATGGCTACCCAAGTAAAATAAATACTCAACATTCTCCAAGAATTACCTTCTAATTATAATGATGAAGGAGCAGCTGTTTGGTTTGGGGTGGGTTGGTAAAGGATCTTGGGTTTCATGAAGCTAACAGTGAGTCAAAATATTTCATACACTTCACACAAGCAATCAAGAGTGACCTGGAGCTTTTCAGTTGAGTGACCACACACAGCACAACCTTCAGTGTCTTGCCAGTGTTGGTTATCTTGGATTTAGAACATAACCAGCTGAGGTCAAAGTTATGGTGTTGAAACATAATTGGTTGATATTAAGGTTATGTTAGGAGATTCCCATCCATGTGGTATAGAATGCTGAATCCAGATGGAAGTCTATAAGCAATGAGATGCAGAAAAAGTGCTACAGAGATGGAAAAGTGTGTTGGTGCAATCACACATCCTTGCTTAACTCCAGTTCTAATAGTGAAGGGGTCTGATTCTGGGCCATTGCTTAAGACAGTTGTTTTCATGCCATGAAGGAGTCTGATAATGGCAACAATTTTGGCAGATGTACAAATCTCATTAGGATCTTCCATAGAGCCTGGCTGTTGATTGAATTAAAGGCCTTAGTCCAGGGGGAGGCAAGGTCTGGGCTGAGGCCTAGATTGAGCCTGGGGTAGACTTCAATTCCCAGCACCCCTGCCCAGGAATCTGTGGCTCGTTTCCATGGAGACCCTAGCAGCAGCAGGCCATGACAGCATGGGGCCAGGGTTTCCATGGAGACTGGCTCTAGCAGTGCTGGCAGGGCAGCTGCTTGGTAGGGAGCTGCTTCAGGGCTGGGATCTCCTGACAGTGACAGCATCTGCAGATCTGTCATTTTGCCCACCCCTGTCTTAGTCAAATCAATGAAGGCCATGTCAAGATTTCGGTGTTGCTCGCAGCAGGGTTAACTGACTTGTTTATCCCTATTGACTTATTCAGCATACTCTTACCTCTCTCAGCAGTGTCCCCTCTCTCTATCCTTTCCTCCCCCTTCTCCTGTCCTCGTCTTTAAGTTCCTTTCTATTTAGAAGCCCTGCTTTCTACAAATGCTTTTATAAATCTGATGAACTAGGCTGTCACACACAAAAGTTCTGGAGAACTTAGTCTCTAAAGGTTCCACCACGCCTTGCCTTCTGTTTGACTTTGGACTAACATGGGTAGCTACTTCTCTCTCAGTTCTTACTCTAACTCCAGACCAGGCAAACTTTGTGGTTTTGCATTCTGCATTGTTCTACCTGCTGTCAGGAGTGCTAAGTGAGACTGCAACAGTTGGAAAACATCTGAATATCTCAATAGAAAGTTATTGTGAAGCCCACAAATCAGTTGATGAGTTCAAGGATACTTTCCAAGCCTACCATTTCTAAAGCTCAGAATGGAATGTGGATAGGACAAGTCTAAATTAGCAATAAAAATTGAATTTAAAATGTAAAAGATGAACACCAAGTACTTCTCAGAATATATACGTCCATGACATGGCGTTCTCAAAACGTATTTATTCCTTCTTTTGGGGTGGCTCATGTGAGTGGTTTCTTGGCAATACATTTGCTTACCTTTAAGTTATCTTTAATTTGTTTTCTAAACCTTGCATACAAAAAAGCCCTGCTTTCTGTATTTAAAATGGAATAAACAGAAATGCAGAGAAAATATCTATATATTTCTACTGGGAGAAATCAAGGAAATAGAACTGCACCTTAGGGACATTGTTTTTAAACTTGTATTCACTCATTTCCATATGACTTCTGCAGAGATATTAGACTCTGGCACTGAACACCTGAAAAGTTTATTTTGAGAAACTCATTGGCACAATGAATTCTTGTTTTAATACTCTCTCCAGGAGTACGGAGGTTTTAATTTCCATAATTTCTCATAGCAATGTCTAGATTTTAAAGTAGCTTGTAGTTTTTAATAGTAGTTATAATAATTAGCACATAATTTCTACTACTAACCCCATTTGTGAGTATGAAAATATGCAGACTAAGGGCATGGGGATACAAATGAATAAGTGTAAGGGAAAGGAAGCTAGAACTTTATTGCACATCAGCTGTGCCTGTGTGCACATTTTTACACCATTCTATGTGAAAGGTAATCTGCAATAGCCTGTCTTCAAGGAAAGAGGACCAAAGTGACATGGTTTAGCTTTTCATCTTTTCATCATGGGACAAGAGTGTATACACAGGCAGTTGACATGGAAGAGCTAGCATATGGTAAAGTTGTGCTTGCATACCTATACCCTAATAAGCCAAAAGAGTAGTAGTACTCAAGTAGTATATAAAATAAACTATTGTCACATTCATACTGAGGAGAATGATTTTGTCCTCCTTGGGAGTATTGGTTAGTTTGTGGTCATGGTTGGAGTAGAACTGTCTGTAGACATCATCAACATCAAGCATTGGGACATAAGCAGTGATGACAGTGGCATACTGGTTGTTGCTGAGCTTAAGATGAAGGGTCATATGAGGTTCTTAATGCCCACAGGGAGCTCCGTAAGTTGACTGATAAGCTGATTCTTGATGCTGAAGCCATTGCTGTGAATGTTTGCATCCTAGGCTATTTTTGCCTTCTAGAAAAAGGCATAGCCCCTACCCTCTTTCATCAGTTGACTCTCATCTGGTCATCTTGCTTCACTCAAAGCTGCAATGTAGATGTTGTATCTCACTAGTTACCTAGAGATGATGGCAGTTCTTCTTTTAGTCACTTGTTGTCTTGGCTGTCCATCAAGGTGTGGACATTCCATGTTGCAAAAATCATTTTATTCTTAAAATGGTTTAAACCACAGAGAAAATGATCATTCTCCTTAGTGACTTCAATGCCAGTCAGACATGACCTGGAACTCTGAAGTTGCACCATTGGGAAGGAAGGACTAGGGAAAGCTAGCTCCAATGGCATCCTTCTCCTGAGCACATGTGCAGATCATAGTTTTGTCATCATGAACACCATCTTCAGAAAGTGCAACAAGTGCAAATGTGCAGAGCATGGTTTTGTCATCATGAACAGCATCTTCAGACAGTGCAACAAATCTTCAGATAGCTCCCAGTGCTGGAGATGGCCTTACTCTAAACACTGGCACCTCCTCAACTATGTTCTTGTTAGAGCCCATGATAAAATGGATGTCTGTATCATGCACGTAATGTGAAGAACCAACAACTGCTACACAGATCACAGTTTTGTTAGATCCATTATGAACATCCAGCTTGCTCCAAAACACCAAAAGCAGCCAAAGACAATGCAAAGGAATCCCAAGATTTGAAGATCTGTACGGGTCTCCAACAGTATCTCCATGAGAAGCTCTCTGCTCTGTCCACAAATCAAGGCAACATTAAGGAACTCTTGAAGTGGTTTAGAGGCACCATCTATATGGCCTGTGCTAAAGCCATTGTCTATACCACCCACTGACACCAAGACTAGCTCTATGGGAGTGATACCTATATCCAAGCCCTTCTAAACTGGAAGAGAAGAACTCATTCTGCTTGACAAGATGGCACATCATTTCAGGAGAAGGAGATGTATCAGCTCCTCAAAGCCAAAGCTCAAAGGAGGATCTGGGAAATCAAAAATCAGTGGCGGCAAATCCAAGGAGATCCAGCTGTATGCTGACAAACATGACATGCATAGTTTTTTTTCAGGCAATGAAAGCCATCTCCAGGCCAACTTTCCATAGTCCTACTTACCTGCCATTTCAGGATGGCTTGACACTCTTTAAAAACAATGAATTTACCCAAGCTAGATGGGAAGTGCAATTTGGAACACTCCCAAACTACGAGTCAACTGTAGTGGTTACCACTATTAAGTCTATCCTTCAACACCCTAAAAGGGGAACCCTCATCCACCTTCATATCTTAGAAAAAGTTTGGCATGCTATCAAATATGTATGCGGGAACTACTGAGGTATCATCCTGCTGCCAAAATCTCAGTGTGGTTTCAGGCCATCCTGTGAGGCAATTGACATGATCTTTGTTGCCTGCCAGGTCCAAGAAAAGTGTCAGGAACAACATCAGGACCTGTATATGGCCTTCATCACCTTACTAAGGCCTTTGATTCCATCAGTAATGAAGCTTTGTGGAAAGTACTGGCCAGGTTTGGATGTCCTGAAGAGTAAATCAAGGTCCTGAGGCTTCTCCACAACCAGATGATTGCAACTGTTCTGTGTAGCAGATTGGAGACAGATCTGTCATCCAAACTGGGGGTCAAGCAAACTGGGGTCAATCCATTTTTTGATAGTCATCTTGGTTCTCATTAAGGACTACCTTACTTCTAGAATTGACATTGAATACTGAACAGATGAAGGGCTCTTCAATCTGGGACATTTACACTTGAAGACCAAAATACACAAAACAACCACCCTTGACCTTCAATATGCTGATGGCTGCACCATCTCTGTGCACACTGAGGAAAACCTCCAGACCATGCTGGATCTTTTTGGAGAAGGCTACCAAACTCTAGGCCTCTCTCTCAACATCAAGAAGACTAAAGTGCTCTATCAGCCTGCCCTGGGCCATGAATATGACCCTCTCCCCAAACTGCTATTGAGAGAAAGATCCTGGACTTAGCTGAACACTTATATCTCAATTACTACCTCTCTCAGAAAGTGAACATTGATGAAAACATCCAGCACAGGATCCAGTGTGTAAGTGGCTCCTTCGTGAAACTGTTTCAGTGTGTCTTTATTCACCAGGATTTCCAGAAAGACATGAAGATTCAAGTCTGCAATACAGTCATCATTCCCACCCTCCTCTACAGATATGAAATGTGGGTGACCGACCTTTGTCATCTCAAGAGACTGGAGAAGCATCACCAATGATACCACTGGAAAATCCTCCACATCAAATGGGAAGATTGCCAAACAAGTGCCAGCATCTTTGTTGAAGCCAATGTTACTAGCATTGACTCAGTGATCCTCAGGCAACAACTTCACTGGACTGGACATTGTGTGTGGATGCTGGATTCCTGACTCCCAAAACAAGTGCTTTACTGCCAGCTAAGTAATAACCTGGGACCTCATGGTGGCCAGAGGAAATGTTACGAGGGTACATTGAAGGCATACCTGAAGAAAATAGATGCTACATCAGAAGTTGGGAGAAGCAAGCTGCTTACTCACTTCAGTGGCATCACAACCTCAACTGAGTAGCAGTCGATTTTGCGGTAAAGCATCTTGTCCTCAGAGCAGAGAAGAAACAGTGGAGGAAGGAAAAGAAGAAAAATTCCATTCTACTGTTCCCTGAGGAAAGACCTCCGACTTTTGGGGACAGATCTATGGAGTCTTAGGTCACCTTAAGGTGTCTCAGTGAGCTGTGCTAGAAATCATCCTCGAATCAAGGGTTTTGCCACCATTGCTGACATTCATAGTGGTATATAAAAGATGGGAACAGATTTTTAAAACTTGGAGCCTAGGCTTCTCTACTCTTTTAGGCACCACAATTTGAAAAATTCCTAGGATGCAACAGTTCTCAGAGGATGGGGAAGAGTGATTTTTGAAGAAACTGAATTCCCTTCGCTCCCTTTCCCCCTTCCCAGTCTGAGAACAGCTTGAGGCTGAAAGACCGTACAGACACAAATTACAGAAGGCGCTATGTTTTGAAATGTCTTTACCTGACTTCCTTTGCAGTAAGGGTACAGATTTTTACCCGACTGGCCATTTTTGAAGTGGTCTGCAGCCATGCACTTGTATTTGGTCATGGCTATAGGCCTCTTCCTGTGGTCAGATTGGGCAAAAATTGTCACTTCTGTCTGTGCCTCCAATGCCCATATCTCACTGATTTAGGTTTGGAAAACTTAACACCCTTAGGACTCTTTAAACATTGCAACCAAAAGGAGAGGCTGGATGATCAGAAAAGTTCAGAATACAGTTACTTATGTAGGAACTGAAGTTTGGGCTTCTCTTTTGAAAACCTTGATTCATGCATTACTAATTATAAACTATAAAATTTTGCACTAAATAGTGTGATTCCTCATTGTAACTCTTCTCCATAGATATTTGAGTGTTCAGCATTCAGGCAGCTTCTTGATTTTCCTCCCCATGCACAGGTATAAAAAAACAAGAATCAGAAAAATAAAGGCAGGCATTAGTACTTGGCTATTGTTTATGTTGTATATTCTTGCACAAACTTTAATTAAGCAAATAAGTATTTCACTGGCTCTGTTAATTAGATAATAACGTCACTTTTAATTGTCTTGAATGGAGACAATTGCTACAAAAAAATGAAACAGTTGCTCCAGCAGCTAACTGCTGTGACCTGAGCAGACATATTCCTTAAATACAGGAAAAAATGTGGAATTGAATGATGCAAGCAATATAATAAATCAGGGTTCCTTAATTCTGAAAGCACATATGGAGGATGTTGGAGCAACAGGTAACATTTTTTATAAACATGCCCCTGATTACCCTAAGTTAAATCATAAGAGGACGTCAAATGAAATAATGGGAAACACTGTGATGGTGCAGATAAGATATGTCAGTTAATAGTTTTAACAGAGTTCAAATAACTGTGGCCAAGCCATTGGTTTAGAAAGAACTACCCTTCCCAAGGCTTCCAGCCTAGGATCAAATAGGATTCTAACATTTAAAGAGACTTGGATGAATGGGTTGCCTTTACCTAAACTGGGGGAGACATATTTGTGAAATGTGTTAGCAAGTGCATGGGTGTGAATTCAGCATGTACTGAAGTGGCTTTCCCTTGTATGGATAAAAGCCATGTGATAGAAACATGCCAGCAGTTTTTTAAGAGTCTAGCCAATTCTCTTCAGCTGAGTTTCATTTCCAATATAGCATTAATTTAGCTTTGCATTTAAGGATAGGAAGCCTGCTGAAAACATCTGTAAGGCACGGTAAGCACCTCACTTGATTGCAGTAGTAGGGGGTCTCATCCCTGAAATTGGCATTAAGAGACGTGATTCTTAAGACTTGGTCCCTAGTGTTCTTGTTTTTTCCAGATTATAACTTTTCAGTAATTTGGAGGATAACATTAATTGATGTTTAACACATTAAAACACCTTTTTCTCTCTAGCACTACAATTACTTTGCCAGTGGTTTGCTTGCTTTTGATTTTGTGTCTTTTCAAAGCTTTCCCCCTCACCTCCAAGGTGCATCTTTAAGAAAATCACCCTTTTCAGTAGCCCCACAGATGTTCACATTAATTGCTGTCAGTTAATTAACAACAGATTCAGAAAAGTTCTTCATTGTTATGGCTCGAAAATAAGCAAATGCTAATACAGAGAAAAACCTGTTTCATGTCTCCAAAGCAAAATGCACTGGACTAGATGTAGAAAGCTCACTGTCAAGCAGTCTGGTGTGGTGAACAGGGTCCCTGGTGGCTGTCTGGAGAACTGGGTTCTATTCTTGACTGCCATTTGACCTTCAGCGAGTCCCTTCACTTTCTGATCTACTCCAACACTTTGTCATTAAAATGTAAAAATTTGGGGGCGTGGATGTTCTCTTAGTACAGTATCTTTTTGTAGTGATCCTACAAAATAAGACCTGATCATGATCAGAACGTCTAAGGAGCACTGAAATGCATGAATAAGATTCTCCAGCATTCCCTGGTGTGCAGCATCACCATGAGCAACTCCTCCATAACTAAAAAGTACTGCACTAAGGAAAGACATAGGCAGTTAGCCAAGTTAGTCTGAAGTCAAGTAGAAGGTAGACAAGGGTAACACCTTAAAATTAACTGGTTCAGAGTGGCATGAACTTTTGTAGGTAACAATCTACTTTCAACAGCATCAGACAAAGTAGACTGTCACTTGCAAAATCTCATGCCCCCTCTAAACCAGTTAGTCTCTAATGTGAGACACCCCCTCTCCTGATCCAGGGAAACTGTCCAACCAACTAGTTTATAAGTTAGTCTGGGTGGGGGAACTTTCTACCCCACCTGCTTCAGAAGCTGAGCCTCTGGGAAGAAAGGACTGGAAGGGTCATGAACCTAAAGTGAGAGGGAGATGGGGAAAGAGACCATACAAAATGGAGCGTGTATTAATTTGTGTATGAGTGGATAGGATGTTTAGCTAAGGGCATGGGTTCCAGACCCTGCTCCCAAATTATTTTTATTTTTTAAAGAAAGTATGTTTAATTCAAAATGCATAAACAGGCCAGGAAGCAGGGATTGGAGTTGAAACCCAGGCATCCCCATGCCCCACCTGAGAACCTTAACCACACAGCTATGGTCTTTCTGTGTTGTGGTTCTTCCTCCTAGTCCCAGGACTCTTGCATCCCTTTCTGCACAGTGGCATTATCCATCCAGGAGGCCAGAAAAAGAAAACAAATGTTTGTTTGTTTTTTAAATAAGGCTAGTATGGGGAAAATAGTGCATCAGAAAAGGCTTTCATGTAAAAAAAAAAGTGAATGATATGGAAATTTGAGTTACAGCACAACTTCAAACACTCTTTTCTGTGTCATACCAAACATTTCCAAAAACTCTGCCTAAGCTAGAAATGTGACATAAAAAATTCAGTAGAATCAAATTCTTTTCAGGGAAGTTGGGTGTCAGGGGATTGAAAAGCAGACTGAACATGGGGAACTGACTTAAGAGGTGATAATAGAGTAGCTCTCATCTTCCTTCTCTATTATAAACAAAAAAACCCCCCAAACTAAAAAACTCTGGATAATAGCATTAACCTGTAACAGAAGTAAGAAAAAATATTATTGCTAAATTCAGTCTTTAATTATTGCTCACCACCTCAAAATGCCCCAAGAACAGTGACTTGAGAAGGGAGTCCAGTTAGCTGCTTATATCTTTGACTGGGCTACCATATGTTCCTTGTAGTACTGTCAATTCTGGAGCTGTGGCTGTCATGTGAAACTGATGCATTACTTTTCAATCCACAAAAGGGGCTTCTGCAAGGGGAGAGAGGAACAATTTTTTCAGTAGTTGGAACAAATTCATCTTTTATAAAGCATTCATAACCCCCTATTGTGAAAGCAAAAGAAAGGCCAGATTCCAAGCAATGCATGCAGCTCATGCAGGTAAAATGTTTGTTTTACAGTTCCAAGGGTTCTCTTCTAATTTCAGAAATATAAAAAGACCTGTAAGAAGACTTAGTAATTCAATCACTTGAGGCAAATTGATAGCTCATGCTCAGATAAGACCAAGAGTTGCTGGATCATAAAAGCGTTAAATATAATTTCAATAGCCTACTACTACTGTGCAGTAGCATGTCATGTAAAAAAAATGGTGTTAATAGGCTACTGTGCAGTAGCATTAAGCTACTGTGCAGTAGCATCACTAAAAAGGCATTCACTGGCACTAATGTGCAGTAGCCCTGGGTACTGTGCATTGATGTGATACTTGGTTACATATGTACTAAACTTAATGTGCAGTAACTACAGTGCATTAGTGAATATGTATATATGTCCAATATGATCATATTATTCTCCTCTATATCTATTGACATTGCAGCAGTTAAATTAATCCCAACCCTGATTATGAATCCTGTTATGGAATAGATCAAGACATTAAATCATCAGTGTGGATACATTGGGGCTATTCTTTAGAGGGAGTAAATAGTTCAGAAGAACAATGTTGCATAGTTTCTATGATACAGACAAGTGTGCTGCTCCTTGGGAATCAATCCATGGGAGCAGCCTTCCCGATTTACACTGCAAACCAGATCTGAATTATTCTCAAAGGCACCTGAGTACAGCATGGAAGTTAGGTACCCAAGCCACAAAGAGATTAATTTTGAATTCCACTCCAACAGATGCACTCCACTTAAATGCTTAGATTCCTGAGGAACCCCCATTTTAGCCCAAAAGCTAAATGGGCTGGATAATCTGTGTGCTCAGCTGCAATCCTCATTGATACCTAAAATCTAAGTTCCTGGTTCCATGGGAGCCACAGAGCACCACTTCTGATTGTTTGAAGCTGACAGAATGCAGTATCTGTACAAAACACAGTCACTGGAGAGAAGAGGAAAAAGAACCACTCAGCTTTTGCCCAAAAGCCTAATGATTAGAGTACTTGCCCAGGAAGCAAGTTTGGACTGTTTAAATTGGTTTAAACTGTCTTGGTTTTAATTGAGTTTTGACCACTGGCTTTTTCAAACAATGCTTTGTCAAAAGTTTGGCCAACTTACGAAAATGTGTATCATTACTTATAAAGGCTATATAAATAGTTCGTAAGAAATTAGAGCTGGAAGTGACTTCATGAGATCATCTAGTTGAGTCCCTTGCTCAAGGCAGGAGCCTCCCTGACTAAACTATTCTAGCCAAGTTTCTGTCTATCTGACTCCTGAAAATTTCCATGGATGGAGATTCCATGTAAATATATTAAAAGTAATTGAATTGTCCAACTGAGATAAAGTTCTTCATAGGTATGGGGCAAGGTTAAAAGAAAATTAATACTTCCTGGGCATATCTACACAAGATGCTAAATGCACAGTAGACTAATTTCTACTGCACATCAGCATGTGACAGCAAGAGCTGTGCTACTGCGCTAATGTGCAGTAGAATTAGTCTACTATGCATTAGCATCACTAAAAAGACATGTGCCAGTCAGTTACTGCACATTCAGTTAGTACCTGTTACAGGTACTAAACTTAATGTGCAGTAATAATGGCACATTAATGTGAATGAAACATGCCCTCTCTGTTTAAAGAATGATATATAGACTTACTATTAATTAGTGCCACACTTTACACACATTCAAATCAAAGCACTGAAAAGTGAAATACATTTTTTACTGAAAAGTGAAAACTGAAGATACATTTTTAAAAACACAATTTCATTATTAAAAAAATACTGCTTGTTATATTCTTAAATAATATTTAATCTATGAGAATCAAGCAAATAGAAAAAATCAGTGTGCTTTAGATATCCCTTTGTTCTTCAATATTCTAAATCAGAATCTTGCTCTTTTTAATTTACTTTAGCACTAAGCATTTTATAACACATTACAAGTTTGTTCACTTTTCTCAATGCCTGTTTCCTAGTTTATTTTTGATTAAATTAAAATTTGTGAAAATTACTTCTACTGACATGGGTAATGCTGCTAATACTTGCAGATGAGTCACAAAAGTAAAAAACTTCAGATATATGTTTGTTTTTATTTAAATGAAGATCACCATATTTCCAGTTTTACAGAGCACCTCAGGAGAATGATTTAGGATCAGGACTCTCCTGTGCTTGTGAGTGAATTTCAGTGTTAACAAGTTAGGATCAATTTCTTGCAAAGTCCACTGTTAAGCAACATTTTGTTCTGCACTTGACTTTGCCCTGCATAGATTGTGGATGAAGTGTGTGGCAAATGACTTGAGGCTGAGGTTACAGACTTATTAAATGCAGACTTGATCAGCTTTGCATATGGTTTCAGTCCTTCATTATGTATTATAAAGTAACCACTCATATGTTATAACTACAGTTGTGGCATACTCACTATGGAGTCAATCAAGAGCAACTGCTATTGGTTTTAGTTGCTGCCACATATGCTTTACCGCTTTGTGTGTTGCTGATTTTGACTACATTGTCCTGAATGGCACTCTTGTGTTCAGCTACAATTCTCATGTACAAAATTCTTTATTTTGGAAAAAGATTCAAAGCATGCCAATAGACTGTTCTACCTTTGTTTCTTTTGCCAGTTGGGGCATAACAGATACTCTGAAATTGTGAAGGTGGACTTTTTCAGTGTGGTGGTTTTGGAAGTGCGGTATATCTACATTTGTCTAACAATAGCTTCACAGAGTGAGATATGTCGTTTCCCAGAAGGTTAGTGAAATAAGATGCACAATCACAGCTAATAAAAACAAAACCATGGTCTCTTGCTGCTTCTTAGTTTCTGTGGAGTTCTTCATGCATTTTTTCATTTTGTTTTCATTGTCAGTGACAAAACTCTCCACGTTAAAATTATACTTTAGTTAAGGAGTATTCTGATGTCTTATGATTACTGTTATAAAACTTTTTGGAACATCTGAGAGTGCTTGCTTTATGAAAGCCAGTTTCATCCAATTTAAACCATTTTTAGCCACTTTCCTGGTCAAAACTTTTTTTTTTTAAAGTTTTTTTCCAACTGTATCAGGAAGTGGGAGACCTAGGTTCAATCTCCTCCACAACAGGAAAGGACTTGGTTGGAGGAGGCCCTTTCCACCCCTCCTGTTGAATACTCTGGCATCCCTGTGGAGTGTGCAGAGTAGCATAGAGTGTTTCAGTGCAGCACCTCCTGGCATACTATGCACAGTGCAGATGTGTGTCAGGACTGCTTGAGCATATCTGTATGGCCAGTTCAGCACAGATGTCTCTTTACAGGTGTCCAATTCAATTACCTTCATACATGCAAAACTCTTCCAGGAATGAGTCAGCTTTGTGAAACCCTGGGCCATTTATAGACGTTATGTTTTCCTAGGTTTAATCTGGACTACAGCTGTAATCATACACACATGGATATCTGCAGTCCAAATTAAAATTGGCTCCAGGCCAAATTAACTAACCTTCACTGAATGAGGATTAAAGTGAATGCAAACTAGGGCAGTCTGAATTAGGCAATTTAAACTGTATTAATTAACATGTATATACAGCATTACTTTTAGGGAAAAACAGTCCTTGGGAACTCAGATAAGCAGATGAACATTGTAAATATCAATTCCCTCTCTCTCCCTCCCACAAGGGAAACTCAGTTGGGTTTTTGCAAAACAGTAGAGGCTATCAGGAACAAAGTAACACCTTTACAAAGTCAAATGTGCCAACAACACCTCACCCTGCTAAGTATCAGACCAATTACAGCCTTCTGGAACAACACTTTAGATAACTGCAACAATGTAGCAGCATTTACAGAGGCTTATTATAACACTTCCTAATTTCTTTCAGCCTCTGTTAAGGGGGTGCCATGCATATAGACTATGTATAGCCAACGTCCCCTGCCAAGATGGACAATGATTGATCATCCATTAACCTTTCATTTGAATTGAAATTTGATTTGAAACGTATGATGCACAACAGTTACCAAGGTTTAGAAAATGCTGAGCACGTCTATAAGCTGTCCTTGTGATACTAACAAGACAGACAGTGGTCCCCATAACATTCAGAAAAAAACAGTACAGAGATCTACCACACTCTTCCTCCCACATATCTTTATTTGGCCCATCTTTACTGAAAGATGAATCTTAAAGTCAATCACAAGTTCCGACGGACACATACGGTCAGATCCTACTAGGCACCTAAATACAATCTTATTAATTTATTTATTTTTATTTATTCAATTTTTAGGCCTCCCTGTCCAAAAAAAAGTCTTGAAGTGGCTTGCAATAAGAGAAGAAAAGAACTCAGAGGCTCAGAGTGTGACAGTCCCCGAGAGAAAGAAGGGGGTAAGAGTGCTCCGAAATCCCCATGGCTCAGCAAAGGTATTCGAGAGTGTGTGAGGGCCAAAAGGGAGGTGTACACCTGGTGGAAGGGAGGAATACTCTTCCTTGGCCCGTGTGTGTAGGAGGGCTATTAGGAAGGCCACAGGGGAGGGGAGCTCAGGCTAACGACCAGGATTAAGGACAACAAAAAGTCCTTCTTCAAATACATTGGGAGTAAGAAGAAGGCACTGGGTAATGTAGGGCCCCTGTTAGCCTCAACTGGTAATCTTGTGGTTACACCAGATGAGAAAGCTGAATTTTTTAACAAGTTCTTTGCCTCTGTTTTCTTGGACAGGGACCAGGAAAGCTCTCCCACCACAGGTAGGAGCAATCTTGGGGATAGCACTGCCAGGCCTCAGGTCTGTGCAAAAGTAGTTAGGGATCTTCTGGAAGGGCTGGATGTTTGTAAATCTGTGGGCTCTGATGCTCTCCACCCCTGGGTGTTGAGAGAGCTGGCGGGGGTCATTGCTGTGCCCTTGGCCCTGCTGTATGAGCAATCGCGGTCCATGGGTCAGGTGCCCAGAGATTGGACACTAGCTAATGTGGTCCCCATTTATAAGAAAGGGAGAAAGGAGGACCCAGGAAACTATAGGCCCATAAGCCTCACATTGGTCTTGGGGAAAATCCTTGAAAAAATTATCAAGGATCACATCTGTGTGGGGCCTGCAGGGGAGATCATGCCCAGGGGAAATCAACGTGGGTTCATCAAAGGCAGGTCCTGCCAGACCAACCTGATGGCCCTTTATGACCAGGTAACTAAATCCCTGGATGATGGTGTCGCCATGGACGTAGTCTTTCTGGACTTTAAGAAGGCCTTTGACACTGTCTCTCATCCCATCCTCATTAATATATTGAGCAACTGTGGCACTGATGCCTACACAGTTGGATGGGTCAAAAATTGGCTGAGGGGCGCACCCAGGGAGTGGTGGTGGACGGGTCATACTCAACCTGATGGGATGTGAATAGTGGGGTCCCCCAGGGCTCAGTCCTGGGGCCTATACTGTTCAACATCTTCATCAGCGACTTGGATGAGGGGGTGAAATACACATTGTCCAAGTTTTCTGATGACACCAAGATGTGGGGAGAGGTAGGCACGCTCAAAGGGGGAGAGAGGCTGCAATTAGATTTAGACAGACTACAGAAGTGGGCAGATGGTAATAGGATGGGGTTCACTGTAGATAAATGCAGGGTGCTGCACCTGGGGAGAAGGAATCCACGGCATACATACAGGCTGGGGAGCTCCCCCCTTGTGAGCACAGAGGCGGAAAGGGATCTTGGAGCCATTATTGACTCCAAGATGAACATGAGCCACCAATGCCAGACCACAGCCAGCAAAGCCAACCACACCTTGTCGTGCATCCAAAGATGCATCTCAAGCCGGTCCAGAGAGGTGATACTCACCCTCTACGCGACATTGGTCTGACCACAATTGGAGTACTGCATCCAGTTCTGGGCACCACACCTTAAGAAGGATGTGGCCTGCCTTGAGAGGGTTCAGAGGAGGGCCACCTGCTTGGCTGGAGGGCAGCAGGACAGACCCTATGAGGAGAGGCTGAGGGACCTGAACCTGTTCAGCCTCAGCAAGCGGAGGCTGAGGCGGGATTTGGTGGCTGCCTAAAAACTCATTAGGGGAGAACAGCAGCAAATAGGAAGGGTCCTATTCCCCACAGCAGCACCTTGGGTGATGAGGAACAATGGCCAGAAGCTGCTCGAGAACAGGTTCAGCTTAGAGATTAGGAGGCATTATTTCACTGTTATGGTGGCTAGGATCTGGAACCAACTTCCTAGGGAAGTGGTCCTCGCTCCTACCTTGGGTAAATTCAAAAAGAGTTTGGACGAACACCTGTCTGGGGTTGTGTGATCCCAGTGTGTGCTCCGGCCAGTGGCAGGGGGTTAGACTAGATGATCTGTTCAGGTCCCTTCTGACCCCTAACTACTGTGAAACTATGAAACTTAAAAAACAGCTAATGCAAAAAGTGGGTTTGTTTTCCTCCTCCCCTTTGCTTTCTTGTGACAGTCGTCAGGCAAAGATGACAGCATGTTACCAAAGTAGATTTATTCATGGATTCTCAAGAACTTAGTCAGTGTAGAGCAGGATCTTGCTTAGATGTGTAAGTCTACTTACGGCCTAATATACGGAATAGGATCTGGTCTTTAATGTAGCATTATTCTCCTCCCTTGAGCACTTTTTCTGTTTGAGTACTTGGCATGACCCAGACAACTCCTTTCACTCCAAGTAAACTTCTAGTTCCTGTATCAGCCAGGCACTTCAGAGGTATCTGAAGAAATATGGCCTATGGTCTGATGGTGGCATACAGCTGGGTAGGTGAGATATAATCACAGGATTTCCCCATGGGAGAAGCAGTGAAGGAGCAATACTAAAAGATTAAAGTCAAAAGTATCTCAATAATTTTGGGGTGCAAAAACTATTAGTTGCCATTGGCAGGTGTGCTCCTGGATCATGGACACATTGTTTTGTTGCATGTTCAGCAACAAACACCCCTTCCCAGTAGAGGTGTAGCATGATACCCAAGTGCCCTGGGTGCAAGAGCAGATGGGCAGGACAGCATCACTGGTGGCACTGCTGACAGCATGGCAGCAGCCAGTCTGGCAGCACAGTCCCTTCTATTTTTACAACCCTCCCAGGGCTAGCGTTCAAGACTGATGCCCCCAGTTGCCCTTTCCCTCAGTATGCTATTGTTTCTAGCTCCAAAATACTTCATTTTAGAAGATCATTTTGGGATTGTAAGAAGTTAGAGCAATGGCTCCTAAATAAGGGGGATCCCCCATTAGAGGTCATGGCACTTACAAGTGGGGTCACAGGCCCTGCAGAAGTTCATTTACGGTAGATGGGATCAAACTTGGAATAGGGTTGTAAACCCAAAAGAGACTGGAAACTGCTGTATTAGAAGCTTTCCTGTCTGATGCTGTGCATCAGATTCATTTTCCTTTCTGTTATAACAGCGGAGAGGGTGGTTTATGAAACTGAGGTGTGAAGCCGACCTTTTTTGCTCCTCAGTTTTATAAAGCATCCCCTCTACTATTAAAATAGAAAGGAAAGCCAGGCTCCTGATTGCCTGTTTCCAGATTCTGGTAAACTCTGCAATGGGATGAAAAAATGAACAATGAAAGTGAAGATTTTAATTTGTATAGCAGCATACAGCAGAGAATCTGAGACACCTAGCAGCTGATTTAGATGGTCAACAAGGGCTGGGTTCAATATTCAACTGGTCAGACTCCAGGGGAATTTCCTGCCTGAATGAAGCAAGAAACACAGCACACTCTGAACTGATATGGTTAGCTGATCTCTTTACAACATGGTTAATTCAAGAAGACATGCTTCCAAATAAAAATGCATGTGGATAAGAAATGGGGCTTCTTAATAGCTGATGGGGAAACTCAGTTTTAGTAGTCTGTGCCTTTCCAAAATCCCACTGCAGGAAATTACTGTTCATTCTACCTTAGAGACAGTATATTGTATCTGAAAGTCAGGGAGCACCAACCTTACTGGGAAGCATGTGGATTTATTGGCTGTTACCCTTGTATCATCTTAATGTATGTGAAAAATAAAAAGGTAAAGCAAGGGCCAGCTCTGTACTGGCAGTGCCATGCATTGCCATGGCGGGCATTCAAACTTTGCGTGCTTGCTTTCCATACTGGTAGGAACTAGTCACTCTACAAGCAGCCAATGTGCTTAGGAAAGAGAAGGAGCTTTCTGTCACTCTGATAAGATAACTCCTTGGTTTGGAGAAATAAGGAGAAATAAGTGTCTTGGGGAACTCCCTCAACACTACTAAGAAAATCTAATATACCATCTATTTTAAAATGGTGCATTTTTAATATCACTTCAATCATAGAAATGAGAGGAGTGATTCTTATTTACACTAAGGCCCCTCTACACCATAATGGCAATAAAAAGAGGACCTAAAGTGAGCATGAATACAATTTATACCCTATTGACTATCCCTATATTCAACTAGATTTGTGTAAAAAACTGCTATATAAAGTCTCTAGGTCCCTGTTTCTCCTGTTTATGACACATGTAAAGTGCAGAGATTCCCATACAGTTAAAGTGGCTCACAATATACTTTATATTTAATCTGGCTCATTACTATTTGCTTGAACTGCTTGTGCCACCAGATTGAAATCACAGAAGAAAAGCAGTTTAGATTATCTGCACTTGAGCAATGGACATATCTCACTAGAGAAATGATGCTGCATGGGATGAGTTGTCATCACCCTGGCATCAAGTCCACATCACGTATCTGGGTAACAGTCCAGACCAATCATGATTTTCAAACAGAGCTACATACTCAGCATTGCCCAAGTATCCAATGTATCCTGTCCTGCAGCCATTCAGACCTAGGCATAGTGTGTCTAAAATCATCTCAAATCATGTTAAACGGCTGCATGAGAGGCACAGCAGGGGACAATCAACCCCAGAATATTGGAAAAGCACCCTGAGCTCTGCAACTGGATTATAAATTGGAGGATCTCAGAATCCTTTTAGAGTATGGCTAGAAAAACATGCACACCAGTGGAACTGATGTTGGCTTGGTATACCAACTAACAAACATGAAACTATGCTGGCCTAACTCACTCAGTAGGCAGCTACTGTAACAGTTTCTGCCAGACAGCAGGGGAGTAGGGAATAGCCAGTTTACTTTGAACAAATGGCTGGCCAGAATAGACACAAACAGATGAAACCCAAGCTGGTTTAACTTACTTTGATTTACCCTGATATTTTTCAAGACTAATTTTCAAGTAATTTATGTGAGATTATTCCAGTCGATGGGTTTGCATTTTCTTTCTGCTACTTTTTTTAGACTGGTATAAATGTTTTATCTGCCCATGGACTCAGATTAGTACTGCAGGTCAAAGAGCTGAGAAGCTGGGCTGCCTATAGCTTGAATACAGAACTTCTCCAATTGCCTGAGATATAAAGCAAACGAAGTTTTGGGATGCAGCAATAGAACATTAAGTGCAAGACACAGGAGGCGATAGTGCCTCTCTGCTGAGCAATGGTTAGGCTTTATCTAGAGTATCACATACAGGTTTGGGCTCCATGTTTATTGGATATTGGAGAAAAAACGTCTTCACTGTTACAACAGTGAGACAGTGGAATAGACTGCTTAGGGAAGCTGTGGACTCTCCGTCACTGAAGGTGTTCAAGAAGAGGTTGAATAGCTGCTGGTCAGGTGTAGCTATGCCTATGTTCTTCTGTGGCTATCGCCTATGCTTTTGGGCTTTGTTGGTTACTGCATGGGGCCACGAGGGAATTTCTTCCCCGCACTGCTGCTGCTCCATGAATTAGGGTCTTTTTTTTAAGTCTTCCTCAAACTAATCACCATATTTAGGGTCAGGAAGGAATTTTACACCATGGTCAAATTGGTACAGACTGTAGGGGTTTTTGCCTTCCTCTGTAGTAGAGGTATGACCCTGCTTCTGGGTTCTCTTAAGCATATGTTAACCTTCGCAGCGGTAGGACATTGGCTACAGTGGTCCCTGTTTTACCTGTGTCACATTAAGGTGTTGTCTTGGGTTTTATGTTACAGACGACTGTGTGGTTTTTGCTAAGAGGATGGTTTGGCTACTACCTTAGGCAGGGGAGTTGGACTAAGTGACCTCTCAAAGTCCCTTCTAGCCCCACTTCTATGATAAGACACCCATTTCCTCAGGAGGAGGAACTATGCTAGCAACTGCAGTGGTATAATTCATACCAAGGGGTGGCTATCTCATCACTAATATGATATGTGGAAAACAAGACATGTTTTTCCCAAAAGACATCTTTTCTCAGCATGAGAAAGGCCCATTGTTACATAAATCAGTCTGTGCTTCTGTGCTCTAGCTTCAGGTCTGGAGGTCTCACACTAGAATAGGACCTTTCTGAATCCTGACTCATACTGCTGTTTCTTTCAGGATACAGTAAAGGAGTTTGACAGTATGGGGTGGAACAGACAATCCTCCACAAATCCAAAATGCCATTACATGTTGCATTTCTTCATCCATAAGAGAACAGCATCAGGATGTAAGTATGATTCTGAAGGAAAGAATATTTTACAGTTGCACCACAGGAGCAAATATATCAAGAGATGCCCCACAAATATAGCGGTCAGAGACAATTCAGGCAGCTGTCAGCAATACACAATGTGCCAGTCCAGAAATAGTTCTGGACTGCTCCAAGAGTCTTTTCCTCTACACAAATTTCCAGCTGTCTGATCTTTTTGAAGGCAGGTGCTGCCTGGCCTTTTTTAGTATGTGAACACATGGCTTACCTTTAGGGATGGTTGAAAATGTTCTCTGCGAATGCTTTTGAATAGAAAATTGAGCTTTTAACTTACATTTTCACATAAAGTGCCTTCTTTCAACATTCTTATTTAAGGTTATTTACTTATTTGTGTTTTGTAGGGAAAAATTTGAATATACCCATTGAAAATTTTAATGAAAATGAGAGATTTTAATTTTATTTTTTTTTGTATTTTCATGGATTAAATTAGGGATTGGCAATTTTTGGCCTGCAAGCAGGATCTGGCCCACGTACCTGCTGATCTGACACCTAGACCTTTTTTTTTTTGGAAGCAGAGGACTTCTAGTGTGGTCACATTTTCAGGCTGCCATAGGGAGAAGTGGTGGTAGCAGGAGCTTTCTATGTGTGGCTGTGAAAAGTGACGGTGGCAGCTGGAACCCTGGAACCTAGTGCCCACCTGGCTCTGACTCAAACTGGATCATTATGGTTTGCGGCCAAAAAAAAGTTCCAACAGTTGGAGTAAACTCATTTCTAACCACCTCTCCTTCTCCGTCAGTATGAAACGCATCCAATGGACCAGGAAAGATGGCTCTGCTAAGCAGGATTTTGACCACAACACAAGTTAACAGGGACAGATTTGCTTTAACTGGTATTTCTTCCACTAGTGTTAGTACTGGAAGTTGTGCAAGCCCTGGAGTTCAGTATTACTATCTCTAATAGTCACCTTGAGTCTGCTGTCATGTGGCTTCTGAATTTGCTTTCCTATTAGTTTTGATGTATGTCTCTTTACTGATGTGTTTTATTACAGCTATATTCTTCCATGAATTAGGCAGGGTCATGAGGACTGACTAGAATACAAGGTGGATGTCAGAGTTCCAGTAGGCTACTTTAGGTATCAAATTTTAAAATTATTTAACAAGGTACTCACAGTATATTTTAATCACACTGAAAACCATCTGTTATTTTCTCATATATGTTTGGTTTGATTCCTGACTATTACTATACCATGTGCAAGAAAGTTCAACTCTCACTATCTATGTTCATGTTATACACCACCCTAAAATGTAATTTTTGGGAGTCATGCTAAGCAATTTGGGGAGAAAAGGAATTCATGAAACAATCTATCGGTGAGTCAAAGGGCATAACAACAATTATAATTACTGTAATAACATTGTGCCCCTATCTAGTGATGACTTTCATGTAAGAATTTCATACTATATAATTCCTAATTAATTCAATCTCATGCTTTCCTCCTCAACACTTTAAGGAGATTGTTACTTCCTAGTCAGACAAACAGACTAACCAAGGTGCAGAAAAATTATGACCATTGTTTTCAGTCTTGGGTGCTAAAGATAGGTGTTGCAGTTTTCAGAGGGCCTTGTTACACATTGCACTTTGAGTGGCTCAAATGTTGATTGGAGTTAGTGCTAGCTGGAGCAGTCATACTTTGAGACTAAAAACCTTCTCTGACTGTTGCTGCAAGCTGTGACTTGCTACTAGAAGGATGGTGACCAGGGGTTTGACTAGGAGCTACTGCTGCATGTTGCCACTACATTGCTGGTGAGCCAGGACAGGGTTCTATCCCTGCTTTTGTAGTATGAATTTTTGCATGTTAGTTATTAAGTTTAAATGATAATAGTATAGAATCGATAATCTATGGTTGTATTAGCTTTATTTTTGTCTTTTATGAACAATTTTATGAACAACTAAACTTCCATTTTGTGCTTGTTCCCTGCTTGACATGAGTAAATGAACTTTGTATGCCCTGTATACCATGAGTGCCTGTGTGAGAGGTTGAACGATGAAAGAATGGTAACTTTGCATAAAACAGAAAATATTTAACTGATTGTGTAAGCAACAAGGCACCAATGTATGAGTTACCAGACAGTAAACTAATTAAGCTAATTAATAGATGGCTGAAGAACTCTTCTGTCATCAGGTGCAAAGAAGACAGTGAGAATAAGGAAATTTGCATATCCTGCTATTATACATATCCTACACAATGCTTCAAGGCAGAGATACCAACTTGGAGATACCAACTTTACTGGAATGACCTCAAGTTGAGATAACCAGAAGATGGATATGAAACAAGCTCTATAATGAGGATGAAAAAAACCCAGTGCTGAACAAAGACTTGAAATCCCTATAAAAGTGAGATACAGACAAGCCAAGATGGGGAATCCATTCTCTGCAACCTCCTGGAGTACTGGTGCATCTGTTCACCCCCACTCATCATCCTCAATGAGCCTGGAGTGCTAATATTTTGAGTAACTTCTGCTGGTAACTGTAATATCTTACTGGAGTGGTTTTGTCTGTATGTCTGTTTGTATGACTGGTGTGTTCAAGGTTATGTATCTGCTTCATGTAATCAATAAATGCGACAGCTTGCCTCATCTCCCCTTATAAGTTCTCACTCATGATTTGAGCAATTGGCAATTTAAAGTAACACTCTAGGTGGTATAGCCTGCCATGGGTGTTCACAGAAGATCCTCCAGTCTTCCCCAGGGGTCTCTCACCTGCTCTCCATCTGTACTCACCTGCCACTTCTTTTGATGTTTGAGTTTGTTTTATTCTTACAGGAGGAGCCTCTGAGGGTTGGTGAATGCTTGAAGAGACAAGCAAATCTACCTGTTAGCTCTGGGGCTTCTCTTCCTTTTCAAGCTCCTGTTTCAACAATGAGGCATCATCATTGTGTCTTGGGGTTCCATTAGGATTTCATCTGACTACAGCCCATTCCCTTTTTACATAACTTTACACTGCCTAAAGCGTGCTTAAAACTAGTTTCTGGTGTTATTGTGTGGACACAATTCAGGGGTTAAGAGCTCCAGAAGCTGCCTAAAATTAATGTGTAACAAGGCCCTAAGAAACTGAACGCCTCCTATTCTTAATGACTTTAGTTGCAGTGTTCTCACTTTGGTTAAAAAAAACCCAAACAAAACCACCCCAGACCACTCATTATGGTGTTGCTGATAATGTATATTATTATGAAAGTCTTGAGATATGTCCACTCTGCCACTGTGTCAGACAGGATACTGAGATAGATGGAGTGGTATACAGAAGTTTTTATGTTCTCATGTTACATGATCTTTTGTTGGATAGTTTCAGCCCTATTAGTCAGGTAATAACATGACAAACTCAGCTATCACTTAAAATGTGGGCACCCAAAGGGCTCAGATCCCAGGAGACAATGTACCCTAAATGCTTATATATAAATTGACCTTCAAGCCACTCTCATGATTTCCAGAGTCATAGAAAAGTAGGGCTGAAAGGGACTTTATGAGGCCATCTAGCCCAGCCCTCCGCTCAAGGCAGGATTATCCCTGACAAAACCAGCCAAGTATCTGTCTAACCTGCTTTTGAAAACTTCCAGGGCTGGTGTTTCCAGTTTCTCTAGGTAGCCTGTTCCACTGCTTGACCTCCCTTATAGTCAGAAAGTTCTTTCTAATCTCCAACCTGAATTTCCTCTGCTGAAGCTTGAGACCAGTTCTCCTAGTCCTGTTCCCTACAGTCACATAGGAAAGCCCATCTCCATAATCACCCTTCAGGTATTTGAAGACTGGCATCCAGTAACTGTCTCAGTTTTCTCTCCTCCATACTAAATAACCCTAGTTCTTTCAGACTTTCTTCATAAGGTTTGCCTCTGAGGCTTCTAATCATTTTTGTCGCTCTGGGCTGAACTCTTCCCAAACTGTTTTTATCCTTCTTGAAGTGTGGGTCCAAAACTGGTCACAGTACTCTAGGGAGGCCTGATCTATAAGCCTGACCTATAGTTATTTAACACTTGAGGTTGGCATTACAGAAGTCAGGAGCCCAAGTATAGTTTTAAACACTTATGTTTGAAAATGTTGGCCTGAATTTTGAGTGTCCAGAAGTTTTCTATCCCCATTTACACAGGAAGCTTTATCAAGTAACAATCTAATTACTTCATTTTGGCTCATGAATATGCAACCTGGTAAACTAACCCAGTAGTCTAAGAACTGATAAGTATATGCAGTTCCTAGGAGTGTTTCAGAGGAAGTGTCTGCAGTGGGCACAGCCAGGCTGTAAGCTGGAGCTCCATTGTGCACAGTTGACTACTGGTTGTTAAGCAGTTAGTTCTGCTCGACTTTGCTTGTTTCATTCTCTAAACTTGACCACATGGGCTGAATGAATCAGGTAGCCAGCACTTCAAATAATTTCCTTTCTATGCTAAATCAGAGAATACATAGCACAGCCCCATGTGGCAGGTTTGCTCATCCCTCCTCATATTGTTAATATTAACTTTCCTCAGTGAGACAAGCTGTGCATGATACGTCAGGGGGCTAGGGCAGCCTGCTGAAGCCCTGAAAATAAATTACCTCAACATCAAGGGCTTCAGGTATTTTGTTAATATTTAGCCAAACAGCTCCAAGTTGTTTGAGGATAAGGATTTTTTAAATTCTTTATCCCATTAAGAGCTATCTGTGGTAAAATGATGTGACAGGAAATTGAGCCTTCTGTACCCATCACCAGCAAAATGGCTTCTTCAACTATATTTCTACTGACTAAACTACGCCAGCCAGGAAGGACCTAGACTGTCTCTCCAGTCAAACAAAGGATAGATAAAATAGAGCACCACAGCATGGAAGAATTAGATTGAGAACAATAAAGTTAATGTGCATGAAGAGAGCAGGCAAAACATTTGTCGCAGAAGGCTTGTGCAGAAAGTTTGCTAGTGCCCGAGTTTACAAAGACTGAGAAACAACACCCCTCCATCCCCAAACAAGTGCTTTTTTGGCAACTGTTTTTCCTGTATTTGAAATAGCATAACATTGGGCTACTTTAAATTCTTTCCCCTTCGTCTAAAATCAAAAGGCTCCTGGAATCTTTTCTCACTGGGAAATTTTTCAACATGAAGGAAAAGTAAAGATAGTAATCCCCCTTACAGGTTACATGGTCTATTGAATTGGATACACAGGCTTATGACCCAAGATGAGAACTGTATACCTAGTTCTACCACTAAAGGTGTAGTTAAAAAAACACAGGGCCAGATTTTCAAAAGGCATCAATGCCTTCAGCATCCACTGATCCTCTATTACTTTCAATATGAGCTAAGAAACTCCCTGGGAACTGAAATTCCACCCTGTTAACCAATTAAAACTGCACAAATCCTAGTTCTGTATCTAACAGGTACAGCATTCCATAGGAATTGAAATTCAGCCCTGTCACTGAATGAAGAACTGCCTGTATCTTAGTCCTGCATCTGGCAGGTAAAAGCTCCACTTATCTCAGTGCTGTTCCATGAGCCCAGGTTAATCACATGGAATGTGAATGGGTGGGGGGAGCTAGGGTGTGAGGAAAGGTAGAGTTTCCTTCTGCAATTAATCCTACAGAATAGTCCTTCCACTATTATCCTGACTGAAGCCATGATCCCAGCTGGCAGAGAGGAGCTGTTGAGCATTTTATCATGGCTGGTGCAACAGATCATGAGCAGCACATGGTTTGGGGGAACAGCTGGTAAAAAAAAATGGTATATGACAGAGCAGTGTGTTAAAATGCATTTGCCAATTCTGTGTGATCATTGCCCCAGGTCTCTGCTCACTAATCCATCTAAGATGGAACTAACCTACCACCCTAGGCCTCTGCTTAGCTTCACACAGCAAGGCGTTTCTGTTTTCTTTGTTTTAGTAACCTGCCAGGCAAGTGCAGTTCCTCAGAAGCAGCTACTGGAGCTGTCCATCACTGCCACCCCTGGAGTGCGCTGTAAGTGAAGAGGTTTGTATTTGCCTAAACATTTTAGTAGCAGGTGATAAAAAGCTGTTTAGGCCAAGCTAATGGCAAAAGTGTGCAAATTGAAGAGTCATATTGGCTGACTAGTCCCATGTGCCCATTCAAACCTCCCTCCTTCTCTTCCCCCTCAAGTCAGCAGCAGAAGAGGTTTTCACCCACTGCTTCTGAACAATCAGTGCAGTCCCTAGGGTGGTCATCATAGAGGACATTCCAGTTTTCTGCTACTCTGTCCTCTGTCTTCTATTGGTACATCCTTATGTCCTCTATTTTTCTCTCCGGAGGACATAAAGGCATCTGGTTTCGTATCGATAGAGGACAGAGGACAACTGGACTGTCCTCTATGATGGCCACCCTAGCAGTCCCTGCTGAATGGGAGTCATCCACTGGCTGTCCCCTAAAGCTGGTTCTGTGGTTTGTGGGGACCATGCAGAAACTCTCTTTGGCTTTTGTTGTTCACCAAGTAGTGTGTGTCACGTTGATGATGCTTCAGCAAATCCTTCTACTACATTGGCATTATGGATGAAGAAGCACTTTGTCTGATGCCTTACCCTATGTGACATTTTCCCACTTGTATAGCTTAGGTGACATGCACACATCCCAACTGTTCCCAGTTCACACCAACTTGAATGGGATGCTTTAGTTAGGGATGATCTTGCCTTGAGCAGGGGCCTAGACTGAGTGACCTCATGTGGTCCCTTCCAGGCATACTTTTACTATAATTTATGAAATGTACCAGGTGCCAACCACCTGTTCCTGCTATGAGCTGAGAATTCAGCATAATACAATGAGGGTCATTCCACCCACACCAGGGCATGGTATGCTTTTGGGGATGCTAATGGATGGCCATCCCTCTGCAAAGGACAAAACTAGAAGAAACTGGGAAAGATATGATGGAACAAGGCACAGAACCCAATAGCCCACTTCCAAAGAAATATTCCTCTGAACATGCTGCATACTGTTTTGTGCCAGGGTATGATGTAAGCATGAGGTCTTTGAGCAATGTTAAACATAGGCAGAAAAAAGAAATTCAAGGTGGAAAAAACAGGTAAAACACATTAAAAAAATATTTCTAGAGAGTTACTTCACTCCATCAAGCCTGGCTATAGAGCTTGGATTCTAAGTTAGAGCAGAAACACTAACCCAGTGGGGGCAGAATCTTGGTTTTTAATAGCTTGTAAAATAAGACTGAGGTGAGATTAAATTAAAAAAATTTAAAATAGAAATAATAGAAAAAGCTGCTTATGGAGCTATTTCCCATGCTCTGCTGATTTACCAATTTATCAAACTGGTCATATTATGTACTAATGTAATGGCATCTTTGATAGCACGAATGAGTGGAAGCAATAGAGCAGTGGCACGTAATCTGACTTTGAGTTAACTTAAAGGCAGTAAGTTTTACTATATAATGAATCATTACATTGCAATTATCTTTTGTTAAGCCAGCAATAGTCTTGGTGGAGCAAAGAGGCAAGCATTAAAGGCAGCCCCAAAGAGCTTTTGCTTAAGTGATAGATTCAGAGAGAGAGCTAATTCCCCTTTCTGCTGGCTAGTTTTGCTAACAAATTAATTAGCAGCAACAGACAATGAGACAGAATGTGGGATAATTTGGCCAGACTAGAATAACATGAGTACAATAAAATGTATTCCTGGCTTGCTCTCTACCAACTTGCTTCAGTTCTCAAAAACCTGTTTTCTTGCCTCTGCACTGGGCAGTCCCTTGCTGTCTTTGATTCCCATCACAATGTTATCAGGCCACCTTACAATCTTTAATGCATTTATTTTCATGTGCCCCATACAATACAGCATCACTATTTTCCCCACAGTGCAAAGGCGGAACTTATGCAGGGAGGCTGGTGCCAGGGTTCAAACTGGTCTTGAGGGCATCTGAGTGAGTCTTGGGAAACACATAACTGCCTATGTTCTAAAAAGCAGTGCAAATAAGAACGGTCAGGCCAACGGGCACAGCTTGCCTTAAGAGCCTTCATTTTGAACTGTAAGAGTTGTGAGGCATCTACATTAAGGACTATATTAGTGTATGCTCAGCGGTGATTTGCCATTGAGTCTAACACCTGCATAAGCTCCATTCAAACTATTACTAGGTGTCAGCTATATGCTGCCTGAGTCATCAGAAAGGTCCTAGTCAGCAGTAACAAAACTGAGTGGCAAGCAGGGCATCAGCCTTGACTACTGATTGGGGGAAAAACAAAAGTAGCAGCCACCATCACTATCAGTACAGCAACTACCATGGACACTGCCCCATGAACCACTGCTGCCCAGGGCACAAAACTGCTTGGCAACACCTCTGTCTACTGGTCTGCGCACTCAACTTGTGGTGACAGCACTGAATTAATTTTGAAGATAGTAGTGGTAGCACCTACCTTTTGCTCAATAAACAAGTGGTTAGAGCACTTGCTGAGGAACTGGGAGACCTGGGCTTTGGGGCAGTCTGAGGAAGCTCAAATACATCTCCCACCAATGAACTGATAAATTGGCCAAGACAATGCTTTTTTTTTTCAAATTGAATATTAACCCATATCACATACACAAATAAAATCAAGGTGATACAGAATTAATCTCTGCAGCTCTGCATACACTCAGTTTGAAGGGTTGTAGAGAGCCTAAAGGCATCCAGATGATGAGTTCCACATGTGATGTCATACAAGGCCATGGCTCAGCTATGGATTGGCATTCAAATACCCTAGTCTATCAGTGTAGGTCAGGGACAGGCAATTATTTAGGGCAGAGGGCCTTACTGAGTTTTGGTAAGCCATCAAGGGCTCCATGACAGGCAGCCAGGGGCAGATAAATATTAATTTTCTAAATTTTTTAGAGGCCCGTGGGCTGGATAGAATGGCCTAGCAGGCCACATCTGGTCTGCAGGCCGCATTTTGCCCACCCCTAGTGTAGGTTAACAGTACTCTGTCTGTACACATTGATGTTCTGCACCATTTCTAGTCACCCAACAAAAGGAGAAAAGCTATTCTCCTGGACAGACAGACAGGCTGTAGTGTTTCAAATTCTCTTTATGAATTGCTTGCACCCAAGATTTTAAAAAGAGTTAACTAAGGAATGCTGCAGAACTGCGATGTTTGGAAAACTATAGAAATCCCCATGCACTAAAGACAATTTTTAGGGGGCTGCAGATCAGGATTGAGGGGCACTGGCATGGCTGGCAGGGGGGCAGGATGCTGTGGATTAGGAGTGAAGGGCACAGAAGATGGATGGGTGACTGTGGGTTGGGTGTGCAGGGCACTGACAATGCCGGGGGGCTGTGTGTCAGGAGTGAGGTGCACCAGCAGGGAGTGTGTGTGTGGGGGCAGGGTACTGCTGTTTGGGAGTGAGGGGCAGCAGCAGGGCTGGGGGGGGTGCGTATGGCTTGTCAATGAGGGGCAACAAAATGGGGAGGGCACCAGCATGTCATTGCCTCCCCCCCCCCCATCATATTCCCCCTGCCCTCCATCTCCCCACACACCCCCTTCCCCTGCCCATGACAGGTGTCCTCTTTCTGGGGCCTGGAAATATGGTAACCCTAGCCTCCCCTCTTCCTGAGGACAATGGAAAACTAGCCCTTATTCAGTGAAAACAAATGGAAGTTGCAAGTGCTAAGCTCATTTGTCAGCAGATAGCCATAACATCAGAAGAGATCTACAGAAAGGCTGAGGAAGGCAGAAGGTTAAAAAGCCACAAGTGTTTGCCACAGTATGTTAACTACTGCAGATCCTAGCACATATTGCTGACAATGAAGGTCAGCTCCCCTCCTTCAGATATATCCATGCCATTCCCATTGCTTTCAGTGAGGGGAGTACTCTGTTTGAATGAACAGTCTGACCCATATAGAAGAATGCAATTTTTCCTCACTGAAAATGACTTGAAATGACAGTTCTGGCAAATTGTATCACAAGTGGAGACGCTCAGGTAATGAAATGCAGAGTTACCTTCATGTTATTCCTCAGGGACTGTTCTGCTGAAGAAAATGCTCTTTCATTGATATGTAAATATCTGACAAAGGTACCATCCTGTATCTCAATCTAGTTCCAAAGAACAATGAAGAAATACCTGGGAAAATGTCTCAGTGATGTAATCTATAGAGATTCCCTGGAAACTCCACTGCATGTGCTATTTAAGTCTAGTCTCCAGGAGCAATGGTCTCAAAAGAACAAGACTGTTTATTGAGAAGTGGGTAAGGTGAGAAAGACTTATTTTTCAGACTTAATGCCTGGTTGCGTGGCCATCACAACGACAAGTGATACTTTTAAAAGCATGTTTTTAATTTATATCTTGTCTTCCTTACCTTTTTATTGAACTGAAATGTTTTAATAGTTTTAAAAGAATTGATAAAGGGCTGACAGTCGAAAAGGGGAAAAACAGGAAGGTAGGATAGCGCAAATGGAAAGTGCGCTAACGACAGTAAACTCTGCTCCGAGAGAAACATACAGTACACGCAGCATTATGTCAGTTCTTTGTTCCTGACTGATGCTGGAGAAGGTCTATAATTATCATCTTGCTTTGCATATAGTATTCCTTCTGGACAGAAGTGGTAGCGATCAGAGTAGATTGTATAAAAATAAATCAGTGGGCAAATCCAAAAGTTGTTAAGAATGGAAAACAGAATGAAGGCAACAGAAAAGAAACTTTGTCGATCTGAAAGTTCTCAGCTAGGTTTTGCCATGCACAGCAATGAATTAACTCAAATGTTGCAGCTGTTCAGTTCAAATAAGCATCCACTATCTAGATGGTTACCTGGACTCTTTAGGCTCTTATTCCTGCAGAAAGAAAAGGCTTTTCTTGAAGGTTTATGGCTAATTCCTTTAGCAAGCCTCAGAAGCACTTTAGTTTCCTGTTTTAGCTGGAGACTGAGTAAAGGTTCACACTGGTTCATCTTTTCTCTGAACTAGGTCACCCGTGCTTAAAATGACGTTAGGACAGATTTTTAAAACTGACATGCAGAGAATCTCAGAATAAAATGGGGAAAGTATGACGAAGGTGTGGAGATGACTATTCAGGAAAGTGATCTAACTTTCTGATCTAGGGGCTCAAATACTGTATTCAGAGAAGGAAACTCACCTCCCAAAGGAAAGGGTATTCCAAGTGATATTTGGACTCAGAGTCCCTAGAGGCACATGAAAAACATAGGAGTAGACACCATCACAAGTAACAGATACCCACATTCCTCTCATCTTCAAAATATACACTGCTGCCTAATGGCTTGGACAGAAATAAGATAAGTAAATACTGCAGTTCCTCCTGGGATGGACAAGTCCTCCTAAGTATTGGGCCAGGAACTCTTCTTCATGTGGGAGGACAGAGTGTGTGCTGATGATTATAGCCCTAGGGTTGATCCTAACTATTGCCTTTCCCCTCTCTTTTCTCTTTTCAAAAGGTTTAGCTGCCCTTTAAAGAACAAAAGGCAGAGAAATAAGTTCATGAATGATTAATAGTTTAGAGCTGTAGCCTATTAATGGACGAGTAATTGACTAATAATTGCACACCTTACCATTCCTGCCCTTAAATTAAATCCTGCAACCCCAATCCATCAAGTCTGTTTACTGAAACATCTCATCAACTAGACTGTTATCCATAAGCTCATCTTCCAGCAGGATAAAGAAAGCAGCAGGCTTTGTGGCCTTTGCAAGCATTAGCAGTGCAGGATCCTAATCAACCACACAAAGAGAATATATCTGGTTGCTTTTATTTAGCCCAGAACACTAGCAGAATTCAGATTTAGTAGTTTCATTGTGAAATGTCTACGTATAAAGGGCACTGGTGACCATGGCCACCAAAGGGAGGAAGAGGCCTATGAGTCTACAGCACATGATAGAGGAAATGTATGAAGCTTTGTAGACACCAGCTTTACACCTTGTCCTAGTTAGTCCCTTTTACTAAGAAAACCTGGAGTAGGAGGGGCTTGGGAAGAGGGAGGCTGGCTTTAAAGAATTTCCTCCCAGTTTGTTTCCTGAGGTGTTGACATATCAAAGGGAAAAGTTGCTCAAAACACCATTAACTTCACTAGGGGTTGGACTAAATAACCTTTGCAATGCCTCCTAAACCAATGAGTCTACAAGCTTCCCATAGGAACAGTCAATTAATTCTAAGGAAATTCTGCTGAGCCTTTCCAAAGCTGCCAAACCAGAAATCCATGCCTTTCAAATGGAAGGCTCTTTGAAGACTCAAAGGCATTGTGTGACATGCCAGAGAACTAATGTACGTTCTCTTTCATGAGTGTTTGCCTTTGGCTCTTTGCATGGCCCCTCTCTAGCCTATTCAGTGAAGGCAGAGCAGCGTGAGTGAGCACAGGACTGAATGAGGACACAGGGCATCTATTCCCACTGACCTGCAGAAATCACATTCCCACCTGCCCTTTGTCTGCCTCAGTATACTGTAAGCTCTTCAGGGCAGGATTTCTGGGAGGAGTGTGCTAAGCACAATAGGCTATTTCTTTCAGGAAATTCTGATGAATCTTTAGCCAGCTCTCATTACAAAACTCACTACATACACATCTGCAGTTGTAGATGGACACATTTTACATAAAAATCCATGCTACCCCTGATTCAATCTAAAAATTTTTTTTCTTCTATTAGAAAGGAAAAATCGTTGATCAGATTCTTGTGAGCATTCCTATAAATATAAACATATACATTTGCACATGGCAGAAAACAAAGAGTGCTGTAATAAACGATTTCTTCTATGAACTGCCAAGGAATGGTTATAAAAAGTGAAAAAAAAAAAAGATTGCAGAAATTATGAAAAATATCTTGTCTGTATCCTTTTAGCCATAGGTTTAAGGGAAGTTATAACTTAGGATTTTTTTTTAGAGGAATATGCAGTTTTAAAAAAATGGGAAGATTATAGGTTCAACTACCTGCAAAAAAATTTAGGCCAATGTTCATGACCTGACTGTGAATAGAAGGTATGGAATACTCTGTTTGCCTTTTCTCTAGGCCAGCTTATACTTAACACATTACTGTTCTACTTTTTGGCAGGTCTCTAACTCAAGAAGCCTATATATTTTATACTTTATTTCTTACACATGCAGCAGTTCAGTTCCTAGAAGAATTATATAAAATTTAAAAGGCTCTTGGCATTTCAAAAAACCTGGGCTTGATCATTGATTCTCTTTTACTCTTCTCAGTCTCTCACATACATCCTTTAAGATATGGAACAATAATCTTCGATTACCCAGAAATTTCATCAAGAGCTCACAACACTTCAAAACTGATACCAGTGAAGGATCCAGCCTTCATTATAAACCATCATTTTAAAACATACTTGGGTGGCCTAAAGAAGAGTTTTTCAAAAAGAACTAGCAAGCCCCTGAACCTTTACATTTCATAATGATTTTTATCATATGTTTTAGCCAAGGTCCCATTATTGCTATACTGCACTAATATTATCCTGCTACACAAATCACTGTGCTGCTTTTAAGCGTGGATGCCCCAAAGGCATGCTAGCTTAGTAGGCCTTGAAGACTGGAGGGTTGGAGGAGGTCCTTCTCCTTCCTTAGGTGGCCATGGTGGTGTATGGGCTGGGTCCCAATCCTCCACTGCAGGGCTGACAGGAAAGGTGGTTTTTCTTCAGCCCAGGGAGGCCTCCTGGCTTTGGAGGGCCTGCAGGCTGGCAGGGTTGGTTTCCCTCCTTATATTCCCCCCGCCCAGCAATCCCAAAGCTAGCCCAAAGAAATAAAACAGCTCTTAGATAACATGTGTCATCACAACAAAATGCCCAGATTTTTGCTAATTAAAAATCATTCATGAAAGTAAAGGTTATTAGTTGAACTAATCAACTCACAAGTTCAGCAGACTAAAAGAATTAGCTCATTCTTTTCTATCCAACCAGGTCAGGGGGCTCCATGTCAGCTGGTAACATGAAGGGCTGGGGGGCAGGGGAGGAAAGGAAGCAATCTAATGGCTTTGTTGTCAATTATTTGGGTGGGAAACCTGATCTGATGTGTGATACCCTTATTATTTTATAGCTTCCCAAAGCAAATTGTTTGTGGCAGGTTTTCCAATAGAAATGAACAGTTTAGTTCATAAAATTTAAAACCAGCTTGAGTTGTTTGATCTTTTTATGGACAGTAGGAAGCATTCATCATTCAGCCTATGTGCATGCAACAGCCAGAGGAAGCAGAAATATGGGCCTTGAAAAGCCAAAGAAATGAATGGTTGCTACTACTGACAGAAACTGTACAGTGAAATTTCTTGTTATTCTCACATGTATGTAGGCAGCCTTGTTTAGGAGTGGTCTGAAACTGAGATTATACCCAAGCACTTTCGCTTAATTAGAGACCCTGTCAAGGGAAATGCCATTTGGATAAATAAGGTACAGAAATGTTTTTGTCTTCTTTCTGGTTTTCTCTTTTTTAAATTTTTATCCTCAGATATAGTTTTTTAAACTGTAGGTTGCATGCTTGGGACTGGCTGGATGCCTTGATGCTGTGGTGGTGGTTGCCAGTAGAGAGTTCAAGATAGGACCCCATGGAAGAGAGAGAGAGAGGTGCTCAGTGGAAGCAGTAGTGACACACCCATGAGCTTACTTTACAAGTTGGAGTGGGGAGCAATCCAGCTGGATGGTCATCTCCACCATGACTATTATGCTACAGATGAGAGACCAGCAAGACAGAGAATGCAGATCAGCTGTTGCTTGAGCTGAATCTGCTCCCAATTAAGTCAGTAAACCTGACACTGCCTTCTGGAAAAAAAAAAAAATCAAGCCCTGTAAAGGGATCTGAGTGTGCGCATTTTGGGGCAGGCAGGCAAAACTCTTCTGGTAGAGACAATATCTTTTATTAGGCCAACTAGTTACAATTTTATTTATTTGGAAGCTTTCAGGCCTAAAACACCCTTCATCAGGCAAAGGAGAATTTAAAGATTGTAAAATTTCTCTCCAATAGAAACAAAACTTCATATTGCACAGGAGAACAAGAAGCTGGTAAGGTTCTCCTGGGTAGGCAAGTTCATTTGTAAAGATGTAAATTAGGCTCAGACAAAGGCTTTAGCAGTTTGTTTATCTTAGTTTCTCCAATGGTATGCAGGTTGCTGAATTTTGCCTCCTTATTGTTAAGTTGTTCATGTTGCACAAGAGAACTAAAAGGTGGTATGGTTCTCCTGCATGGTAAAGTTCTTTTTTTCTTTTTGCATCTGTTTAGTTGGTCTAATTAAAGATATTGTCTCTACCATAAGAGGTTTGTCTGCCTATGCTTCTAGGATTAAATATCCCTGAAACACGGAAGATATTGTAATTAGCCATTTTGAAATGAAAACTTTACAACCTAAAAAGAAAGAAGCCAAATCCAGCATCCTGCCTGCCATTGGTCACCTTGAGGCAAACTACTGGCTACAGCCTGTTTGAGCCTAATTTGCATACTCAGAGCAGCTTTTAAAAAAAAAAAGAACTTTACCACCCAAGAGAACCGTTCCACCTTTCAGTTCTCCTGTGCAACAAAAGCAACTTAACTCGAAGGAAGCAAAATTCAGCAACATGCATGCCGTTGGAAAGCCTGAGCTGAACAAACTGCTACAGCCTTTGTTTGAGCTTATTTGCATCTTGACAAATGAACTTTCCTACCCAGGAGAACCTTACCAGCTTTTAGCTCACCTGCGCAATATGAAGCTTCATTTCTACGTGGGAGAAATTTTACAATCTTTGAATTCTCCTTTGCCTGATGAAGGGCATTTGGGCCCAAAAAAGCTTGCAAATAAAAATATTTTTTTGCAACTATCTAGTTGTTCTAACAAAAGATATCACCTCTACCACAAGAGTTTTGTCTACCTATGCCTCTAGACCAACACGGCTACAACAAATCTTCCTGCATCACTCAAAACCCACTAATGGCTTTTGACACTCTCTACTACAGTCCCACTTTACCATCTCATTAAGTGACATACTACATGCTTCTCACAAAGTGTGCTGGCTCCAGGATGGTCTCTGCAGCCCAGGGAAAGATGATCTGATATGAATTCCATGTGCAGGTATCCTAGGAAGTGTGGGTAATTAAGGATGCCATTTTCATAACTGTGGTGAGCAGCCCATGATAAAAGGTAACCTGCCCCTCTCTTAGAAGCTGTAATGATACAGCACTTCACACACCTCAAGGGTATCTCCTATTGTCTCAGAATAATTAGGGAGAGCAGAAATCATTACAGTGTCAGCCCTCCCTGTTATTGAATTGTGCCCATTCAATACAGGGCTGCCTAAAGTAATAGATATATGTGCTAGAACTAAGCATGCCCCCTTTGGAGCCCATAGCATCATCCTATTGCAGCCTGCAGGTTCAACACCAGGCCCTTCCCTCAATTAGAATTTAATCACTTTGTAGAACAGCTGAGAATTTCAATCATTTTTTTTTTCCTGGCCCCCATCAATCTTGTCTCTTGAAGTAATTTAATTTCCCCCTCTCTCTCAAAGAATACTAAATCTTCTTGGCGGCTAGAAAGAGAATGCGAAGAGGAAAAAACTAATTTTCAGTGGAAATTCAAATACAATGCTGATTGTTTTCTTGGAGTCCTCCAATATACCTGCAGCTGAATGTCTTGACAATATGAAGAAGGCATCTTGGTCTTATCAAGAGCTGCTAGCAGCTATCAAGAAGCAATTTAAATCCATACTCAGATGATTCAGACCAAGCAATCTTTTGGACCATTTTTTCTCCTCCTGCAGTATCTTAAACTCACAAAACTTTTGAGCAGCACTTTGAAAGGAAGAGAATGTAAAGAATGTAGGCTTTGGTGGACTTGCAAAGGTACCTGGAATTTATCCAGCTGTTGCACAATTTTGAGGTGTGCGATTCAAACAGATTATGCTGTAACATATAAAGAAGGTGTAAAAGGAACTGGTAGTGGCTGGTATAACAAACGGGGACAGCAAAGAGTGTAGCTGTATCTTTGGTTTTGTTTGTTCAGAGACCCTTCTATAGAATGATCCGATCATGTTAAGGAGCTGATTCTCTTATCACTGTTCTTTAATATGGGGACATTATCTTCACTTTGCATGTTAGAAAGATATGCAAATACGTTGCCCAGGTCACATAATGGTTTCCCCAGGTTGTATACGGTCACAAGGGAAAAAACAGAAGCAAGCACAGAACTTCTGAATCCTAAATTGTTGTTAAATTCAAGACACATTCCATCCTTTTTTAATGCAGCAGCTAACCTAACCATGTGAGTTATTCCTTATTATAGGTACACCTGAATACATTTATGTCTACTGGACTAGCGTGGGTTGAACTCCAGTCTCCTACCCCACACAGAATAGTGCTAATATTACTTTTTTCAGTGAGACAACCCTACTGCCTTTGATGTTGGTGTAGCTTATAACCAAGTACTAAATCAATGAGCAGTAAGTGGTGCTACTGTACAGTAGCACCAGTGCACAGGTTTTTACAGATGCTAAGTGCTCAGTAGCCTAATACTACTGTGCAGTAGCATATTAGCACAGGTTTTGCCCAACACGCTACTGTGCAGTGTTATTAGGCTACTGAACAGTTAGTGTCTCATGTAGATGCACCCAGTATAATTACAGCAGAATCTGCACCCACACCCATATTATACAAATAAACTTTTTACCTATTGCTTTTAGTCTTATGTATTTTCTTGAGTTTTGCATTTCCTTAAGAAACTCCATTTTGTATTGGTCTGTAGCTTGACATTAGCGCTCAACCTCTGTATGCTGTATGTGTGAGAGAATGGACGAGTGTGTGTCTGTGGAAAAGGAAAACATCAGCTGGTGACTGGCTGAAGAATGCAGACAGATAAAAGACCAAAACAAGAAGAATCCACCCCGGAACAGTGAGAGAACAATGGCAATTGACATTCAAGGAAGAATACAGTGATAATACAGCAAAAGTGCAGAGGACTGGGTGAACTGACAAGGCTAGGAAAGATGGGATGAGACATATCAGTTGTGTCTTGTTCTGCATGTCATCCTGGAGCATCGGTTCACCTGATGAGATGGACCGGCAAAAGCCCGACTCCTACTTGTGATCAACTTGGCTGGCCACTAAGTTAATCCAAGTACTAATAAGACTGGTAATGTATACCAGCACAGAACAGAAATTGGGGTATAAATATGGGGTGTGTGTGTAGTAAGTGCTTAATCAATAAACATGGCCTCTTGCCTTATCTTCCTTCATAAGGTCTCGCTTGTGATTTGATCAATTGGCAATTTGTATAACAACCTGCCCATGTCTAAACTGGACATTCTCCATCGCTATCACATCTCAAAACTCCAATCTTTCCTGCCTGCACAGAACACCAGAGCTCTTGGCCCTTGTCCCAAATCTAAACTCCTGCAAGCAGATACTTACCTCTTCAAGTCTGTTCTCCATGCTGCTACTCAATTCCTCTTTCTAGCCCCTTCTCCTGAATGCCTTGCTCTCCTTTTTGTCTCCATGAAATGTTCCTCCACCAGACACACCAGCTTCTTGTCTGCCTACAAAGGTAATCACCAAGCAAGACTTCCTATCTTGGAAACCTAATTTATCCTTGTAGTATCACTTTCCACACACCCCCTGGCAAAGACAGTGGCCAGAGGCCTGTCTTCTTCATCGTGTCTCCAGTCCAACCTTTCTATATGGTCTGCTCTCAATATACTGAACAGGCCACTGCTTCTGATGCTGGTGTTCACACATCTTGTGGGGTACCTTGGACTACTACAGAGCATCTCAGGAGATGATTCATGATTTGCTTCTCCTGACAAACACAATGGTTTGTTGTGTAGAGGGCCCATGATTTCATTAGAAAGTTGCATCTGCCGAAACCCACTCTCAACCTCTGACCCATTAGCAGTTAAATACATGACTAATGGGATTTATAAATCAGTGGTGAACATATCTATATTAGTTTATACTTCAAAAATAGCGTCTCATGATTTACATATCAAATCTCTTGATTTTTAATAGTCCGTCTCTTGATTTTTGACATGGAAGGGTCACACTCACTTATCCTTTCCATTGTTGCCTGGCCCCTTCCTTGCACAGGCTTATTTAATTACCTGGGGTATAGTGTTGTAGTCCAACTGTGAGCTCTCTCTCTGGAGAAGGTTTGCCTGTGTCATTTCTATTTCTTTAGTGCCTACCACAAAAGTGTCCCAGAGAACCCAGGAATTGCAATAAAAGTTGTTGCAATTACTAATGGCAGTTTCAGCTGCATGAAGAAGGACAATTTAGAGAAGAGCAAAGTAGATGGAAAGAGGTCTGAGAAACTGGCCCCTCTCTCTTCTCCTCCCTCTCCACCTCCTTCCATGGGATGAGAAACATTCACTTGAAATTAAACACATTAAAATGAAATAACTAAATATATTCATTTGGGGATTTAGCAGAATGGGCTAACTACAGGAGAGGTAAAGCTGCAGCAATGTCCCTGCCAGAATAAGTGTCTAATAGAAATGGCACTTTCTGTAAAAAGCTATACAACTCCTAATTTGGCTGAAAGAGCCATTCTCACTTATTAAAAAAAAAAAAAATGAAAAGCACATTGTTTTGTGTGATTTTCACTGGAATTAGCATATTTTGTGTTGCTGACTGCACCCAAGAGACAGTACTTGGAAGCAGTACAATAGGGCTCTATTTCCCTATCAGCCCATTGATTTGCTGATGTTGTGGCTTGACCCTCATATTTGTGCTCCCCAGAAAAGTACAGGTCCCACAGGACAATGCAGATCTACCTCTGACCAAGATTTACACAGTGGGGACCAAATGATTTGTGATTCACTGTGGGAAGTGCAGTCTACTAAACATGTCTAGGAGAGTGGGGGACCTCAGACTCCTATACTACAGGTCCCATGAGCCAAAGCACCACGGCAGGATAATGGAGAGGAAAACTGAACTGACTAGACACAAAAGTGTTCCAAGATCACTTCAGCAAACCAAATTGAAACATTTCCATTTCAGAAGTGCCAAAAATAGATATATACACATTTCCAAAGAAAAAGTTGAAATAACATTTTTCAATATTTCCAAATAATTGTTTGTTTGTTTTCTATTTCCATTCTGCCAAACAGTTTTAATTTAAACATTTTGAATCAACTTCAGATGAAAAAAACAGATGTTGAAATTTCATATAGCCAGAAATTCTGCATCACATTCATCTCTAATTAATAGTTAATAATTAATCAAGCTAACTATAAAACTTATAATGAGCTGTAAAAGATCAGCATGTTGTAAGAGTTGCATAAAAAGCACTTTGACTTTAGCTGTCTGTCACTGTGATTGACAGCTATTGTTTGCAGCCTACTATAAAACTCATAACCTTCTAATTGCCTCAATCTTGCCAGCCTTATTTTTTTTTAGGCCTTTTAGAGGATGTGGAAATCAGTTGTTTTCACTTAAAAGTAAACTTAATAATAATAATACAGGCCATAAATGCTGCATGGAGCTAGGGACAGGGTTGAAAACCCTTTACAATCAGTAGAAAGATTCCTCTCGACTTCGGTGGTCTTTGGCTTAAGCCCTAGCTACAGCACTGCTGTGACATGGGCAAGGACAAACACAGATGCTTTCCATTTCTCTTTCTGACATGTCTGTTTTGAATAAGTGTTGTTTAACACAGGTCCAAGAGTGCAACTTATATTCACAAGAAATCAACAAACACAGCTGAAAAGGATTCAGACCAGGCAGAGATAAAACATTTATGTTGCTAAGGGTGAAATTAAACCTCCAGCTTCAATAAAAATGATAGCAAATATAGATAATAATTGGAGAACTTTTAAAGCATAGATTTTAGCTGTATCTCCCAGCAGTAAGTGAAGATAAATAGACTGTACATTTGAAAGAGCTATCCAGATATCCTGCAGTAACCTGCTACAATGCAAAAAGAAAAGCCCAGATTGGAAAAAGTCTGTTTCTGACAATGGCAAGAGTCACTAGCATTTGGTAGTTACAGTAGGTCTATTTACAAAGCAGCAGAAGAAAGAGACAAAATGGATGTAATTTAGCAAGAGTCTGATACACAGTGCAAGATAGAGAATAAATAAAAAGGGGTGTCTTGTTGTGCAACATACTGTAGCAAAAAGGTTGATGTTTGATGCCTGTTTGATAGATCTTAGCTTCACAGCTCAGGGACATAGTTTTGGCAAAGTTGTAGCAGCAATGATTCTAGATCAAACAGAGAGAAGCTACTAAGAGTCGTAGATTAAGGGAAGTGTTAAAATAGACGTGTGCCAAGTCTTAGTTTCCACGGCTACAATATTAAAGGTCCAGTACTGGTGTGGGCTTTGCAACAACAGTTGGTGAAACAGTCTCAACAGATCAAGACAAGTCAGAAGTTAGACTGATCCTGTACATAAATAGAAGTAGTAAGGCCAAGTGAATATTCTAGTTCCGTGAACCACCCAAAACAGCTTATATTTGCAACATATTGCACAGGTCATCCAATTCATCTTCACTTACAGCTTCACTTTCAACAGTAGTCACTTCCTCCAAGCCAGGGACACAGAGATATCCCCCTTAATACTCCAACTTTTTCATAAGCCACCTGGAGGAAATATTTCTAGAACACTTCACCAAACCTCCATTATACCTGTGTTACAGAGATGATATGTTCATCCTCTGGACTAAGCACTTGGACTCATTCACTTCCACCAAAGGTTTAAACAAACTATCACCTCACCCCTCAATCAAATGGTCTTTGAAATATTCCTACACTAACATCAACTTTTTAGATACCATGACCCACTTCCAGGATGGCACTCTACAAACCACCATATTCAAAAAACCCAAAGACCAGCAATCATTGCACACCAAAAGAGCTGTAATCTACAGTCAGGCCTTGAGACACCACCATGTCTGCTCTGAAGGGAATGCTTGCAATGCCCGCTTGGCCAGCCTACAATCTTCCTTTATATAACAAGGGCACTCCAGTTGATAAATAAACTGTCATTCAAAAGAGTGATCCAAATGCCCTGCAGTAATCTGTTACAATGCAAAAAGAACCCCCCCTGTGACTGCTCCACTGGTTATCATGTACCAGTCCACACAATGGAACCAATCAGAAGAGTCATCAAGCAACTACAGCTTATATTTGACAAAGACAAGACTTTGAAAGAAACATTTTCAGCCCACATTTGGCTTTCAACCCCCCCCCCCCAACCTTGCCCAACCCATCATCACAGACAAACTCCCCACTGCCCAACAGACATCAAGAGGGACATGGCCGTATCTTAGCAAGATACACTTAACCTGTCAACCACATCTCTAGTGCTACTATAATCAATACTCAGCATAATGAAATTATCAGAATCCATGGTCCATGAACATGCCTTTCACAAAATATAATATAGCTAATCCAATGCACCAGATGCCCTCATGGAAACTAAACAGCAATTATATACCAGAATGAACGGTCACAGAAAAAAATAAAAAGGAAAGACACACACCTACACCATTAGGAGCACATTCTCAAAGGGCAATCACTTTTTCTCTGATTGCACTATCCCTGTGTGTAACGGAAACCTACCCAACAGCTTTGAAAAGTGAACTTGGGAACAAAAATCCATAAGGTAGCTGGACACTAAGAACTTAACACTCATATTAGCATTATGGCTCATTATAATCTACCTGATCCCCAAATTCTCCTCACACAGGAAAGGCAAGACAGACCCTCCTCCTTTTTGATAGGCTTTGATTTACTAGCAATCACTTTCTTTTCTTCTGCTAATTGGTTGTCTGCTACCCCTGAGAATTTCTCTCCCTGCTCTTACAGCTGGGGTTTGTTTTTTTTTGCTTTGCTTCATTGTCTCTCACTGCTCAGACCTGATGAAGAATGCCTTGCTTTCAAAAGCCTGTCTACCTCTACCCCAGTTACATAGTCGGTCCAATAAAAGATACCATCCTAAGAAATCTTTGCCTCTTGTATGAATTAAACATCATTCTGCAGGCTTTACTTTTTTTTAGTCCAAATCGTAAGACAAATTTTTATATTATAGTTAAGTCTTTGAATAATTAAAATTCATTGAAAATTTAGTGTATAAAGAATATTTTTGGGGAAAAATCAAAACTAAACAAACATAACAATTGTTAATATTCATGGTTAGAAGTAGGTTGATAATTCAGGTCATTCTTAAACAGCTGTATTGTGACATCAGTGATAATCCAACCAAACACCAGCCTCCTTTTCCAGCTAAATTCCATTGTGCAATTGCTTTCAAGTGTTAGTGCATGCTTGAGTTCAAATGACCATAAAATGGATAATTAAACCAACACAATGATTTTATTCCAGCTGTTGAATATCATAGATTTCATAGATTTCATAGACATTAGGGCTGGAAGGGACCTCGGGAGATCATCGAGTCCAGCCCCCTGCCCAAAGGGCAGGAA
>NW_017728912.1:30931584-30973967 GCF_001723895.1 Crocodylus porosus | reverse complement strand
GCACCAGGCAGCGGCCTCCTCCCAGCAAGCGAGGAGTTAACCCCTTCCCACCACGAGCCCGCTCACCTCCGGCTGTGCTGGGGGTCGGCAGGGGGCTTGGCGGCTGCTGAGGGGGTGTCTAGCGGGCTTTGGGGGAGTGGGGGCGCAGCGGGCTTCACCCGCGTGTCTCTCACTGCTCCAGAGCCTACTATTGCTTGGCTTGTGCAAAGCAGCCCCCATTCCAGGATAACTACCTAGTGGGTGCATCTACATGTGAAATAAATGTGAAGTGATAAATTCCAGTGCATATCAAAGAGCTTATTGCTCCTGGGTTCTGCATCTTTACATGTACCTGGGACCACAGTATATTGAGCTGGGTCAGAGCAGCCCTGGCAGGCAGGGGTTTCCCAGGGTTAGCCTTCCAGCCTGGGGCTGTTTTGACTCATCTCAGTGTGCTGCAGAGGGGTTGGCTGGGGCACAGGGGTGCTTCAGTGGGGAGCTAGGCAACAGATAACCCCACACTGAAGCACCCTCATACCCCAGCCAGTCCTGCCATCATCTATACCTGTGTTAGTGTGCACTAAAGATCTCTGCCACAGAACAGTACTTCTATTTACAAGTACTAACCTGCAGTGGAGTTAATTAGTTTCCTGTGGCCTAATAGGGCTGCACGGGTAGGCGTTGAAACATTACTGCAGAGCTAATAAGGCAGCTCCACAGTAAACATCTCATGTAGATGCTCCCAGTATGTTCCTGCTGCTTTCTACTTCTTGCACAAATGATCAAGGGTCATGTAATTTAGATGGGTTTTAAAACATATTTTATGGGTGCTTCTTAGTTTTGCTTATGAAGAGAAACTCTTTAAATATGTACAGTTGTTTAAAAAGGTTGTATGCTAAGGTATATAGAACTCTCCTAATGTTTTGGTGTTCATAATGAGAAATATACCTACACTTTAGGACTGTATGAAAGAAGAGTAGTTCTTTGGCTCATTTAATTATTAAGGATAGTGTGCATGCCTCCAAGAACAAAGATCTGTGGAACAATGTTATTCAAACTATATAGAAACCAGTCCTTATAAGCACATATTAAGCTGTTTCCAGAAACTGTTTAAATATAATCAACACATCAAAATGAGTAGATTATCTGTATAAATACAGAGAGTCCTGATTAAACCAAGAAAGATATATATGCAAAATGCAGCATAAGAAAAAAAGGGAAAGAACAAAGGAGTGGAGAGCTGAGAGACTCAGCTATGTCCTGAAGACGCCAGGAGGGGTAAAGTTGATCCCCACCTGGTTCAGTGGGCTGCGGGGTTACAAAAACTGGGGACTTTCACCACCCTGTGCTGAGTAGACCCCAGCTGGGGAGCTAGTGCTTGTTTGGGCTGGTGCGCTCACCTTTTGTACCCTACCTCTTACAGGCAGAGGCTGGAAAGGGCAAGGCTGAGCTTATCCCAACCCAGAGAACTGGGCTGTGAGGGAGTGAAAAGCTGCCAGTTGGAGCTTCCCCCTGCACCAGCCAGATCCTGGTTGTGGGGGCTAGTGCTGGGCTGATCCAGTGCTTCCCCCCACCACCCTACCTCTGCTCTTGGAGGGGGCAGAGCTGAGCCAATGCCAAGCTTACTAACCTGGCTGCTGTGGGAGCAAAAAGCCCTCAGGGCTGGGGCTTGCTTTCCCCTTGTCCTGTACAGATGAGGGGTTAGGGGAGTCTGGGCGTCTGTTCCCTTGCCCTCCCCCTTCCTGCTGGGCTGACAGGTGCTGGCATGGAGCAAAAGCTTTAGTGCCTTAGCTCTGTGATAGCTGGGGGAGAGGCTAACCCTGTTCTACTAGAACAGACAGTACAGCCCAGGGCTGCAAAGCAGTCTGGGATGCTGGTAGGGACTGTGAGTTAATGTGAATTGGGAAGGGATCTGGAACAAGAATTCCATAAACTGTTTTGACCTAAATCAGTTAAATCTAATAGTACATCCAACCAGGTTTATCTTAAACCAGTTTCAGCCATTTTGAAGTAGTTCATGTGCACTGAACTTCTGTTCGGTTATAGGTTTAAACCAATTTTGGTTTATGTGTAACTTCTGTTCCTAGCCAAAAGGTAACTAGATTGGTTTGATGAACCTTCTTGACAAACCCACATTAGCTGTTTATACCACAGTTATTTTCTAGATTCTTGTAAATTGATTGTTTAATAATTTGTTTCAATATTTTACCAAGATCCAGGTTAGGCTGTCTGGTCTATAATTCCCTCTATTTATCCATTTTTGGGACAGGTACTGTGCTTGCCCTTTTCCAGTCCCCTGGGACCTCCCCTGTCCTCCATGAGTTCTTGAAGATAATCACTAATGCTTCAGAGATTACTTTGGCTAGTTAAGCACTCTAGGATGGATTTCATCAGGCCCTGCCAACTTGAACAAATCTCTTTCATCTAAATATCCTTTAACTTGTTCTTTCCGTATTGTGGCTTACACTCCTATCTCCTTGCTAAAAATAATTGAGTTAACTACCTAATCACAATTTACTGAAGCAAGGAAAGCAGTGACTACTTTAGCCTTCTTATTTGTTCTCCTTTCCCAGGTACTAATGGACCTGTACTTTGCTTTATCTTTTTCTGACTTCTAATGTATTTATAGAATCTTTTGTTGTTGCTTTTTACATCCCTTGCTAATTGAAACTCATTTTGTGTCTTAGCCTTTCTGATTTTATACCTGCACACTTCTGCTATTCTTTTATACTCATTCCTTCATTGTGTGCCTTTGTTATCCTGTTTTGTCTGATTCCTTTATGATTTTCAGGTATTGAAAAACTCCTTATGTACCCAAGATAGTCTCCATTCTCCACTTTATTTCCCTCCTTTGCATTGGCTTAGTCTGTTGATGTGTGTTTAATATAGTATCTTTCAGCATCTGCTAGTTTCCTCCATGTCTTTAACTCTCAGATTGCCTTCCCTAGAGACGCTATTAGTTCCCTAAATTTGCTTCTAATATCTGCTTTTCTGAAGACCATTCTGGTTATTCTGATGCTCCTATACTTTTCTTTTACCTTCATCTAAATTATCTTTCACTTTGATCTTCTCAACTAATTTTTCCATAGTAATCTGGATGAAATCTAAAATAGTGACTTCTCCAGTAGCTGCTTCTTTCTCAAACAAGTTGTCTCCAGCACATTCCAAGACCTTGATGGATGGTCTGGGTCTGACTGTAGGTGGGGCATGAGGGAAGGGGGCTAGTGAGCAAAGAGTGCTAGTGCCCCCCCTGAAATTGGCTCCAATGGTGGCATGTCGGCAATGGAAGTGCTTGGTGACTGGCCACTGCTGGGAGACCTCCCCACCTGGCCATGCCCCACTGGTGCCCCCCCCAGACTCAGGAGGCACCAGTCGTGTATGTAGCATCATTGTCTGTTCAAGCTTCAAAAGCTTTCAGACCATTGTTTCCATCTGCTTTCTTCTCTTGTAGGCTGTAATGTTCTGGCCTCTGGAACAAGAGATTTAATTTATATAGATTTTCTCAGTTTTGTAATTAGGGAAACGAAGGCACAGAGAACTAAAGTCCACAATCAAACAAGTTAGTGTCAGAATTTAAGTTGGAGTACAAGGCTTCCTGATACTCAGCCAGATGCACCAGGTCAGTGTGTTATGGGGAAAAAATGGTAAGAAAGACTGCAGCCTGAAGGAAGAACAACTTAGAAGTAAAGCCTGGTGTAATATTAAACATCTAAAAATACAACATAATGGATCTATTGCAAATGACATTTGGAAGAAAACATATGACAGATGGCAGGGAACAAACCAGGAAATGGCTGTGCAACTTGAAATGGCATATGAGTAGGCAGCACTGAACTTAAGAGAAGAGTGCCTAAAAAGCAGTCTACTGTTCACACAAATCATTTCAGTATCAAGTAGAAACTTCCTTTTATGGGTCTGATTCTATTGCCTCATCCCTTGGGCCAGATACTTCGGCTTGTTCAGGCTACTTTAACAATAGACAGCAGTTGCACCTCTGATTTAGGTGACTAGTGGGAGCTTCCCACCTGTCTAGGGAAATCCTCTTGTGGTGAAAAACAGTAGAAGAGGAGGAAGCTAAGCAAAACAGTGTAGCCAGGATATCCCTTGGTACCAGTGACAGCTGCTGGATCTACTCCTTCCAGCTATGGAGAAGTGATATGAAAAAGAATAGCTGTAAGGCTGGTGTAATTTGCACTGGAGAGTCATTCCCTGTCTGTGTATCCCTGAGCTTGGAGGAGATGCAAAAGTAGTTGATATTAGTGCTTGAGAAGCAAGGTAGAGACTTTCATGACCTGACAAGAATTTAGCAAGTGTCATGTCTGAGAGATTTTGAAAACCAAGAAAGCAGTGACTTCAGCTTCCCTGCACGGTGGGAGTTATCATGGGGCCATACAACACTACAGATGTCAAGAACTCTCCAACATGGCTCCCACATTATTTCCCCTGATGCACTGTTATTATCAAGTTACCACATAATATCAGAGGCATTAAAATGAATATAAGCCTGTAACAAGGGAAACTTTGGAAGTGTTATCAAGTGCTGAAAGTTAAGGAGGGCAGTTGGCAGAAGTTCAGATGGGATCTGCGACTACGTTCATTGGGAGCTTCCAAACCAGTACTCAGATTTAGGCCAACAGCTTCAATTCAACAAAAAGATTCATGCAGTGTTTTTAACAAGTGCTGGTTATTCTGTTGCCTTAAATTGTGTCTTGTTCAAAACTGGTCACCACAAGTGGTAATCACATGACAGTTTTGTGTTTTTGTGTAGCATCATTAAAGTTTTGAAATACACTTCAGAGCAGCTTTAGATTTAGAAGACAGAGGGAAAAGCAAGGTGCATTGTCTGAGAATTCTCATTAAGACACAGAAGTGCATGTAACCAATCACAACTGCTGAAATGCTTGGTGTTATTTTTAATTGCCCCATCCATTAAAAAAAAACACTCAACCATATCAATGTTGAATGTTATGTATTGTGCAAAAGAATAAGGCACATTCATTAGCGCATGCAGAGTCAGCAAGAAGAAAATCCCTGCCATGCACTTGTCTTCTGCTGTTGTGGTTGAATTACATCAAACACTTTATGTGGGTCATTTATCACCTTGTATGGTCCATGTTTTCCTTTCTTCAGTGCCTCTTCCCAGGCTAATCTGGAACATACAGCTTCTGAAATATTGACTAGCGCATCTTGATTTATTATAGCAGGGTTATCACGACATTCAGTGGCTCTTGATTTAATACTGCTCATTGTCCTATCAAAAACAATTATAGAACCATAAGCAAATTCCCAGCTCCTGCAAAGGTGGAAGATGCTGACAATTAAAGCTGGTCTGCATACCCTGTTCCAGCTCCTGCAAAGGTGGCGGATGCTGACAATTAAAGCTGGTCTGCATACCCTGTTCCAATTGGTTCTATTTTTTTTAGTGTGTATTGAAAGAAAGAGGTCAGCTCATCTTATATTGCCCTCAGATAGCTGGGCTCTCTCAAATGAGGCTAGCGTCTAAGCTTGCTGAAACTTGTGTCATTTATCAGAGAGAAAAAAGGTAAAGGTATTGGACTGAAAGTGCAATACAATTTTCAGTCCATTTTTTAGGTGCAAATCTCAGAGCAAAGGGCAAGTGCTAGAGATAAAATACTTCTCAGTCTATTACACTTGAAAACACATCCGAATATTACAAATATAACTCAGTATTTTTAAGTTGTAAATTTCTCACTCCACTGCAGTTAAAAGGTAGATATCTTGGATCAAACTACAAATGCCAGAAGTAAAACATCTCTAAATCCACTGCAGTTTAAACATGTCTTGCAACACACTATGTAAGGTGTCTTTAGTGGAAGTCCACAAAGCAGAAACTGAAATTGAAAAATAAGCAGTGGAAAAGTATCAAAATGAAATACTGCCCAGACAATTGAAAATGAAAAATAAACAATAACAACACACACATACAAACACATATACATTGACAGGCTAGGATAGCATCACTGCCTGTGACACTGATAGGCATCTATCTCTCAGTTCTAAAATACAATATCCCCTCTTAGTTGTGAATATGGCCAGGTGACATTAGTGCACCTCCCTTTCTCAAGCCATATCACACACCACCTCCCTCCCTGCTATAACAGAACTACTAAAAATCCCTAGAATTAAAAAAGTTGCAGAAACTAGACTTGGCCAGAAAATGTCCTCTTCCCCCATCCATTCGAAAACAAACTTTTTGATGGGGGTGGGATGGGGGTTGAATCAGAATTTGAAATCTCAATGTAAATCCCAAATGTTTCAATTCAGAAATGCCACGTTGATGACTCCTGCTCCCATTCCCTATAGACAGGGCTTCTTGATCAGACTCCATCTCCCAAGATGCACCATATTCCTTCCTCTGGGTAACGAGAGTAGGTTCATCAGGAGCTGAGGCGTGGAATGTAGAGAACAATGGGAGCATGAGGCCCCTGAAATACAGTTACTGAAAATCCACCATGGAACATCTGTTTTCAGGCCTAGGGCTTCAGGCCAGGTTGTATTTTGTTTTAAATGAAGAATTTAAATGTTATGAAGAAAAAAGGATGCTCCCCTCACCCAGTCAAAAAAACCCAATTTTTTGAAAACCAGTTTGGATAGACAAAAACTCAGCATGCTCTGACATGATCCTAGTAATTAGAGAGGCCTAAATCTTATTGCCTTTATATGTCAGACATTGCCTTGTATATGTCAGTCTCTCAGCTAGAGTTCCCGGCAGCCTGCATGGGTAGGTGGCAGAGTCCTGCTGGATAGGCACTGCATCTGGATAGGAACCTTTTAAGGACTGAAATCCTGTGTACTTGTAGCCCTGCACAATGAGAAGACAGTATGTTTCTTGTAGCTCCCGTTGTTCAGGAGAGTCGGGAAGGGTGCTGTGGCATTCTGTAGGACCAGGTTGCCTAGGCAGACCCATTGACTGATATGTTGGGAAAGTGGGGTCCTTATCATCCCCACAACCCTTTTTAGGATGTTTTCTGCCCCCAGAAATACCAGTAGTAGCTACTGTTATTTGCTTTTCCATATATGAACAAGGGAATGGAAGAAAGTCCTTACACTCTCCTCTCCACACGCAGGAGACAGGGATAATCTGGGCCTAAATGGTTAATTTTACTGCGGGCCATCCCTAAGAAGGTTCCTTCAAAGCGTCAGTGAGCTCAGTTACATGAGACAGCTGCAAAATAGGGAAAAGAATGAAGAGAAAGAGCAATCTCATCCTGGATTACAACACTGGTGAGGGATCCTTCATTTTTCAGTGGAGACAGATAATCTGATCTATACAGAATGAGAAAAAGATTAGGACTAGACACTGCAAAGGCTCGCTCGAGAATGATACTACGTGGTCTATTTTCAGAGCATCTTACTTTAACACCCTTAGCAGAAAGCCAGATTTTTTTTTATTACTTCTGAGAGAGTCCCTGTGACAAAAGTCTATTTAATCAGAAAAGCCCTATCTCTATATAACTGCTGGCAAAGTTATACTTGTCTTGATGGAAAGTCTCTAGCATTTTGCAAACTCCAGAAGGACTGATTGACAAGTGACTAGTTTCTGCAAATATTTTCATGAATATTTTATCCCTTATTGGCCAAATGTTAAATGTTCAAAGCCTTCAGCTAATTAGATTTAAAAAAACCCACCTATTGAAACTTCTAATCCATGGTGTTACTGAAATGCTTACTTTCAACAACAGCAACAACAAATAAGAAAAATTGTGAATTGTGAGCATTTTTGATCAGCTCTTGGTGCTACCGCAAATAAATATGCAATTTCCAGCAGTGCCAACTTAGGATGTGTCATTTCCTGTAAATGAGGGGCATCAAACATCTAGCCTGTGGACCAGGTCCAACCTGTGGAATTATTCCCTCTGTCCCGACAGAAGTCTTCCAGGCTACTGGAAGTTGGGGGAGGGAGGGCTAGTTGGGTTGTAAGCCCCAATGGACATTGGTGTCACCAAACTTGTGCAAATACAGCCCTTAACTTGCCCTGCTGCTGCCCAGTCCCTCACTGCTGACCCTGGGCCTGTGCCGCTGCTGCCCAAATGCAGATCTGTGCTGCTGTCTAAACATGGACCTGTCTCATCACCCACAGACCCCCATCATCTCCACTATCCCTGTGGATCTGGCCTGGGAGGAGTCCCCATAGTCCAGATCTGGACCACAGCAAGCTTGACACCTCTGCTTCAAACAGTGGCACAGGCAAGCAGCTATTCATAATTTGGGATGAGGGAGAAGGAGTTTCTTCACATGGATAAAATAAAATGTATCTCTTATTATTTTACTCCAATATATTGTCATTTTTTTTGGTATCACACAAATTTGGGGATACCGCTGTGCATCATGGAAGCCAAGAGTGCCAGAGGCTGGGGCTCAGACTGCCCATACTTGCCATATTATCTTGTGCAGGTGTAGGTAGAAATTAAATTTTATGGGGGGAAAAAAAAAATCAGAAGAAAGGAAGAAATTTGACAGAAGATTCCCAGCTAGTTTTTGGCCTTTGAACATTCCCTTGCGTCAACCAAGGAATTGTTAGTAAAGAAATATTTATTAACAACCACAATTATAGTTAGCCAAGCACAAAACGACTTTTTTTGTGCCAAAGATGATCCCATTCTTAATTTTTCATCAAAAGATACAGGAACCACTATTTAAAAATACAAATTGTAAATTGTGAAGAACTTCAAGAACTTATATTACAGGTTATGATCCCTCAAACATTTACCCATGGGCTTAACTTTAACCATGTGCACAGTCCAGTTCCAATAACAGAGCAAACAGCGATAAACTTAAGAATGTGCACATTTGGATGATAAAAAGCTAGTCCTGTGTCTTATTATTAATCCCTTTCCTTTTTACTGATTTCATGTACTAGCTGTTATTTCTTTGATTCCCATGGCTTAAAGTAGGTGTTCTTTGTGTGTTTTGATAATAAAACAATAAGAATGAATAATGATGCTAACTCCCTGCATGCTATCAGCTGAACTTCCTCTGAGCTTTCTTGGTGTCATTCTGACCTCTGGGCTTTTTGTGCTATTTGCTTTATAGCAGCAAATATTACATAAGAAATGAATTCGACCCTGCAATTTGACTCATCTTTGTGTTTTTCTCCCTTTTGGTGACTTTCTCAGTGTTGTTAGTAGCTCCTTGCTTTTGGCCACTGAGGGAAGTACCTATACAATACAATGGATAATGTGAGAAGGTTTAGAAAAGTTTGTTCTGCCATGGTTTCTCTGAGACTTCGCCTATGGAATAAATTCAGGCATTTGATGCCTGGGTCTATCAGTGACCATTTTTTCTCAATATTTTACTGAAAATATTTTAGAAGAAAAATTAAAAAGCTATGCCGGAGAAATAAGACTTATTGCTAATTTAAACAATACACGAATACTTTAAAAAATATATGCCACTAACTATCATATAAAGATCTAGGGACCAAATGCACATTTCATCTGCTCCGTGGAGGGGTTCAGGGAACTGGATTAGGGAGTTTAAATGGCTATAGCCTGCTCATTACCGTGAAGGACTGGCAGAAATGGCATTTTGGAGACCTGATATCTCTCCCTAGCTCAGTGACCCATAGGCTCAGATGAGCATGAGGCAGCTGACATAGAAGATGGCTCTATGAGCTTTAACCTGTCACCTACAGTTTGGGCCCTCGGGTAACTAATTGCAGACATGGTCTGCCAGTCAAAGGGGCTGATGTTACCCCTGCCATCTCCTCCAATTGATTTCAAAATCCTGCCAATTAATTCCTCAGTCCTGTCTGGGCTAAATGTTGGCTCACTCTGCTACATCCAAGTTCTTGTCTTAGCTAGATACTGGCTGAGCTGCTGAACTTACACATCCCCAGTCAGATAGCAGACTCATGTAAGTGGATGTATATCCACATACCTCATTTGTATCTTTATTTACTGTTATTTTTATTTGTCTGGCAGTTTTTTAGCTCCTAGAAAACAAGTGGGTCACATTTTTCAATGTTTCCTCACTGCCATGAAGGAAACTTTTTCTCCTCCCAAATGAATGTTAAGACACTCATGGAGTCATTAGGCTCTAGGGACAGAGAACATTTTGGTTACATAACAGCATTGCTAATCTCAGCTGTTCAAAAATCCTGAGCCAGCTTCCCCACCCCTGCAACAGGATTTTTCAAAACAACGTATGTTGAATTCTCATTTGGCTTTTGGCTTGGAGTCTACACAGGTTAAGTTTTCCTGCTCACCTTCACAAAATAAAAGCTTGTTGAAATCAAATAAAACAGATTCTCAAGTTAGTACACAGATATGGAAATGCAACAAAATGGAGGAACCAAAGTGAAGGAGTGTATTCAAAATATATCTCCAGACATCTATGGAGATAACCAAAAATGGCTGTGAACTGTATTTGCATGTTTAGCTATTTTGGAGGAAAAATGGTATTTCTACAAATGTGTGGCTCCATGTGATAGGAATATAAAGAGATGCAGAATAAAACAGGCATCCTGTCAAGTCATAAATAAGGATGATTTTTAATTAAAACCTTATGCATCTTTTTTAAATAGCAACACTTTATTTTTCATGATTTAACTGATACCTTGTTATTGGTACTATCAGAATTAAGACTACTTTAATGCATTTATAATAATTTAGAATATATGCATCATAGTTATGGACATGGTACATTGAAGTGAATGAGACTGTGAGTGAATGAAATGCTCTACTCAGGGGTATGGAACAGGACATGCTTCCTGTCCCAAACACTTCACTAGCCTAGATAGGCAAATCAATAAGCATAGTATCATGTGAGTTGCCCTGGGAAGGGGGAGAAATTTTGGGAAACAGAAATTGATTGTGTGAACAGAAGGAAAGGAAAGCATTCCTAGAAGGCATGGGATTTAAGGTTAGAGGACTGCTAGGCTAGAAGGAATTTTCTTCCTAAAGGGAACATTAAGATGGAAATTCCATGTAATCAGGCTTTAAAAAAGGATTAAAATAGAACCAGAAGAAGGAAGAGGCTTCAAGCCCAACTGCCCAAAGTCAGGTCACAGAGAAGAGAAAACTATTGCTCTGGGAGTCATCAGATGGTGGTCAATTTGAGGTTGGTCAAAGGATGTATTTGGCAACAAATACATCAGGCACCCCTGGTATGGTGAATGGAAGACAAAACTGGAGCACAAAGGATACGCTTAGCAAGAGGGATGAGAGACTGGAGCAAGATGAGTCTTCAGTGTGGAAAAGCATAGTCTCTGAGCACATCTTCATGAAGAAATTTACAGCTTCATTCTATGGGGCCTGCAAGGGCTCCCTGATGCACAGTTTTACCAAATTCACATTGTATTTGGAAAAAGAAGCTGGAGCCTTCTAAAACCAGTCCCAAGTAAACAGAATCTGAAGCAAGTCTGTAAAGATATGAAGCCTATGAGTGTGCTTGGTCAGTTCTGGGCTAATAATGACACAGGGGGTTTTGCAATTAATGAGCTGCATGAGGTGGTTTTGTTGTTGTCTTGCTTTTGGGGGAAAGGATGGCTTGGGACTGGTCTTAGCGATTTCCTCATTAAAAATATGCTTCCTTCAGCCAGTTCTTACAAGCAGCTAGGGAGCCCTCTCCAGGTCTTCTGAGTCCCGTGAGCTCTGCTGATTCTCCTTCCAGCTCATTGAGAATGATGTGCCAGCAAAAACTGCCAGTGGCTCACACAATTACACAGCAGCAAACCACCCTCAGAAAATTATAGGTGTTTAAGGTCAGCCGCATTCGCACATGCTTATAGTCTACAAATGGAAGAATACATCTTTGCAGTTTAACCTGAATAAATATGCACAGTCCCCTCTTGTTCAGAAATTTGCTACACAGTTGTGGCAAGAGTTTCAGAGTTAAGGTGACTACAATTACATTAAGAAATGTTTCAGCTTTGATTTAAAAGAGCATCCTTAGGATAATGGGAAATCTGAATGAGGGTGGCACCTGGAAACACAAGTAACTGTGAAAAGCTGGACATTCATATCTATGACTCTTTGTTGAAACCCCATGGCAAAACCTCTCCTCTCTCTTCCTTGTCATAACTGCTTCAATCCTGGTCACCTTTTCACCATACCTCAGCTTTATTTTCTTGTTAAAAATCAGAAACCACACAGGACATCATACACCATTCCTGGTTTAGAAACACCTTCCAGCATGATTCATAGGCTGCCGAATCTAATGTAAAGAGTGTCCCACCTACCAGTGCTACTCATTAGCAGAAGCAGTAACAATATCTCCTCTTTCATCTCACAAAACTAGGTAAGATACATGAGAAGCAGTATCACTTTCTGCCCTAAACTTCCTAGGAGCCAAATAATTTATACTAGCCATACACTGCAACAGGGCTGTCCAACTTTTTGGCAGATGGGGGCCACAGGCTATGTAAACCACAGACCAGGAGGCTTGATGCCATCAGGGCACCTCCTCCCCCTCCAGCCCCCCCTGCATGCACAAGCTCACAGGCTCCTGGCTCCCCAATTTGCTGCTACATGCAACACAGGCAGCTTCATTTACACCCAGCATGAACAGGCTGGGCCCCTCAGCCACTGCACATGCAGCTCAGGCACCCTGGCTTCCCTGCTGCACACCGTGCATAGGCAGCTCTTCCCTCTGCCACTTCACAGAGCACAGGCAGCCCAGCTCTTTCCTGCTGCATATGCAGTGTCAGGAGCCCAGTTCCTTCCCCCACTGACCTTAACAGGAGCACCCTGTCCTCCACCCCAGGGCTTGGGACAGACATTCAAAAAGCCTAAGCCTGAATTTGCAGGTTAGTCTAACCTGGCTAGGTTAAATCACTTTGTAATTGTACACACATCCCAGACATGCAGGTATATGCATGCAGTGGCTCAGGCTAGAAGCCAGGGGGTGCCAGAGCAATCCATCCTTCCCTTGAATAGCACTGAGCTGAGGCAAGGCATGGCCAGGCTCCAGCAGGATGCTCTGATTACCCCAGCAGGGAATTGATAACAGTGTTTTTCACCCCATTAAGAAAACAACAGGAACATTACAAGCCATCTGTTGATTCCACCTGTTGATTCAGCACTGAGGGTAGCCAGCATGTGGTCTGCTAGCTAACACAGAGGCACATCTCTGTAAGGCAAAGGGGAGGGGGGATTCCTGCTTAGCAGGGAGTGGTGAGGGGGAAGGGTGGGGAGCAAACAGCTCTTTTTAAACAGCTTTTCCAAGGAAAGCCATTAAGCTACCTGTTGATTGGCTCCAAAAAGCGTGTCTGCCTTGGTCATCTCCCACAGTACAGACCGTATCCAGCATGTGGTCTGCTAGCTAACGCTGAGGTGTTTGCGTGAGGCAGAGGGGAGGTGGGAAATAATCCTTGCTTAGCAGGGAGAAGCCAGGCAAATGCTGCTGTGCCTGCAAGTCTCTGCCAAGCTGCAGCCAGGGAGCAGAGGGAAGGGACAAGCCCTGCTGTGGAGCAGACAGACCTACCCAGCTTAGAGAGCATGCCGGGATGCTGGGGGTGTTTGGTTTATCTTAACCAATCGAGGGGTCTGGGACAGACACCGCATAAAATGGTTTAAGCTAAATCAGTTAAGTCTGATACTACATTCAACCAGGTTTATCTCAAGGCAGTTTCAGTCATTTTCAGACTGGTTTATGAGCACTGAACATCTGTTCTGTTACAGGTTTAAGCCAGTTTCTGATCACTTAAACCAATTTATGTGTAATGTCTGTCCCTAGCCCAGGAGTGGGGGCAGGAAGCGAAAGCTGGGAAGGGTGGGGAAACAAGAGACCCCAGCTGCTCTTGCATCAAAAGCAATGAGGCAGGAGCCTGCAGACTGCATGTTAACCCCTTAAAGGCTACACGCCAGCTACAGGCCACTGTTGGACAGCCCTGCTCCATACTATTCATTTCTTGGAAGACCTCATTATAATTTTCTTTTCCCACACTTAGGGACCTATAACAGGTTACATATATTACACAATTAACAGATTAATTGCTCAATAAATATAGACCAGCCACAAGTACAAAGTAATTATCATAGAATTAACTGGTTAGTCAAGCAATAAATTCAGGCCAGCCACATTTACAAAATGACTATCTAGCTATAAAAAGAGCCAACCAAGTATAAAGTTAGTGCTTGAAAATAAGTAACAAGTTTATAGCTGGTTTCTATTCGGCTTTAATTTGAAGATGTAGCAGGGCCCTTAAGCTTAGGGTAACCGTATGTCTTGGTTTGGCCAGGACAGTCCCAGATTTTGGAGCCCAACCCTGGCTAGCAGGTGAAAATTAAAACAAGCATCCCAGGCTCAGGATGGAGCTGGGAAATAGGAAGCCCTAGAAGATGTCAAAATTGCCCTAAAATAGATTAGCTTGATTACTGGGATGATCATTAACACTAATTGTTACTTCATAGGTGATTGTTAACACCTGTGAAGTAAAGAACAATGGGCCACTAACCAGCCATTGACTTCTTGATGTTTACATGAGTGGGGGTGGGGGGGCACAGTGGCCCAGATTTCACATTGTCCCATAAAGTCACACTAGCTAAGCTATTATAAATACAGAAATATATATCTGTAGCAACTGGAACATGACAACCTATCCAACTGCAGCTGAGAATTAACTCTGAGCATGGACAGACGTAAAGTTTGCAGCACTTCAAGTGCCTTAAGAGTGAAGGGACAGATAAGTCCTGGTTCTGTACCACTACAAATCAGCCTGAACCATATCAGAAGTGATGATATAACAGCAACTCTGAAGCACTTCAGATTACATTTGTTCTTCTCACTACAGCATGACTGGGAACTGATTAGTTCACCAGCAGTTCACATTGTTCCCCACCCCTCACCTCCAGAAAGCGGCCCCTTCAGCAACTCATTCCCAATTTGACTGCCCTGGGTTGAAATAAGAACACAACCTTGAGGATTTGATCAATCAGGGCAAAGAATATTTGCAGAGCCTTTACTGCATTTGTCCCAACTTACAACCTTTTGCTGTGGAAAACCCCCCCAGACCATGTCATCTTCCAAGCCTTTTAAAATAGCAAGTTGTTACAGTTTTTCTGAAGTCTTATTTACAGCTGTAAGTTTCCCTTGATTAAACTTGTTGTCCAAAAATACAAAACGTGCAATTGCCATACTGTGTACAATTCTCAGAGAACAATCTGATTTATTTCTAGTTCTGAAACAGATCCAGCTGAGCATGTCTCTCCCTCTCAATCTACCTGATGAAAAACAGATTTTTCAGAATTGCGTTTGCTCCCTAGGCTGAGGCTGAAGATCACACTCAAATACCTCTACATCCTGTAAATCCCATCAAGCAGAAATTCAAAGCCTGGTATGGTCTTTCTTTGCTGAGCCTTTTCACAGCCTAGTATTTGAGTCTTGGTGAAGTGACTGTTGACATCTGCCAAAAGCTCATTTTAACTTCATCATGTTTCTTGACCTGCATCCAATTATCGCAGCTGCCTCACTGATACCAAATCTGAACAGCTAATGTTTCAAAGAGGCCACTAACTCTACTTAATCTGCACATTCCTGCATGAGCTATGTCCTCTTATCAGAAGATCTACATCTGTAGGCTTCTCCACTGGCCAAGAGCTGTGCAAACTCCACTCAAGGAGCACAGTAATCTCCCCACAGAGAAGCCTGTCTCCAAACAATCAGCACTTGGAATGGATTTATCATTAGGATGTATGCATGCAAGAGCATGTATATTCTTTTCTAAAAGGCACCTTTGTCTTGAAATGAGGGCCTCTTCATGCCGAAACACTTTCTAGGTTACTTTTCAAAAAGGTCTTTTAGCTGGGTTTATATAAAAAAATTAAAAGGAGTTAGTTTAAAAATACAGAGCACTTTTCATCTGTTGACAATCAGATACTTTAAGAGTAGGTATACATTGTGTCTGGGATATTTAAAAATGCTTGACATTGGCCTACTCCCATTAACCATGATGGGAGTTTTATCTCTTCTTTGGTGGTAGCACTTCATGCACACCTATCCTTACAAAGTTCCTGTGCTGTAAGGAAGTGCTTTTGACCTCATTGTAAATGGATACAGAGGCACACTAAAATCCAGATCCTCAAAGGTATTTAAGCTACCACTGATTTTGACAAAAACTAAGTGCATATGCACCACTGAAGATCTGTGCTTAAAGGGCTTGCTCATGTTACACGGAGAATATGGAAATGACAACTGAACACATGTCATCCAAGTGTCACATGAGAGAGGAAACCAGTGGACTAGTCCTCTTCTTGGCAGAGGTACAGTAAACAGGATTAAACAATGGCCACACAGGAAGTTTCTGGCAGAGTACAGAACTCTTCTTTCCTGACACAAAATCCTATGCTCTATCCAGGAAATTTTGATTTATTTTTAAAAAAATTTTTTGGAGAAGGGCATCTTCAACAAAATGAAAGTTTTCAAGGAGTTTGTATTTTTAAAAAAATACAATTTTTTTAATAAATTTTGTTTTTTAAATATAATAAGATGTCTGGGTTTTTTCTTTCAAATAAAATGAAAACGTGAAAACTGAATATATTTGCTTTAAAATTGGAGCCTTTTTATTCATTTTCTTTTTTATGGGGAAAATAGCTCTCTGAATAGTTGAATTAGAGTGAGAAAGAGAGAAGAGATAATGAGAGCTTGTTACTGAGAAACAGAAGTTCTGTTAAAGTTTTAACTGAGGCAGTTGAAGCTCAGAGTACAAAGTCTTTTGGACTTAATCAGCAATTCACTAACAGGGCAATTTTGTTGATAAATAGGCTAGATTTCATAAGATTTTGCAGAAAAATCTCTGCTTATGAAAATGAGATTATTTCTGAGAAAAATTTAGCTAAATTCCCCAAAGAGGTGGTTTCAAAATTATAGTTTAAATCTGGAACATTATATTTTCAATGTGAAAACAAGCCATTTTGACAAATCTCAACACTACTGTAAATCAAAAGGCAGGATTGCTCCTTGAAATGACATGGTGGAAACTTTGATACAGAAGTTCTCTGAAAAGTTTTTGAGTGCTTTACAAAATTGTAGGTCCCATTTCTGCAGTATCCTGGGTGTGGACCCTTCACCAACCATTTCTGTGCTATGTCACAAGGCAATTCCCCTACACCAAGGAACTGTCCCTACACATGGGTGAATAAGTCAGCTGTCTACTACTGCCTTCTGGCACATTGGTACTAAGCTTGTGGAATTAAGAGGATAAAGTTTGGTACCAGATATCCAAGATTAAGAATTAGTAAAGTCTAGTTAAGTTTCTGACCTTCACAAGTCAGGAGAGCAAAGAACAAACACAAACACCACTCAACAACATGGATAAATCTGTTAGATTACCATACAAAGGAAATGCACTGAATTATTTCTTGCCTTTCCTGGATTTTGCACTTTGCTGACATCCTCTTAAGGGATATTTTTAGATAGCAAATATTGCACATTCTACTTTGGCATGTAATGCAATTTTTGTCACTGTTATTCAGAAGCTCAGTGAAACTCCCAGCTAAGATTAAACCATCATCTAGGCATGTTTTACTTTGTTGGATTCTTTTAGGAAATCTTCCCAGTAGAGTATTTCTTCCCCAGCTTTTGCAGTTCCAGTAACTGACAACGAGTGGTCCCACTAGCAGAAGATGAGAGTTTCTGCCTTTTCTTTCTTTGGGATAAGAGGTGAAAGGAAGAAAACTATACTGTTTCCCTTGTCTCTCAGCTTTGCTCTGGAGGCAGCAAGTGACTCGTCCTCCAAACATGTCCTGATCTGAAGAATTAACAAGAACCGTAATTAGCTCTGTACTCTCACAAGCATGTCCTGGAGTTTTCCATAAGTTACCTACCTATAATAGTCATGTACCACTTATTCCTCATTTTCATGGCTTCATATATACCATGCAATCAGTCTTATGGACAAGGAAGAATAAACTGAGGACAAGAGAAATCTCCTTTTCACCTAATAATCTAGTCTGCACAGTCCACAGCATGACACTATCAAGAGTTCTTTCTGCTTCCAAATGGGCCAGTTCACTTTTATGGAACCACTATAAAGTATGGTCCCTTGACTGGCAGATGTAAGAAGTCCCAACATTCACAGGTTCTGCTGGAATGAGACCACGGACAATGCTTCAAGTTCCTGGAGGCTTGTGACAACCTTGAGACCTGAACTTCCATATCAACACAGTTATCTGTCTTCACCTTCGTGGTTATAAAGAAAAGCTTGAAAGCATGATCTGAGTGCATCCCACAAAGTGCTGTCAATGGAGTCTCCAAAGAGCCTGAAACAATAGCTCTGCAAGGGTAAACTGCTCCTCAATAGAAGATGGTACGTGTGTAGGGGCATACTTCCATCATCCAGCATGACTCTGCAGGTTGATGGGGATTGGGTCAGAATAGAACAGCAGTTCAGGAGGGGCAGGCCTGGCCTGCCCCAAGTGGACATGGGCTAAGACTCACACTATCTCTTTAAATGACTATTTTGAAAGGTGTGTTGGGGGTACCTTATGGATGGATGACTTCCAAAATGGTTTCCATCTAAAGGACCTTTTAGAGCTGCATGCTATATTTTGATTTATAACTGCATTGATGTCATCTCTGGGCCAACATTATCTTTTTCTTTGGTAGGGTAAGACTGAAAACCTCTGTAGACTTTTGTAAAAGGAGAAAGTCTTTAGAGAACAGAGAAGAAATCACAATTTCATTCTGGTGCCCTGCTAACAGCTTAAGACAATGAGCTATAGTGGACATTTTAAGTAGCTGGAGGGGAGTTTTCATTACTGAGGATGACTTACATTTAGAATTATATTTCCCTTTGGGTTTTTAGTGCAAGTAGTGATATGAATGTGTCCTATTCTATCTCTGCACTAAGACAGCAGAAATCAGACACTGAGCAGTCACTAACTAGTCTCTTTTCTACTGGTTCCTGAAAGAGAGACACAAAGCACTCGAACCAAGTTAATCCCCTCAAGACCTATCACAAATTCTCCTATTGCTTCTGAGGGTTTGTTAAAAGACTCCTTCACCTCCAACAGGACAACAACAGTATTGTCTTGATAATACTTGCCTTCTCTAAATGCACTGTAGCATTCACTGGGAAGATGGACATTTGTATTTCACTACATACCAAAGATATTTTAGAATGGGACATGCAATGCACTTTGGAAGTATGTCAGATCTTCATGGTCATGGGATGTGGGAAGAATTCCTCCAGTATCTCATTCACAGCAGGTTCTCAAGATCTTTCTGCATCTGGCCTTTTGCAAGGTTCAGAGCACTCTCACTGGACCAGATCTTCAGGCAGGGTATACTCAAATAGCTCCACTGAAGCACTGTACACATAAAAATGCATACTAGGAGACAGCTCTGTCCTAAAGACTTCACAGTGTAAATAAGCTGGACAGAAAAGCGTGGGAGGAAAAGTAGATGAAATAGATCCCCAGCTGGTGTAAACCAACACAACTTCATTGATATAAATGGAACAGGGACAACTGCACCAAAGTTTATTCAATCACATTAATAGTATGTATAGACACACCCTCCATTAGCTACAGCAGCCACAAGCTGCTGTCCATTTCTGAACACCTGGGGTTTCTTTTGCATGAAAAGCGACTTTGTTCTCTTTCATTTTTTTTCAGGTTTTTTTGAGGTGGGGTTAGATAATCAGCTAGGAGAAACTATTTCTTAACAGGCAGGGGATTCAAGCTTGCAAAATTAAATAATTATACCTTCTATTTAGAAATGGAATTAATACTAGTCACACACACTTAGGAACCCATTTTATTAGGTCTCTCCTACTGTGTTTGTATAAGCTGGAAGCCACACAAGCAGTATGGAAACTGTGCCTTGTACAACCAAATTATGTGGCAGTTCTTTCAATAGGGGAAGCTAACCTTTGAGAATTTTTTGTCAAAAGCAAAGAACCACCACTACAGTGATTAAGGCCCAGGGTCCAAACAGCTTTTTAAATACACAAATATAATCACTCTCTGTACACCTTCAGTATTTAGGATATATGGCTATACTATTACAGAGAACTTAAAAACAGCCATTTCTCCAAGATGTTTACCAAAAATGACATCATTTTAGCACATGTGAGGACAAGTTGTACCATGCACAAGACTAGCTCCAGTGTTCACTACACTTCCATTTTCAACTCCCATTTAGAACCCCAAGTTAGTGGTCATCCTTACACGCACAGCTAATTACCACTAGAATCAAGAGGAAGCTTTCTACTGACTTCAGTTAGCACTGGATCCTGACTTGAATGAACTGATGACATTCCAGCCTGTAGAGATGGATACATACCAAAGAAAAGCATTTCACATCAAATTCAGTGGAAAGGGCAGGCTCAAAAAATGTGGTCAAGAGATAGATCTTCAAAAGTGCTCAACTCTTTTCAGGCATCTCAGTAAAACGTAAACCTGCCTGAGTCACAATTTTTTGTGCAAACCTGAAACACTGAATTAGGTCTAGAGGATTTATTACAAAAAAAAGAGTTGCACTCCTTTATTCAATACTTCTGCTGAGCAGGCCTTCTAGAATAGGCAGCAGAGTGTTTTGTTCTGGTCTCTGGGTTGAGCACTCTGCCTACAGTAGCAGAACACTGAGAATACAATATGTTCCATTATGTGTTTGCCCCTGTACTAGGGTTGTTTTTTTTAAAGATGTGATGAAATATTCTATGTGTATTCACAGAATGAATTAGAAAATGAGTCATGGACTTGGATAGCTTTATAATGGCATTGTGTGAATCTTCCACACAGACATGCTGTGCATTAGCTTCAGAGAATGAACTGGTCTTGGATAACAAGGAACAATATGGTTTTTCAAATGAATCACCTTTTACTAGCACAATAGGAAATGTTCAGATTTTTATTTTTTAGTATCTGGTGGCAATGGTTAAAATCTTCTGCAAAATTAACACACTTGCTGCTTTTGTGGTTGAAAGTTGTGTTCCCATAACCATTAAAAGGGCTCTGGGCTTTCAAGAGAGAGGGGTAGCATTGAAATATTTTTTATGCCATTTTTTTTATTTTCAAAAACAGAGTGGTAGCCTTGCCTCTTTATTTCAGCTTTCTTTCATATTATAATAAAATCACTTTTACCTTAAGGCTCATGCTTCACTTGTGTACTTTAAGGATGGATAGAAGTAATCTATGTACACTATCTGGATATGTTAGTGGCCTAAAATTGGTTAAAGAAAACCATAAAGTCTATCTGTGGACAATCAATGGAGTGGAACCCCCTTTTCTTTTAAAATTACCTCTATTTTAAGCACAGGGAAGATGTGGATGATGTTTTAAGAGGAAAAGAATAAAAAGGATAAAGTCTTGTTGAGCAATGCTGGCAATCAAAATACATTTACCAACTGAAGTGTGCACTTTAGTGTACTGTTGAGCAATGCTGAAGGGAGGCACATTCTTTCTCAACTTTATGCAGATGCATGCATCTGCATACAGATATACAATAAGCTTCTCTATTAACAGTCAGTTAATACGTTTGGGACCTTTGGGGAAATAAAAGGATGGGTGAATGTTAGAAGAAATATTCAGTTTGTCCAGGGAAACATAGATTCATAGATGCTAGGGTCAGAAGGGACCTGAACAGATCGTCGAGTCCAACCCCCTGCCCTAGGTAGGAAAGAGTGCTGGGGTCAGATGACCCCAGCCAGATGCCTATCCAGCCTTCTCTTAAAGACCCCCAAGGTAGGGGACAGCACGACATCCTTTGGAAGCCCATTCCAAATTTTGGTCATCCTTACCTTGGAGAAGTTTTTCCTGATATCTAGCCTAAATCTGCTGTCAGTTTGTGACCATTGTTCCTTGTTACCCTAACAGGTGCCCTGGTGAACACAGCATCTCTGATCCCTTGCTATGTCCCCCTAATGAGTTTTTAGGCAGCCACAAGATCACCTCTCAGCCTTCTCTTGTGGAGGCTGAAGAGATCCAGGTCCCTTGGCCTCTCCTTATAAGCCTTGTTCTGTAAGCCCCTAACCATATGAGTGGCCCTCCTCTGGAACCTCTCGAGTCTATCAACACCCTTCTTGAAGTTTGGCACCCAAAACTGGATGCAGTAGTCCAACTGCGCTTTGACCAATGCCGCATAGAGGGGAAGTATCACCACCTTGGATCTATTTGTCGTGTATTTGCTGATGGATGATAAAGTGCGGTTAGTTTTGCTGATGATTTCGTCACACTGAAAACTCATGTTCATCTTGGAGCCCACAATGACTCTGAGATCCCTTTCTGCTTCTGTGCTGCTGAGAGGGTCACTTCCCAACCAGTAGGTGTGCTGGATATTTTTTCGCCCTAGGTGCAGCACTCTGCATTTGTCTTTGTTTTACTGCATCCTATTGTGTACTGCCCACTAGGGCTGTGCAAAACTTCACCGGCCGCTTCATTGACACTGTTTCGACTCACTTCAAGGTTGAAACAGCAAAATTGAAGCAAAACAAAGGGTGTTGAAACAGCCTCAAAACAAAACAAGGCTAGTTAAAACGTTTTGAAGATTCTATCTTCCCAAGGTGTATAAAACTGGCAAACATTACAGTCACTTGCAAATTCAGTTGGGTCTCCTCTACAAGTGCAGGTAAAGGCATGATAGGATCTAATGCATGATCCACACAATTGCACCTCCTGCCATACCTGCACTTGTTGAATGATTGTGGGATTGCACATTAGATCCCATTGCACCTTATTGCTGGTACAGGGGGAGACTGATCCTAAGGTCCCCCTGCATTGGCAAGAAGCAGGCTCCCACAACTCAGACCCCGCTGTGCTGTTGGCACCCCATAAATCCCTGCTCCTGGGAGACTGTAGCTGCTGCAGTCTCCCAGCATGGGACCCAATGCATCCCTGGGACTGCGAGATCGCAGGAATGCACGATGGCTGCTGGGACCCAGAGTCCTGTCACTGAAAACTCTGGGTTCTGGCAGCCATGGGGCACTGCTGGGACCCAGCATCCACAGCTGCTAGGTGCTGCTAGGTCCAAGAGTACTTTCAGGTATAGGACTCTTAGACCCAGCTGTACCCCATGTGCAGCAAGGATGGGCTTCTCAGCCCCAGCTGTGCATATCTAGGGCTGAAAGTCCTGCAGCTAAGAGGACTCTTAGTCCTGGCTGAGCCCCAGTGATGGGAGAGTGCAGCAGCTGTGGTCTCCTAGCTGCCAGGGACTACCTACATGTGCAAATTAGACCTGGGTAGTAACTAATTATGAAGTTATTACACATTTTCAAGCAGTAATTTTATAGCTGCTTAGACTTTTTAAGGTGTCTAGTTAATTTGCACATCCATTGCATAATAAATATAATATGTAGTATGTTCACCATTCCTGCATCTAAGTTATTAATGACAATGTCAAAGAGCACTGGAACCAGAACAGATCTCTGTGGAACCCTATTAAGACCTTCTGGCAGTATGACAGAGATCCATTGATTAGTACTCTTTGTTTATGGCTATTCATCCAAAGATGTATCAATCTGGGCCACACTTTTCTTGGTTGAATATGAGGATAGCGTGCGGGACTGTGTCAAAAGCCTTACTGAAGTCCCAGTATTTTATGTCCACTGCATTTCCCTTATCTACCAAATCAGTTACTCTTAAGAAGGAAATCAAATGGATTCAGCATAATTTCTGCATATATGTTCTTATATTAGTTCTTACACTATACTAGGACACAACATAGGTAAGAGTTTATGAATCTTCCCCTCCACAGAGAAACGTTATTTCAATCGTGCCCCAGGATTTCCTACCAAAGAACCCAAGAAGGACATTATCAAATCACATTCTAAACCTCACAGACATGCACTGCAAGCAACTGCAAGGCCAAGAAGGTTGGAACCAATGTATTACTCTGCTTTGGTGACCTAGTGAGATATAATATTAATGTTAAATAATAGCTAAATTGTGCTTTTTAATAAGAGAAAGGTTATGAAGTGTAATATACAACTAAATCCAAGTAGGCGTTTACTAATAAAATGCTATTAATAATTTACTCTTTCCTAATTATTCCACAATTTTTATGGTGTTTGAGCTGCACCAAGTTTGTCTCACTGAATCTCTTAAATCTTCTCAAATTTCACTATTAGGAGTCATCTTAATTATAGCAAGCTCTAGAAAGCAGTTAATGGGCAAAGGGTCTAAAGGACAGGTTTTCAAAATCATTTAGGTATGTAGATGGAGTTTTGAAAGCATGCAGGTGCTTTGCTGAGGGCTAGCGAGCAGAGATACTTTAAACTGACTCCTTCCAAATGGAATCTAGTGCAGGTTTTGAAAGCACCTTAAGATATTTAATTGAAATAAAACACTTGTTACTGTTTTCACCTGACTGAATCACTTAGCAACCCATTCTGTCAGTTTCTTTAATTTGTGTTTAACAAGCATTATTAAATCCAGATGGCATTCTGTGTTTTGTCTGCCAGTCGAAGGAAACCCTCAAAAAAGGATAGATATTAGAAGCAGCAAGAAGTGATGATTCAGAGGCATCTTAGAGAAGTAATTTTCCCTTTGTGGTCTTAGATGTCAATACAAAGGTAATTCAATTCCATATGCTATACCGAAGTTCAAGGCTCGCTGCGGGAGATTGCATCAATTCTTCATACAGAACTGATGGACAAGTGCTGGTTCATTTTAGTTCACTAAACCTTTCTTCATCCATCAGCAAATTATTTCCTTACTAAATTACCTGTCTCCTTCCATGCTAACTCAACTTTTTTTCTGAAAAAAGTATATCCTCTCCATTACTAAAAAAACAAATCATGACTTCCAGAATCCTCACCTAGTACTAAGAACAGAGAGAAGCAGATGTGTTACCAAGACAAATGCATACAGAATAAGACGACTTGGAGGATGGAACGGGAACAATTTCAAATGTTTATGTTACACTGGGAACCACTCACTGGGATTTTCAAAAGTGCCCAGTAAGCTCTTGTAAGCCCCTGGGAGTCCTTCATCCAGCCCTTTCAATATAAACAATAGTTTTTGCCCCAAACAAACAAATAAATGAGAAAAGCAAAACCTTGATCTTTCTCCAGGTGCCAGGAGAGGCTCTTGTAGCTCTGGCTGTTCTTAATAGCAAAGACTTCTCGGTTCCAGATGGACTCCTGGGCACAAAACATTCCTTCCCAGTTTAAGCTTCTTGCTCTTTCTCCCCCTGGCCTCTGATCTCCCAGCTAACCAATCACAGCTGGGCTCCTACTCCAGGTGTCTCCTTTAAAGGGCCAGGACACTCTGTTACATGCCCAAAAAAGGTGAATACCCGTCTTCCACTGAAAGCCAAATGCAGTTGGGCACTTGAATTTGTAAACTAAATCATCATGGTGCACCTTGACCCATGGAGTTCCCCAAGGCTCCATCCTTGAGCCTATACTCTTTAACATCTTTATTAATGATGTGGACATTGGTACCAGAAGTGGACTGGCCAAGTTCATCAATGATACCAATCTTTGGGGTAGAGCATCCACACCAGAGGATAGGATAGTGATGCAGGCTGACCTAGTCAGGCTGAAAAAATGGGCAGACAAAAACCTGATGATGTTCAACACCAAAAAATGCAAGGTACTCCACCTTATAAAAAACCCCTGCAGCACGCTTGTAAGCTTGGCAGTGCTTTTTAGCACCATGGCCAAAAGGAGCTTGGGGGTCATGATTGACCACAAGATGAGTATAAGCCACCAATGTGATGTCACAGCTGGTAAAGCGAACAAAACTCTGGCTTGCATCCATAGATGCTTCTCAAGCAAATCCCAAGATGTTATCCTCCCACTGTACTTAGCCTTGGTGGGGCCGCATCTGGAGTACTGCATCCAATTCTGGGCTCCACAGTTTAAAAAGGATGTGGAGAAGCTTGACAGAGAGTCCAGAGGAGAGCCACGCGCATGATTAGAAGGCAGAAGACCAGACCTTATGATGAGAGGCTGAGAGCCATGGGATTCTTCAGCCTGAAAAAGCGCAGGCTTGGGGGGACCTATAAGTATATAGGGGGAATATGTGGGGGTATATAGGACATATATATGGCTGCCTCTAAGTATATAAGGGGTCAGGATCTGGGGGAATGACTGTTCACCAGAGCTCCCCAAGGGACGACAAGGTCAAATGGTCACAAACTCCAAGACTGTTTCAGGTTGGACATAAAGAAGAACTTCTTTACTGTCCAAGCCCCCAAGGCCTGGAACAGACTGTCACCAGAAGTGGTGCAAGCACCTACTTTGGACTCCTTTAAGATATGTTTGGGCATTTATCTTGCTGGGATCCTTTGACCCTAGCTGACTTCCTGCCCCTGGGGTAGGGGGCTGGACTTGATCTTCTGAGGTGCCTTAATGTCTATGAAATTTATGAATTTTGTGCAGCATAGAAGCCGGTCAGAAAACAGAAATTTTATGCCATGGGAGATGCTAATGTGTCAAGTCTCAAAATGGGACAAAAAGTTATTATGATGCACAGAATTAAGCACTCTAGCATTTTTTACTTGGAAACATCTACAAGAAATATTTGACATTTTTTATTAAAATACTTTGCCATTGTGAAATAAAATAATTCAAGTCAACCTTCCTGACTTAAAAGGAAATTAAATGCGACATGAAACAGAAATGTAAAACCGAAAAAAAAATTTTTCTTTTAGTTCTCCCCAAAGGAACATCACACCATTTTTGCCACAAAGGCTATTTTTCTTTTGAGAATTCTGATTTTGACCAAATCTTATTTTCCAGTAGGAGGCATTTTTGTTGCAAATTCTTCAACCAGCCTCACTTAGGTGCTTTTGGAAATTTCTTCAAGCATGTTATGCAGAGTACAAAACAAATTTTGGCATTACAAAAGCAGCTTTATGACTGTCAAAGAGTGGGGATATGCCTAATAGTTCATGTATGTGTTAAGGAAACAGGGAAGAAAATCTATGTTTTAATCTTTTGAAGTTTCTTTAATAACTGGAAAATATTGTTGCCATCATTGTTTTGTATGGTTTATATTAGCACCGAGGAAAAAAATAGAGGTAGCTCTTCTACACATATGCTTTCTTTAAAACAAGGCTTGATTCTTTAACTATGTTCTGTGCTTTATTGACTGCTATGTTAGATTTAAAACATTCCTTGCAATGTAGAGCTCTACATCCTGTTCTGGAAAGGAAACTGCTACTTTCTGTATTAGGTGTAATCATATATATTATTTTATCTGGGTTAAAACAGATTATATTAATGCATTGCTAGGATATTGCCAAACTTGAGATTTCCAAGTAGCTATCAGTTTTCCATGAGATATGGGAAAAAATGAATTCTTACTGTATATGGAAAGAAATTACAATACGTGTGTAGAAATGAGATATGAACCAGGATATAGGCACAAATGAAAAACACCTTATCATTCCCAAGACAGTTACTTAAATACTTACAGTAAAGCCTTTCTTCTCTAATATATTATAAAATATGTTTTCCTCTTCAGGACTGTCCTCTCCACCCATCATACAGTAAGTTTGCATGGTTATCATTTGTATGGTCAAATACCAACGAACAGTGTGTATCCCTGTTTTGCTAGTCAGGAATAAAAAAGCTTATTTTAAACATCTTTATAAAATTAACATCAATTAACTAATGGGAGCTCATAGGAGAGAAACAATAAAATAGACAATAGAAGGCAAGGTAGAGAAAAGACCCATTGTTAGAAAAAAGAGGAAAGGGAGGAGAAAGCAAAACAGAGAAGGGGAAGAAAATAAAACTCATACTGCAGTGTCCTGGAAGTTTTAGTTTCTGTTTTTTTCCCTGGAAAAGCAGTAATTGAAATCTCTGGGCCCCCCACTTCAAAACACTAAAACTCTGATGAATTTAACCTTATTTAACCTAAAGATGATGAATAAAATGGCAGCTTTGTTATGCAGCTGCTTCAGATGGCTGTAGAAGTTTGTGCCATTGTTTTATAATGTAGTTTTCATAAGCACCTACAGGAGTAAGACCAACAACTGCCACTGAAATTCAAAGGGAGAAGGGCACCTAACATCTTGTGGCTTCCAGGAAATTTTCAGCCCTATTTATGGGAAAAGGCATATAGTTCTGTTTCTGTCTCATAGGAGTGTGCACTTGGGTTCGCTACATCAGATCAGAACATAGCATAGCATGGTTCCTCTATTAATGGCTTGGACTTCATATTAATGAGGAAGTAAAAGCCTCTTGAAGCTCATAAAATGCATGGACAGAAGAACAAAATATGCTGAGTTGAAATGTGGGGTGACTTACCATAAGCTAGAAATCCATAAGCTAGAAATCAAACTTTTTCATGGGTTTGAGCCTATTTTAGGGCAAGCTAGAGGGGGTTAGGAATGAGCACACAACCATTAATACAGTAATGCAGTGCAGTTGATTTATGGTAAATTCCTTCCCCACTTTTAACTCACTGTAACTAGTTTGTATGTTCACAGACAGGCAAACCATACTATATCTTGGTACCTGTACAGTGGTGAATGTTATACAAGCTGTCTCCTTTCTGACCACAAAAGACAAGCATTTTGTGCCTTGAAGTGCTAGGCTTAATGACAGAAGCCTTCACTCACCATTTCCTTTGCTTCAGAAGCAATATTCTGTGCTTTATTAATAGCCATACAGGCGTACAATGATCTATTCCCTTTTCCAAACTAGTCACAGTTGTTGTCTCTGTGGCTTCCTGCAGTAATGAATTCCACAGGTTATCTATGCAATGTGAAAAACAAGACTTCACTTTTATTTAGTTCTAAATGTACTGCTCTTCATTTTCATCAAGCTTCCCTTTAGTCTCGCAATCTGGGACAAAGTAAAAGGGAAGATTGATCAGCAGGTCCTTCAATGTTCTGAATTCCTCATTTATTTCCCCTCCAACTAATCTCCTTTAAATGCAGCAAGCTCACAAGTCTGATCAGAGAACAATTGCACATATTAGTTAGCAAGGGCTAAATGGGAATGCTTTTACCAGTGCTATTATTTCACCGACAGCAAGCAATTCTTATCATAGGGGAAATAAGCTTTCAGGCAGATGGGCTGAGCCATTAATAGCTTTCCCTTTGAATGCAATGACCTTTGAACCAGGATATGCTCAATTATTCAGCAATTCCAAGCTTATGAAGCCAAAAGAGGCCATTGTGACCATGCAGTTTGACCTCCTGCATAACAGAGACCACAGGGTTGTCCTGAATTAACAACTGTTTGAGTCAAAGCACAGCTTTTGGGGGAAGGGGTGGGGGGAAATATTTCCCATCTTTGTTGGAGAATCCTTCAACAACCCATGGTAAACTGTTCCAGTGGTAAATTATATAATGGAGTAAGTTCCTTTATCAGTCTGCATACCTTGAATCTATTGTTTAGTGTTTTCTGTGACAAGCAGAAATCCTCCACCTCCCCACAGGTGGTATGATCGCTGTCCAGAATGATAAACATGCCCTGACTATGTCTTGGTTTCCATCCGGACTCTTGACGCTTGCCTTTCACTGGACAGCAGGGCACTGGCTCTTCCCCTTCTTGTGTGCCTAAGAAAATGATAACATTCTCTTTGGCAGTGACCAAAGCCAAGGCTTCACCTCTGGGCTTGTAAAATGTCTGCTTTTTTAGTGAGAAAAGAATTATCACCTCAAGGCAAAATTTTCAAAAGTACCAAGAGATTTAGGATTGTAAGCCCTACTTGCAAAATGAATCCAAGCACTTAGGTTCTGATATTTAGAGGTATTTCAGCACCAGGAGACCCATACATAAGCACATCTACTGGCATCCTCACATGCTTAAGTGTCTTTATAAATAGCCCTTAAAGCCCTTTGAAAAAGGGACGTAGGAAACTAAATCTCTTTAGGAACCTTTGAAAACATCCTCACTATATATAAGCATGACAATTTGTCCCTTACACATCATAGCCTGACATCGCCATCATCTGATCAGAATTCATGATGATGACTTAGTCCCATTGTTCTCTCCTCCCTGTATCTCCAGGGAACACAGGCCTGTGCTAGAATTCAGGGGACCCAGAGGCCAGGTACAGATATTATACTTTTACATAAATGATTGGAAACCTGTCTGTACCAGTAACAGAACAGAAGTTCAACACACAAAACCAGTTTATACCTGTAACAGGACAGAAATTCAGCACACACAAACTGGTTTAAAAATGGTTAAACCTGGTCTAAGATTTGCTCCCTCCTCACCCTGCCACCAAATGGTGAACGTGTGTTCTGTTCACTACCGAGCTAAACCATGCCACTTACAGAAAACTGTGTAACTTAGATCAACTCCACCTCTGGCTTTCTAAATGTCTGTACCTAGCCACACTGTACTCTTTGCTCTGCTACCGTGCTGCTACATAACTGTGGTGAACCACTTCCCTTTTCTAGACCTTGTCTACATTTTGTTTATTTTCTCATTTCAGACTGGAAGCACCTTGAGGCAGAAACTGTCTGTGTCTGTTCAATGTCTAACATAACACATGCTGATCTTCCTTAGGTGCTATGATAAGACAAAGAGTAAGCATTTTCATTGTCTAACCACACCGAGATTTATGCTTTAAACTGCCACTGCTTTCCATTTTCTGTCTTGACACAGACATCTTTTTCAATCCTGATTAATTTAACAGAAGAGGAATGGAGAATTAATATAAATCCTGTGTGTATTATACCATACGGCCTCCTCCCTGCTACAACAGAGGATGCTTGTGTGGGAGGGTGACCAACCCCAGGCTGTCCAGCTGAAATGGTTTTCTTTCCTTTTTGTGCATATCTATGCCAGGTTGGATGATGTTTAGGAGCACCATATTAAAAAAAACACCCGGCTTACTCTCTCCCACTTCATACTCTTAGGGCACATCTAGCAAGTACTAAATGACTGCGCAATAACCTCTATTACTGCACAGTCCTGGCAGCACATGGGTTGTTTCTGACTCTACTGCTCAGTAGCAATGACTGCTCAGAAGCATCAGTGTCACCATAGCAATGAGCTACGCCGTAGCTCATCGTGATGGCAATGTAGTGTCTCATGTAGATGTGCCCTCAATGTATTAAGAAAATCTCACATAGCTTCAAACACAAGTAAGGTGTTATAAAGATGATGGCAACTATTTTCTGTGCCTGTAGGACAAGGATAGCAGTGTTACATTTCAACAACGGAAGTACAGGTTGTACATTAGAAAGAACTAGAAGAGCATTTAACCACAGAAAAGTTTACCTAGAAAGACTGAAGAATCTTCATCACCAGAAGTTTTTTATGAGCAGGTTAGTTGGACAGGGTAGTTTAGACAGAGGTGATCCTACCTTGAGTAGGAGTTAAGTCAGATGAGTTTCTGAGGTCCCTTTCCTCTGTGATCCTGTAATTCCATTAAAGCAACACTCTCATGAGCATGCCCAAGATTAAGCGTGGCACTGGGTGAGTGTCAGAAAGTGGTTATATGACATTTTTTGGCATGCAAAGCACATGGAACAGAAAGAAGTGTACAGGTGTGCTTCCATGGTAGTACTCCCCCACACCGTCCAGCTTGGTATAGATGAGTCCTTAATCAGGATATTATTCCCCCACTCTATCTCAGTTTATCAGCCACAGGATAACATAGGAGAAATTTTGCAACATTTGGATATGATCAGAGTTCTTTGCTCCAGATTTTGCTCCAGTCACTTGCATTGTTTAGTGCCACCGAATTTGGAAAGATTACTGTATTTCATGGAGTGTAAGTCAAGTTTTGAAGCCCAATTTTTAACTTTTAAAATTCAACTTCGATTTATACACCATATCACCATCCCCTGCAAGCAGTGTCAGGCTCGGCGCTTGGCTGGTATGGCTGGGCTCAGCAACACTGCTCATAAAGGATGGGGCTAGGCTCAGCATTTGGCTGGTGTGGTCCAGGCAGCACTTCTTGCAGGGGATAGGGGTGTGCCAGCTAAGCACTGAGCCCGGTGCCACTCGTAAGGGCCGGGGTCAGGGCCAGGCTCAGCACTTGGCTGGTGTGGCCCCATCCCTCGTGAGCAGCACTACCTGTGCTGTGCCAGCTGATCACCAAGAATGGCCCCATCTGCTGTGAGTGGCACTGCCATGTCCAGCAACACCAGCTGAGCACCAAGCCAAGCACCGCTCTCAAGGGATGGAGCTGGGCTTGGCACTCAGAAACGCTGCTCATAGCACATCAGGGCCAGGCTTGGCACTTGGAGAACCAAAGTGGCCCCATCCCCTGTGAGTAGCTTCCTGCCAGCCTGGGTTGCCTCTGCCCCAGCTCAAATTGCTGTGGTCCCAGGCACACATGAAAATGTTGCATCTGGGAGCAGCTGACTCCGCCGTGAACTGTGCCAGAGTTTATTGCTATGTGAAAGCAAAATGTCAGAATGTAGATTTCAACACGGTTTTTAAAAAATAAAATTATAATGCCTTTTCAACACTTCTGATTAGAATTGTATGGTCATCGGGACTATTACTATTTATTTGTTTCATGATAAACACACTGGGCACATCCAGACGAGTGGACATATGCTACCTGCCCTGTCTCAAACCCCCTTGAGGAGGGGCAAGAGGCACGTGCAGGAATTAAAAAAAAGTTCCCCACAGTGCAAACCTGCAGCACATGGAGAAAATTAGACCCCTGGATATCCAGGGGTCAAACAAAACCCCAGGGGAAAAAACTCAGACCATGCCCTGAGGCAACCAGAGGCTCAGTCCTCCAGAGACACTCTGGCATAGTGCCAGAGCATCTCTATGATTGGCCCTTTCCTTGCTCAGGCAGCAGTGCAGGCTGCAGCGACCTGGACCCAGCTTTTGCCAGGTTACAGGGGGTTTGGAGGGCTGGAGGAGCACGGAAGCTGGAGAAGGCTGGAGAAGCAGCAGTCTAGTTGACACAAGGGGCTAGTGTCCCCAGATACCAATTGCCTGGGTCCCAGAAGCTCTTGAGGTCAAGTAACCCTGAGCTGCTGGCCAGGACAGTTTTTGTACTGCTGGGGACAGCACAGGTGCTGGCCCCGGGCTCTAGCTCTCCCTGGCTACAGGTCTGGGAGGAGCCAGGCAGGGTTCTTTCGCCCCAAGTGGCACAATTTGCTCCACAATAGTGCATATCCGAGCACGTGCACTGAGGCAAAAAGCCCCAGCTCAAATTTGCACCACTTTTATTTGAGCTGCTGCAAGCGCATGTGCTTGCATGTGTGGATGGGTCTACTAGGTCCAACTTATTTCTGTTAAGGCCCTTTGTAAGCAGGTCACTCATCCAGCTCCCTTCTTAGGGCCAGCCAGCTCTGTGTTTTGGTTCTCCAAGAAGTTTATTTTTCATGGGGGCAATTTTATCCCTACAGAAATAAAGCAAACAGTAAACAAACAAGTATGCAAAACAGCAACAAAAACATGCAGATAAACCAAAATCTGTAGTATTTCCTCAGACCCTAAGAGGGCAAACCAAGTTCTGTCCTTCTCCCTCAGGACCACAGCCTTCCCTCTCACCATCTGCACTCTGCTCCTGGAGCTTTTAACTCATTTTGTGGCTCCATCCTCATGCACTTATGAGCTGATTGCCAGCCTTCCAGCCAGCCTTTCAGCCAGGCAGCCTATGAACTGCTGTCTACTTACAGCTGGAGCTTCAGCCCCTGAAGGCTGTATCCCCATGTACATTTTTATACAATTCAGGCAATGTATTTACCTTAAAATGAGTAAAAATATAATTTAACTACCTGAATGTGCAAAAGGGGCCCCAGTGCAAACAAGTAAAAAGGATTGACATGCAGGTTATGTTTGAAAAAAATTAACATCTCAGAGGTCATATGTGACCCACAGGCTAGCAGCTAAAGAGCTCTGATTTCAGCTAAACCAGAGGCTTTTGCATTTTCTTTCTGTGATAAAGTCCCAACTTCTCACTCCTTGCCATGTAAACAGTATCACTTAGGCTAGCCATGAAAGCCTTCCAAATGTACTGTTTCACACTGGACACAACCAGACCTGTAAGACAATTGTATAGTGCAGGACACCTCAGTACAAAATTAATAAGAGACAATGTCACCCACACAGGTTGGCAGACCCATTGCTTTTGAGAATATCTGTAAAGGCCCAGCTGGACTATCAGTGTGCATGCAGGCAGAGGCATACAGCAACAACAATTAGGACTCAAGTAGCAACACTTATTACTTCTGCTCCCAAGGTATTCAGAACCTATTTCTTAGGAAAAAAAATGGTGATCATGTTCTCATGGAAGCCTCTTATACCCATCATATATATGTCACGCTAGGCATGTCTATGTGTGTTCTTTAATTCACGGTAGCCTATTTTACTGCACATTAAAGCATCATGTAAAAATGTGCAATTATACTAATGCACAGTAAAATAGGCTACTGTGCATTAAGCGCCTCTTTAAAAATGTGTGATTTCAGTACTGTGCATCAAGGCAGCCTAATGCACATCTATTTACTACCTCACATTGGAGGAACTAAATTTAATGCGCATTTGGAAAAGCACATTAATGCACATGTGGATGCACCCACTGTCTCCTATCCCAAGCCCAGAGAAGTCAATGGAAAACTTTCTAGCAGCTACATTAAGCTGTGGATCTGGATCTAGATGAAATAGACACAATTTCCTTCTTAGGACAACATTAACTGGAGAAGGTTTCTTTAAGTGGTATAAAACTCATTTTCCAACATTATACTTCCCTTAATCACCCTGGATCTATAGCTCTTTGAACTCCATGGGGACTTTCCAATGTCTTTGGCTCAATCATCAAAGTCAGAAACGTAATAGTGATGAAGAGACAGGAGGAGATAATGATCTGGACCACTTAAAATGGCAGTGAGTAAGGTGTCTTTGTCATTGTACCTGTCCAGCCTCTCTACCCCTTCTCTGCATATGCTGGAATAAAAGTGTCTTTACTGCTAGGGCAATCTTTTTCATCTGGCTAGCCAAGAGGAATCTTTTTTTTCACAATCAAGGTTATGTAAAGGGAGATTCTACTTGGTTTTAGATCTTTATGGTAACTTCAGCTGTAAGACTACAGTGTAGCATCACATAGATTAGAAGCTTTGTAGCAAAGACAGGACTTTACTCATAACCAGTACTGGTAATCATATCTTCTTTGTCTTCTTTTTATGAGAACCTTGTTGCTTAATGTTGCATTTCAAGTCCATAATTTCCTGACACCTCCAGTCACCTGGTTGATGGTCAGGTTGGATGGTGTCAGGAAAACCTCGTGGTTATTAAGTCTGATTATTCATTTCCCCCATATGAACATGTCAATACTTCCTTTTTATTATTCAATATCCATTCATTTTTACAAAAACACAGAACATCAGATTGCTGTTCTCTGAAGTTTATGGGAGGGCTGCCAAGGACAAGGCTGATGAAACACATCCTTAGACAAGCTCCATCTGTCCTGTTTAGGCAACCCACAGTGTCAGATATCTGTGGTGATAGTAATAACTGCAAGATGCTTTTCTAAGCAGACAGCAAGAGAAGGCTACTGCTCATACTGATTAAAATAAACAAACCCTGAGGGCAGGTTGTAGTCATTGTACATTTGAGCTAGATTGCTGATTTTAGATAGTCCTTGTTTTATTTAAGACCAACATGGCAGGTGGGGAGGATACAAAGTACAGACACAACAGGCCCCTTCCATACTAAGAAGACATTTAGTATCTTTAATATGTCTTCTGACCCCTTCCTCCACAAGGTCCACACCAACCTCCATCCTGACAGGTTATATGAGCATCAAACACCTTGTGCAAGATCAGAAAGGCAGAAATGACAAAAAATTCTACAGGTACTTGTACATACTCTTTACATGCTGCAAATTACATGCTTGATCCTTATCAGAAGGTGCCACAACATGGAGCAATGACATACTGAGAAGACATTTGTCTCATGAAAAAAAATGTTGGTATGTGAAATGACTTCAGTATTATGGGCTGGATTTTCATTTTCTGCCAGTCTTTTGCAGGGCTAAATTTTTGTTGTTGTTTTATAAGACACAGTGGGCACTGATTATGAGCCTGACTGTGAAGTTGTTACTGCACAGTCATTTAGTACTTGCTTTAGCAAGTACTAAACAACTGCATAGTAACTGCCATTACTGCACAGTCCTGGAAGCACACAGGTTGTTTCTGACCCTACTGTACAGTAGCAACAAGCTACTTCCTGCACAGTGGGCATCTCTACATGAGACACTTACTGCGCATTAGCCTAATAACACTGCACAGTAGCATTTCATCGCAAAAACTGTGCTAATAGTCTACTGTGCAGTGTTATTAGGCTAATGTGCAGTAAGCATCACTAAATTATGGTTTGCTGGCACTACTGCACAATAATAATTATCTCTAGGTACTTTATTAAGGAAGTACTAAATTAAATGTGCAGTGTCTAAGGCGCATTAATGAATGTGTAGATGCACCAAGTAGCTCATTGCTACTGCACAGTAGTGTCAATGTCACGGCTCATGCCTGCCGATGCTACGTCACCGTAGTGATAAGCTATGTCGCTGTAGCTTGATGTAACGTCTCATGTAGATGTGCTCACTAAAGCTTGTTACAATCTTCAGCTCTGCATTGGGGAGTGCTTCAGTGAAGCACAATGGGTCTGCAGCATTCACACCACACCCTTAAAACTAATATAATGTAGCACCTTAGAACAAACAGTGGCACACTCTAATAAGTGTGCATGCTTCATGGTACACATCTGGTGCTGTGCCAAGGCAGACACACTGCACCACTTTGAAGTGTAGGAAGCATGGAGTGGGCATGCTTTAGATCACTTGGACAACCCCTTCCCAGCTGGGGATAGTGAAGAGATGCTCCAAGTACAAATTAGGCAAAAGCAGATTCATGTTCAGAGCACTGAGCAACTAGAGGTACCATGTACATCAGCAGGAATTGTATAAGCTGGTGATCATCTCTGAAAACTAGGCTACTAATATTAAGGGCCAAGGTTTTTGTTTGCTTGTTTGTTTTTTAAATGGGGATCTAAAATGAGGTTTTAAAATCATTTTAAGCCCTTACGTATAGACTTAGAAGCCTAACTGCAGGGTGTTATTTATTTATTGTCCCTTCTTGTCAGTTCCCCATTTGGTTAGTGGCTATAACTTGTGTGGGCTCACTTCTAGCTATTTCCCCACAAATATCATACGATCTAATAACATGGACATTTTTGTTACTGGTACAAACCTGTGCTTTTTAGACGAGAAAGTCTTAAGAACTCTTTCTCTCTGGTGACCAAAAAGTCCATGTAACCACAGTGCATTAGTATTTTTATGGTTTTTGGTAACGTATATATCTAGAAAATCAGTATGGCTATCAGATGCACTCCTTTCATAGACTTATAGAAAAAAAAGGTTGGAAGGCACTTAGATGGTCATCTAGTCCAAACCCCTGCTTCAGGCAGGATCATTCTTGTCTAAATCATCATGACCAAGTGTTTGCCTAACTTGCTCTTAAAAATTCAAGTGATGAAGATGCCAGTCTCTCTAGGTAACCTGTTCCCAAGGTTAACCTCTTTCTGACTTAGAAAATTCTAATATGCAACCAACGGTTTCCCTTGCTCCTTTTCCTGTCCCCAATCACCATCTTCTTTTTAATCTCCCTTCAGATATTTGAATTATATCATACCTCCATGATTGCGCTAGGATTTCCAATTCTTCCTGCTTATTCCCCATGATTCTTGCATTAGTGTGCAAACATCTTAAATCAGGGTTTGGTCACCTATAGTGCACAGGCCAGATCTGGCCCACAAAACCACTGGATCTGGACCATAGACCTGGGGGGATTTGGTGGTATTTGGTGGTGGTGGCGGCAGCAGGTGGTTTCAGCAATGGGGGCTTTGCCTGTGCTGTACTGTGGACAGGTGATGTGGAGCTTTGCCATGCCTCAACCAGGTGGCAGGGAGAAGCAGCAGCAGGGGCAGCAACTATGGCCAAGTCCTACTGGCAGCCTGCATAGGACCTGAGCCAGGTCATTCCAGCTCGCCTCCACAAAAATGTTGCTGACTGCTGCCTTAAATAACTAGCCAATTACAATAATTTCAGTCTGAGAACATTGTCAAGGCTACCCATGTCTTCTCTCACTTGTTTTTATCCAGATCATCTGGCTCTTTACTTACTTTTGGGCTTTTTTCTCTATCCCCTGTTGAACCTAATTTAAAGCTCCCCTCACTAGATTAGCGAGCCTGTTCACAAAGATACTCTTTCCCCTTTCCATCAGGTGAATCCCACCTCTGCCCTTCATGGAACTGCACTGTATGAAGAAGCCAAACCCCTGTTGGCAATGCCATCTACAGAGACATACACTTCTCTCTCTTGGCTGATGTAACTGTACCTCAGCTCTGCCTGCTAGCAGCTGTGAATCCTGTTCCTAGGTACCTACTTATCTTCATGCATTGCACAGGGAACAAAGGCACTAGGGCTGTGTGAAATTTTGATGGGTGTTTCATTTTGAAGCTGTTTCGACATGCTTTGAGCTTGAAACAGCAAAATAAAAACTAAATGAAAGGCTTCAAAACAGCTTCAAAACAAAACAAGGGCACTCAAAACATTTTGAAAGTTTCAAAACTTTTCAAGAATCAAAGCCAGGTTTGCTTGCAGCAAAACAGAAACTAAGGAGAGGGAGTAGGAGGAGGGGGGAAGGACTGCTCTGAAACTGACATCTAGCTCCTGGTTCTATTCCCCAGCTCTCCGATCACCTCCCCACCTCTTCCCAGGGGGCATGGCCCCCCGATCTGCATGCAGGGTTTCAGCAGCCTGCCACTGCAGGTTGGGGCCAGTGGCAGCCTGCGCTGAGCACCAGAAAGACTGTGGTGCTGTTACTAGCTCCAGCCTGCAGCTGCAGCCTGCTGAAACCCAGCTCACAGATCCAGGGGCCGAAGCCCCTCAGGAAGAGCTGGGGAAATGATCAGAGCTGGAGAAAGCAATCAGAGAGCTGGGGGAATCAAAATGGGAGCTGGGGGAATGTTCAGTTCCCAGTTGGATTCCCCAGTTCCCCAGTCTTTCCCACAGCTCTTCTTGGGGGGTTTGGGCCCCCGGATGACACGGGATGACAGCAGGTTGCCGATGCCAGTTGGTGATGGTAGAGGCTCTGGGTTATTTCCCCAGCTGGCAGCAGCAACCTGCTGAAACCCTACGTGCAGATCTGGGGGCCCATGCTCCCTGGGGGGGCTGCGGTGCTGTGCCAGACTCCTCCTGGGGGTGGGGTGGGGTGGGCCCCTTAGTCTGCATGTGGGATGACAGCAGGCTGCTGCTTCTGACTGGGGCCAGTGCCAGCACTTGAGTCTGCCCAGTGCTTGGTGCGGGCTGCACTGAACAGACTCAGGTGCTGGCGCTGGCCCTAGCCAGAAGCAGCATCCTGCTGTCATCCCACATGCAGATCCAGGGGCCTGTGCCCCCTGGAAGGAGTCTGGCACAGCCCCATAGCCCTCCTGGGGGGCGTGGGCCCCCAGATGACAACATGCTGCTGTTGCTGGTAAGTGATACAAGTTTTGTTTTGAACATTTGAGGCATAGTTTCCCAGAAATCCCTGCATCTATCTCCTTGAAATTTGCTAGGCTTCATGCCCTCAGAAGGGGCTACCAACCCTGCATTCTTCATTTAAATCAGGCAAGAAATGATAAAGTTATAGGCATTTTTGTGATTCCCCATTATAGCTTATGGGTAAAATGTTGAAACATGTCAAAACAGCAACGTGTTTTTGACAAAACAAAATGGAACAGTGCTTCAAAACAGCAAAAGAAAACCCTGTCCCTTCGACATGGCAAAATGGAAGTCAAAATGAAATGGTGCTGTTTTGCACAGTCTTAGGCACTTAGGACATTTGACATTTATAGACATGCTATGGGAGGCAGCGGGGAGGAAGGGGGAGAGGGTTTAATCAGAGTGGCTCCAAGAGCCACTCCAGTTAAAGCACCTGGAGTGTCAAGTGAATCGGTGTCCCCATGCTGAAAAATGGTGGTGGGGTGCTTTACCTAAAGCTCATCGAACTAGCTTGGGTTAAAACACCCCCACTGCCATTTTTCAATGCAGGAATGCTGATACACATGACACTCCAGGCACTTTAACAGGAGCAGCTCTCGGAGCCACTCTAATTAAAGTGCCCCCACCTCCCAGAGTGCATCTATAAATGTCCTAAGTGCTTATGTTTCCTGTGCATTGCATGAAGATAGCTGGGTACCTAGGAATAGGACTCACAGCTGCTAGTGATGATGATTAATTGAATCTGCTCCAACGTATTGTAATTGCAACATGCCGAAGCAGCCTCTCTGTATGTCTATGTGACCTTGCTTTTGGGCTGCAAATTCCACTCAAGGAGCTGGCAACATTTAAGTCCCTTTGTAGATCTGGACCTGAGCTCTCATAGAAAACTGGACATTTATGGAGGTGTATAAATGGAAGATATTTGGCATTCTCTTTTCAGATCCTGGAGTCCACCTCAGGCACTAGTTACATGGCCAACTGAAGAACACATTTCATACAAACACTCTAGGGAGTGTCCTCTTCCACTCATGTAATTGCACAGAATCAGTCAGCAATAAGATGTCAGCCCACTACAAATCCACAAGCTTAGTAATATAGATGGGTCTTAGCATTCCCAAACTTCATATGACAATTTTGGATCTGGATGTATAGGTGCAGGAATGAATGCCACAATGAAGGGCCAGTCTTGCCCTTTCATTAGCACTTTGTCTTTCTTCTAAAAAGAAAGAGATAAGGCACCAACCTACCTGCTGAGCAGAACCTTTGGCATTCTTACCAGGGGAAGGGGAACAGTTCTGTTTCACAGCACAAACATAGTGGAAAAAAAGTAAAAATTGTCTGATCTATTTCATTAATATGCAGAATCATGAGCTATTATTATTTGGATGCTGTCATCTTTAATTAAATTTTCTGCAAAATGTACCTAGTGAGCAATCTATTTGCCAATTTTTTTTAGCTGTTTCTAATGGAAGAATGACTCTTTTTAAATTCAGAATCAAAGTGGAGGTACTGAAACAGATTTTGTGAAATGTAATTTAGTTTAATTGATGTGTTTTACAACGCTTCTCTAATATCACCCACTAATCAAACTGCTGAGTGGTTTCCGTATTTTGAAATGTGAGATCATAGATGTGCCAAGTCTCTGCCACTTTAATGAGTGAGATATGAAAAACGTATGAGTGAGATGTTAAATTATCTATTGAAATGCACTTTGCCTGGCTTTTGTCTTTTGACTAAATTTGCTGGAGATTAAAGCAAAAACCAAGTGAGATTCACTGATGAATAAATGAGTCTTTTCTAGTCTGGTAGCTTTGCAACATGACCTTTAGCTTCCCTATCAATGCCAACCAAAATAATTAGTCACACTACTTTTGTGCATTGGCAACACATGTTGACTACACAATCATCAGTCCAGAATGTGTTCGCATTAATACCAGTTACTGTGCAATTACCAAGATAATACAGAGGACCTTATAAGAGTTGCTAATCATGGAGGTTTGCCTTACTATTTTAATGCACTTTTTCTTAAAATTAGAAGAATACAAAACCTGATATCCCCAAACTACACCAGGTGGGATTTTTAGCACATGACTCTTTTTCATTTAACTCTGTTCCCATTGAAGGCAATGGAGGATATAGCTAAATAGAAGGAACCCTGTAGTTTTTAAAGGGTGGGGTTTTTGGAAGTGTCAAAGGCAGTTGTGCCCTCGTTTCCCATAGAAAGCCACTAGGTGGTGGCAGTGAAGAATGGATAAGTGTCTTGCAATTAATACAGTTAAGAAATGCTCCTAATCCTTGCTGCTCTTGCTTGTTTCAGTAACTTCACAATTGCTTTTGTAACATCTGTAGTGGTTACAACTGGACATAGGACCTCTTAATCACTTCAAATGGCTACACAGATGGCTTTATGGAGTTTCGGCTGTTCTAGTGGGTGTCTCTGTAAATATTTAACAAGTTGCCCTTTAGCTGTATTAAAAGCAGAGTTCTCATTTCATGTTGTGATACTGCTGACTGAGAGGAGATCTTTTTGGAGGCTCAGTAACAGTACCATCTTAGCTCATTTCCCTGCCTTTCTGAGATGGGGGATATCTTGGAGCTAGGTATTCAGATTGTACCGATTCTTAGAGTCTCTTTGATTTCCATTGAGCCTTGACAGTTTACAAAAGCTGAGGAACTGGCCCTAACCACCTACTACTTATCAAAGGTCTAAGATCAACAGTCCAGTTTTGACTCCCACAGTAGTGCTGACCTGGTGGAGTCGAGTATGAAGTTAGAACTTTGCAGTGTGCTCTGGGGGAACTTAGTCACACAATGAATCATCTCCTGAAGGAGAAGCATTCTCAGAGAAGTAGGGTATGGAGTGGGTAGTATATGTAAAGAGGGTTGAGGTATTCATTGGGAAAGAATGATTAGCTATGTCAAAAGAAATGCAACAGTTTGGAAAGATTTAGCCAAGCTCTATAGGACCATACAAAAGTTGGGCTATAGATTTCATAGATTTCATAGACATCAGGGCTGGAAGGGACCTCGGGAGATCATCGAGTCCAGCCCCCTGCCCAAAGGGCAGGA
>NW_017728912.1:30902372-30931484 GCF_001723895.1 Crocodylus porosus | reverse complement strand
GCCTTTGCTCTTAGTCCTGTCTCCTACAGCCACAAAAAAAATGCTAGCTCCATCCTCTTTATAATTGACCTTCAGGTATTTGAATGCCCCTACCTCCCCAGTCTTCTCTTCTCCAGATTAAATATCCTGAGTTCTTTCAGCCTTTTCTCATAAATCATGTTTTCCAGGCCTCTAATCTTTTTTGTTGCTCTATGCTGGACTTTTCCAAATTTGTCCGCATCTTTTTTGAAGTGTGAAGCCCAGAACTAGACACAGCACTCCAGGTGAGGCTTCACTAGTGTTGAATAGAGAGGGAGAATCACTTTCCTTGATTTGCAAGAGATATTCTTGTTCATATAATCCAGTATGCTGTTGGCTTTTTCTGCAATAAGAGCATGCCATTGGCTCATATTCAGAGTATGGTCTCCTGTGACACCAGGTCCTTCTCTGCAATACTATCCTTCTAGCCAATCCTTCCCCAACCTGTATTTATTCATGCAATTATTACATTCTAAGTGCAGGACTTTGCACTTCTCCTTATTGAATTTCATCCCATTCAGTTCAGACCATTTCTTCAGTTTATCCAAGCCATACTGGATCCAGTCCCTATCCTCCAGCATGTCTGCAACTCCATTCAACTTGGTGTCATGTGCAGATAGGTTAACATGCACTCATTCTCATCATCCAAACAATTAATGGAGATTTCAAACAAGACTAGACCTAGAACAGACCCCTGGAGAACTCAGCTTGATACTTCTTCCCAAATAGCCCTTGATGACTACTTATTGAGTACAATAATCCAACCAGTTATGTATTCACTTTACAGTACTTTCATCTAGCTTGTATTCGTTGGTTTATTAAAGAGAATGTTGTGGGAGACGGTGTCAAAGGTCTTGCTAAAATCAAGGTATGTCACATCCACTGCTCTTCCCCCATCCAGAGACTTAGCACAGAAGGAAACCAAGTTGGTCAAGCATGACTTACCCTAGGCTAAGGCTCCTAATGCTCCAGAACATTCTTTAGAAATGCCTTTTTGCATTTTTCCTTGTTTTATTTATTATACATTAACAATGTGTCTGGCTCTGCATGAGGCAGAAAGAATAAGGTTTATCCCCATGGAAATAGTTGGCAGGAGGTCTACACACTTCTCTCGCTTCAGGCCAGTTTTGAAGTGAGACACATGCCGTCCATCTGAATGAGACAGTCCCCGCACAGACGAGCTTATAGTCTAAATATAATTGATATTATGATGGGGAGAAAAAGGCCATCTCAGATGATTAGATCATTGGGTTTAACACACATCTTATAAAGAAATCACAGTGAAAAATACAAATGACCTGTTGACATTCACTCTAAATACAAATATCTACCTACTCTCATTCTGGGAAAACAGCACTGCATCTGAACCTGTATCTCTGAAAGGATTTTGGCACAGGATAGAACTGGGAAGCCAAAGTATCTTAAAGCATTAATGTTCCAGAGGACTTATATAATTAAAAGGGGAAAGCAAAGATTTCTCCATCATTATGCTCATAATTAAGATTCTGTGAATGCAGAACCACTTCTGTACCGAAGTATTCATATTGGTTTTGTTTATTCATATTGCATTGATGTTAGCAGAGCAGTTCCATAAATCTAGTTAATCATTTAAGGCCTCTTTTGCTTGTATTTGTTTTCTGCTGCAAATTATTATTGATAGAACCAGCTGCCATTAACCTTAAGTAATTGTTAAATAAATGTTTAGTCTTATGAGGAAATTAACATTCAAAGGTTGAGAAATCCAGAGAAGCAACTTGTTTTGCTATCGGTGTTTTTCACAAGACTTTATCAAACTAGAGTGATTTCCTTTTTTCTTAATGTTTAAACTAGAGATCAGTCAGAAGTAATTAAATCAGAATTTATTTAAAGTTCTGTTTTAATCCAACCTCCATTACAAGAAGTCCCTTCTGAGTTGAAGAACCACTAAATTGTTTGGCATTCTCTCAAAAAACATAACAAAGTACAACTCTAAAATAAGCAGCAAATGCAAGATAGATGCATAATCATCTAAATACAGACAAAACATTAATTATCCTGGTAGTGCCTAAAGGTCTCTGTTAAGAACAGGACAGTATGCAACATATGTTTGTACAATCAAGGCTAGAGTTTGTAACTGGGGAATAAGGCATCTCCAGACCTGATGACCAAAACAGTATGCTTGTATTCATAACCAAGGATGTAATAGGAAGCAGCCACTTATGCCTTACAACCAGATACTTCCTTTGTGGAGACAATATTGCTCCTGCATGAAGAAATCCTTCCGCTTATTAGAAGGGAATGTGTTGTGGGTTCCTTGAAGATTGTTAAAACATTATACAGATGATATAATCCATTTAATCCAAAAATCACAATAAACTGCTCACATGGATAATCTCTATCCATATTTTATACATTTTCAAACTTGTCACCTTAAAATAAAAGGGGGACAGCTGCCCTTATTAGGCATCCAAATAAATCACCTTATTTTTTAAAAGTTCTGAATTAAAATAATGTTCAGGGTTTTTGTGAGATCATTACAGCCCTGGCTCCATAGTGAGAAAGAATCAACATCACAACATAGAAGTGTACTTTGGACATTTTGTTTTGGGTTTTTCAATCCCAAAGTAAATACAGTGTTTTCTGGAATAACGGTTAACTGGCTCCAGCTTTCTTCTAAGAAAGAAATATCTCGAACTTTCCCAGAATTTCATCTAATGCACTTACTGCATATGCTGCTAGCAGCTTTTGCTCTAGAGCTCATTCAATTTTGAAAGAGTTGTGCCACCTTTGTAAGGGCTAGCACTAATTAAAGCACTCACCTTCGCAAACCCCAAGAATCTACACTTCCAGATAATGAGGAGTGCTGTCACAGAGCACTTGTTTTGAAATTCCACCTCCCTATTCCCCATCTGGCATAAATTTTTGTTTTGCTGTAATGATTGTTTTTTTTAAACTTCGGCAGCAATGGGTATGTGGTAGGGAGGGAAGAAACTCACCAGCCAAAAGGAATTTCTTCATTAGAAAATGTTTAATCTCTACAAGAGATTGAGCTTCCCACTGATGTAATTACGCAGGCTCAGAATTGGAGATAAAGGAACCTAGTCCCTATGAAATAGTTTCAGATGGCACCCCCTTCATTACAAGTTGTTTCTGTAGGAAAGTTCTTATCTCCTCTGCCTTTTATTTTTGAACTCATGTCACTAGTTTCAATATTTTCTGTTTCATAGAAGGTTCATCAGACTTACCATTACCATCAGACTTACCATGATGCAAACCATGGGCTGTTTTCTACATCACAGTGAAGTTATTCCTGATTTACAGCGGTGTCCATGAAAGCAGAATCAGGGTCTAATATTGTTGTCCTTGGCAATTCTTGGATACAAGGATGACAGTCTTGCAGAAGACAGGAAAGTCATTGGTGAGCCCAGAGGTGACTGAAGAAGCCATGCTGCCTGTTTGACCGCAGACAAGACATACAGTTCCAGAAGGAAGTAGAGGGTCCCAGTGATGTTGAGTCACAGCACTTTCCCTTTTGTTGCTTTTGCCTATTCACCTCTGTAGTGAAGTGAGACCGCTCAGAATAGTTAATGCCTTGCCATACTTTATGACAGCATTGAGGACAATTCAGTGCTCAAGTTAATATTGAGTTAACGTTTATGTTAGTATTGCATTTCTTCAGGTTAGCCTTCAAGGTGTGCCTGAATCCCTTTTTTGCTCACCTTTAAAGAGGTGACCATTGGTGAGCTGGGAGTGTAGGAGGTGTTTCAGGAGCCAGTTGTCAGGCAACATTTTGACATGTCTTGTCCAATAGAGCTGGTGCCATATAAGCATGGCTCCAATGCTGGCAGTCTTTGCTTGAACCATATCTTTGGCACTGATTCATCTGTCCTTCTAACTGATATAGAGGATTTTATGAAGACATCACTGATGGTAATGTTCTAAGGCTTTCAGGTGTTTCCAATGTATTGTCCAGCTTTCACACCCATACAACAGGATAGGGATGACAACAACCTGGCAAATGAGAAGTTGGTGTGAGTCCTGACATCATGATCATCAAAAACACAATTCTGGAGACATCCAAAGGTAGTACTAGCAGATTTTACTTGGTATTGAATAGCATCATCTATGTTTACTTTTTGGGAAAGGTGGCTACCCAGTTCGGGTAAATGCTCAATATTCATAGTTTCATAGTTGCAAGGATTGCCCTCTGATTGTAGTATGTGGGTGAGCAGCTGGGTGGTTTAGAGTAGGCTGGTGAAGGATTTTGGTTTTTGTGAGGTTGACAGCAAGTCCAAGCATTGCATACACTTCACAAAAGCAGTCAAAAGTGACCTGGAGCTCTTCAAGTGAGTGAACATGCATGACATAATCGTCAATGTACTGAAGATTAGTAATGGAGATATTGGTTATCTTTGATTTGGAACATAACCAGTTAATGTTAAAGAGATCCTCGTCCATGTGATACTGGATGCTGACTCCAAATGGAAGTCTACCAGCAATGAAATGTGAAATAACAGATACAAATGGGGAAAAGTGTTGGTGCGATCATGCATCCTTGCTTGACTCCAGTTCTCATGGTGAAGGGGTCCATTTGTACGCCATGGCTTAGGACACTTGCTATCATGTTGTCATGAAGAAGTCTGATGATGGTAATAAATTTTGGCAGCCATTCAAATCTCATTAGGTTCCTTCATAGGGCCTCTCTATTCGCTGAATCAAAGACCTTACTCAGGTCAATGAAGGCCATGTAAAGACCTCTGTGTTTTCCTCATGGCCCTTCTCTTGCAGCTGTCTAGCAACAAAGATTGTGTCTACTGTACCTCTAAATGGTCTGAAATCACACTGGGACTCAGGCAGAAACTCCTTAGCAAGGAGAGTGAGTCTGTTGGAGAGGATCTTCCCAGCTATGGGCAGGAGTGCAATGTTATAGTAATAGATGCAATCCAGTCTATCTTCTTTCTTGAATATAATTGCAAGTCTGGAATCTCTCAAGTGACTGGGAATCTGTTCATGTTTCCAGATTTTCAGAATAATGCCATATAGCTGGTGAGAGGGCTTTCTTCCATCGTGCTTATAAATGTCAGATGGTACTCCAGTAGGACCTTTGCTGTTTTTCACTTACTCAATGGCTTTCAAGACCTTGTGGGGTCTGTAAGGTATCCCTTAATGGGGTGTTGTGGAATGGCTTTGATGGTATTATCTAATGTATTAACTCAGGAGTTATCAACTGGAGGTACGTGTACCCCTGGGGCTACTTGAAAAAGCCCTAGGGGGTATGTGTGGGTGGGTGAGGATGGAGTGCCACCACGCACCATCTCATGCTGCCATGCAGGCACCGCCCACCCAGCCAGATGCAGGGGGTGGGGGAAGCTTGCACATGGCAGCTGCTGCCACTCTGCGTTCAGCTGTGTCCCCCACCCCCTCCAGTCACACCCCCCTTTTTCAGTTCTGAATAAAAACAATTTCTATCAGTGCAACATCTGGCCTTCAGAAGTTGACAAAGGTGTTGTATCAGCCTGAGCCAAGACACAGGAGAAGTATATAAAGTGCATTCTTCCAACTCCTCTGGGAATTCAGCCTGAGTTTATACAGCCAAATGAAGGTGGGATTGCTGCATGTGTTGTTGTACCTATGCTGCCTGTAATCCAGCTACCTCAGGTAACAGTAGTGGGGAAGGCACAGTGGAATGGACATCAGTATAACTTAGCAAGCAATGCAAGTATACCTAGGTCCTCTATGGGCTTTTATAGCCCATGCAGAAGCCTGTGGCATTACAATCTGACATTTCATTTCAGACCCATCTGTATCAACAAGGTGTTGTTTCACTCACCAGTCTCAGGTGACCAGCTCTGTCCTGGAATGTGACAATTTGTTAGCAGAGCACTGAAATCTTACTGTACTCGGCAGTGTTGAATGAGGGAAAGAGGTTCCAGTGGTTAGGGCCCTGCCCTTGGGTTCACTTCCCTGTAGGGGCCTAATTAGAAAGTTTTATGCCCTGGGCAATGGCACAAAATGGATCAGTAGCTGGCCTGGCAGAGGCAGCAGGGTGGATGAAAACTGGCTTCTAAGCCAGGGTCTGGCGATGGTGCCTCTCACATTGACCCTTAGTTATGTTACTGCTTTCTCTTTGCCTCAGGTAGCTGCATTACAGACTGTAATGCACTGAGATCCTGCAGTAATGAAGCTGTATAAGTCCCTTAGAGTGAAGGGAATAAGATGGTAACTGACAGTTGCTGGGCAAAGTCCAGTTGCATGGATTCTAGAATTGAAAAACTGAAAGGATTTTGAGGACTAAGAGTGATCAAGATGCAAATAAGCATAGTTTTTGTCTTGTAGTGGACTAATGCTGAGGAACTCTGCATGTGTCTACATGTGCATTAATGTGCTTTTCCTAATGCACATTAAATTTAGTATCTCCAATGTGAGGTACTAAATTAATATGCATTAGGCTGTGCTAATGCGCAGCAGTGCAAATGCTCACTTTTTAGGTGACACTTAATCCACAGTAGCCTATTTTATAGCGCATAAGCAAAATCACACATTTTTATGCCACTTTATGTCACTTTAATGCACAGTAAAATAGGCCACTCCACATTAAAGCACATGTGTAGATGTGACTTCTGAGGAACAAAAACAGCATCTAGCCACCACTGTGATGCAAAGTCAAAAGCCTGCCCATGCCAAATGGCCCATCAGGAGAGTGTGGTTAAGGCTCTCCAGTTTGTTTCTATAGAAGAAAACGGACTGATGTAGGCAGCATCAAGTCTGGCTGCCTTCGACTCCAACAGCTGAATGACTAGCTATCATCTGCAGCTGGGTCAGCTGGGGGAAACTTTTGACATGAATCCAGAGCACAGTCAAACTTATACCTGCAGAGCCACAGCAAGCTACTTCAGTTGCTTTTCCACATGATACCCTATAAAAGCTTACACACTTTATTCAGTTTCTTATTGGTTTCCCAGAATCATGGCTTCCGGGTTCATTTATGAAAGGTTTCCCCCTGAACCTGAATACACATGGGAACCAAGAAACTATTACCTTCCACCTCATAAGTAGGAATGGTGTCATAAAGACCTTAAGGTCCAGACTGACAAAAGAAGCTGGGCATTGGAGCACAGCACGGCAGATACAGCCCACCTTCCATAATGTGCAAAGCCATCATGCCACACTTGTAGCTAGAACCAAATCTAAATAGATCACTCTTCACGTTTACAACTCAGGGAGCCTAATCAGATGTTTAAACCCATACATTAATCCACAGAACGTTTCCGTTAGACTGTTTGAGCACAGTGTTAGAAAAGATGCCCCCTGTAATAGGACCGCAAAGCTATTCTTTCTAGACGGTCTGAGACTGATGATTCTATTACACTGAAAAACAAACCAATAAACACAAAGCTACAGCAGGACTAAGGCACATGCATTTTACAGGTCTCTCTGATGTCTTTTGGGGTTTTTTTAACTCAAGATACTGGCATGGCTTAGGCTGCAGGGAATGCTCATGGTTGCTTCATGAGCAGTGGAGGTAGGGCAACAAATGGCACAGCGCTGGCTGCCAGCCAAGTACAGCAGTGTTCTGTTTGCACCATGCCAATCCTTTTGTCACTTGTTACAATTCAGTGTTATCTCCACTCCAAAACATTGAGACCATCTGCCTACACATGACACTGATGGCTATTATGTGGCAATTGCAGCTGTGTCCCAGATACCAATTACTATACTGTCGAATGACTAAAACCAATTCATTCCCCACATCAGTCTTTGAATTCCCTCCTCCTTCTCCTCACTGTTATTCATTTAAGTGAATGACAATTGTTTGGATACATGTGGGAAGAAAGCAAACAATGATTAATGTAGCATTAACCCTCCCTACAGTCACCACTGGCAATTAGAAAAATCAAATGACAAGAATTGAGGGAGCTTTCAATCTTGTTATTGGTAGGCTGGAGCACCTCCTAGTGGCCCTAGTTGGTATCTGCACCCCCTGTGCTAGTCCCTGTACATCAAACATGCTGTTAGGAGCTTCCCTTCCCTGGCAAGTATATAATTTACCATATTAATCTGAATCCAAGACAACTTCAAATTTAAGATGACCCCCAATAATTAGATGCTGTGCTTGAAAAATGTATAAATGTTATAATTTTTCAAGTACAGAATCTAATTATCAGAGGTTCACCCCCCACTGCTACAGCAGGGAAAGCAACAGCTGAGGGTAGGTGGCCACACTTCTTTCCCCTGAAGCCTACCTGCCCCTCACCTGGCAGTGTCTGCCTCCCCTGCCACCTGCTCCCCTGTGCCTGGTCTCTGCAGCCTCTGCTCTCTCCACAGCTGCTGTCCTCCTGCCTGCTCCTCACAACCTCTGTCCTCCCACAGCCCCTTCTGTCACTACCCCCCACAGCCTCTTCCCTCTTTCCTCCACCCCCTCGCTTTCCACAGCCTCTTTCTCCTTCCCCCGCATCTCTTATTGTCAGATGTGCTTCCAGCTCCATTTCTTCCCGGGGCAGTGAACACATGGAAGTGTGGTTCTTCCTTGGCCACATAACAGTGCATGGAGATGCAGTGCATCTCCAGCCCCATGTGCTCCATGCCCTGGGAAGAATGGAGCTGGAGCCATGCCTGACAGTAAGGCAGGGGTGGGGGGTGGAGGGGAGGAAGTAAGAGGCTGCAGGATCAGGCTGAGGTGTGGGGGTAGGTAGCTCTGGTGGTTCTGATTCTATCTTTGACATGGGCTCGGGGCTGGAGTCAGAGTTGCAGCAGCTGCCTGCCACCCGCTATGGTCCACCTTGTACTTGAATCCAAGATGAGGGACTTTCCCCTATGCTGAATGGAAGAAATAGCTCATCTTGGATTCAAGTAAACATAGCTAAATAGGACAGAAGAGAAAGGACGTATCATCAGCTTTTGCATGCAGTGAATGGAGGCACAGAAATTTTAAGGGACTTGCCAAGATTTTGCAGTGTTCACAGTAGCTAGGGGAAGAATCCCACATAGTCTCAGTATACTAACTAGAAACCATCTTTTCTCAACTAGTGCTGCCTGGGTGATGTCAGTCTATTGGGAGCATTGAACTTATCAAGCATTTTACATCACCTGACTGTGGCATGAACCCATGTTTTCCGCTGTCAGTGTCTAATGTGCCTTACTAACATGTTATTATAGAGTGGATTAACTGATACCTGGCGCACATATACATGTGCAGCAAGACTGCTCTGAATCGCTGTAATTACCACGCTCCAGCAGACTTGGTTATTGAGTCTGCTGGAGTGTGGTATTTACCGTACTCCAGCAGACTCTTGTGCCATGGGTATCAGAATCCCCATGATAAAGTGCAGTGGGAGCACTTTAACTAAAGCTTGATCAATGAGCTTCATTTAAAGCACCCCTGCTGCTGTTTTTCAGTGTGGGGATGCTGATACATGTGACACTCTTAGAGCTCCTTTAATTAAAGTCCCCACCTCCCAGAGCATGTGTATAAACACCCCTGGGTTCCAAGGATCAAAGGAATAATCAAGCCTGATTAATGGTGTCATCTCCCAACTAGAAGTGGTTTCAGCTGAAAGTCAGGTTTGACAGGGCACTTGCAGGAGACAATTCCATGACTTCTGGTGTCCCAAAGCTGACTAAGGTTATCATCATTTCTGTCAGCTTCATGGTCCTTTTGGACAAGACCACATCTTGATGCAGTTTGACATCATCATAAGAAAACAATGACAAAAATCTCAGCCTGAGAACAGGCTTGCTGTAGGGGATTATGCCTACACCCAACAGGAAGATAACGAATGCTGATCCCATTCCGTAAATGGGGAGAGGGAAGGAGGGAGCCTTATCTGCAGGAATGGTGTTGACCACAAGGGCTGCAATCTTACTTCCCTTTTATAAGCAGTTTAAAGCGGGGACATTGCAGTCCAAGTTTTAAACATTTTCAGTAGTGCCACAGGAGACAAACATGCCTAAAAGTGCATGATGGTAGGGTTACCATTGCACTTCTTTCCACTTTGGCTGGCACTCAAGGTTCTGACTTAAGGAGTGCCCACTTCACCCTCTTAAAAAGGGTAGTAGTTGGTCCATTTTCACATTACCTTTTTGTTCCCATAGTGCCTTGTACACCATACCAACACAGAAACATGCCACTGGTTTCTGCTGAAGTGCCCCAAGCCCTCACAGCCATCACTGTGTGCTCATAGGACACTCAGGGCATTTGTACACATGCATGTGCCACAGCCCTGGGTGCTTTTAAAAGTGCCCGACGTTGTGATTTGTATATAAATGGTGAAATGCATGTCAGCACTGAGAAAATGGTGGCAGCGCACTTTTCAACTAAAAAGCTATTTTAGTTCAAAAGTGCACCACCACCATTTTCTGCGCTCTGACATACATTTTGCTGTTTATACCATTTTGCCGTTTATAAAAAAGCATGCAACACAGTGTCAACTCACGTGCTCTGCAGACTTGATTAAATCGAATCTACTGTGGAGCACTGGATTCCAGCACATCAGAGCAGACAAAGGTACATGTATAAATGCCTTAGGACACCTATCCATGTGACAGAGCTCTGTTATTACCTGTGCTAATCAGCACAGGTTGGAGCACACTCAATTAATCAGTCTCCTGGAGTGTGCTAATTAGCGGGTTTGAGCAGTCTGGCAGCACTTGTATTCACCATCCCAGTGTTTTAAAATGGTGGCAGGGGTGCTTTCACTAATGCTCAACCATCGAGTTTTAGTTATAGCGCTCCCACCACCAGTTTAAAGCAGGATGCTGAATACCTGTGACACTGTGGGTGCTTTAATTAGAGCTGCTCTAATTAAAGCACCCCCCCCCACCCCAGACCATGCATATAGACACTCTCAGTCCCTAAATATGCTACATCCCATTTTTCATTCCACCTTGCAACATAAGCCAATCTGGGGATAGAGATGTAGGTTTGCTGCTTTTCCCAGTAAGTGCCAAGATCAGGTGAGAGGTGATACTAGGTGGGGGAAACAATTGCTTGTGACTGTTAATGTCTAATCTGTCCCCTGCAGAAAAGAAAGATGGTTTTTTATCTTGGAGCATAATACAGCAGCTTAGATATGAAACACACAAATAGCACTGTAAATGCTGCTGCTTCCTCAGTAGTAAATTCAATTCAGCACCTGACTTATGTGAATTACCTGGCTGAGATAAACTTCTCTAATGTAATGGCTTCTGGGAACAGTTCACACTTTCTTTTACTCTGTTAAACTGATGTTACCTTCCCATGCTGGGCTGCATTCTGGCAGCAATCACTTGATCTGTTGCAGTTAATGACCTCACACTATTTCCATTATAAGCCCCTTTAAAAAGATGCTGCAGGCTTGATGCTAGCATCAAAGTCAAAGAAGAAAAAGCACAGATTTGACCATTTTTTAAAAGTCTGTCTATTACAATTTTTATAAGAAACAGTGAAAACAAAATATTTCCTCCCTCTGGAACACTTTGCTGCAATTCTATTATACAAACTGCCATTATTTCCTTTACATTTACCTTTGCAGACCTCAGTGGAGAATGATCGCATGCTCTTTCACTTAAACTGAAAGGATGTTAAAATAAGTTCACACTAATGTAGTCAGTCACTTAGATTGCTTTTTTAAATGAATTCTAATGTTTATTGTACCTAATACTCATATCTCACTGTATATTAACAATGCAGCTAGGTCTGGGTAGAAAACAAAAATTTTGTTTTTTTGGAAAATGTTGAGGTTTTTCCATTTGTTTTCATGCTGCACTGGAAGAAAAGAAAAACTTTTTGAAATTTCATGACATTGACAGGATAGCCTGCAGCCTGGCAGGGAGGGCACTCACATGACTGTCACATGCCCTGAAGTTGGGCTTTTAAATGTTCTGTGATGTTTTGCTTTTAAAAGCATGTGCACTACTCAATCAGGTACTAGATATTCTGGGATGGATAGCTCACTTTCTCCTAGACCTGGGGGAACCATTCTGATAAAAAACTTCAGTTAAACTGAATCATTTCTGGCAAAATTTCTGGTTTTGACATAATGGGATTTTGAGGAAAAGTCACACATTATTTTCCAATGGATTGATATATTACATTATTGCTATTTGATAGGAAGGGATTTTTAAAAAATCATAAAAAGCCAAAGAGATCCACCAGGAATTGAGGGTCAAAAATCCAAAGTTATGAACCCTAAAAACTTTTGCTCCATTGGCATCTGTCCCTAGCAGCACCAGAACTCTGCAGGCCACCTCCCCTTTCACTATAACATTTCCTAAGTGACTAAACCTATGCTTTTTGCATAGGCGAAGTGGCACCTCAGTTTTGACAGGGTCAAGCAGCTCAGCTTCCAGCCCACTGCTCCATAACCAAAGTGTTCCTCTCTTGTGAAGGGCTCAAGCTAGGAGGCGTATTTAGAGCATCCAGAACACACACTGATGGGCCAGGCTCCACCTGAACTGCAGTGGAAGCCACCATGGTTATTTAAGACAGTGCTGCCAATAGTATCCCAGGGAGTATTCAATGCAAAATATTCCTTGAAGAGGAACAAGATAGATCCCAGATCTCCCTGCTTATGGGCATATGCCCCTAACCACTAGGATACCAAGTCCTGCTTCTTTTTTGTAACCTCTTTTCCTGGCCCAATGTACCTTGAAACCATTCCTTAACAGTAGACTTTGACTTTTTAAATACTTTATTCAAGGGTTCAGGGGTACAACAATGGTGGCCGCTTGCAAGCGAAAGCACCAACAACTTACTACCAACCCAAAACCGAGATCGGACAAGTCTCTTTGTCCTCGGATCCAGAACCCAAATTGGGCAAGGGAGTTAATGCCCACCCAAGTATTACAAAGAGATCCGAGCCACAGCCCGTCCGCAAAAGTGTGTCCCACGCACCCCAAATCCTGGGCCAAAAGAAAAAACCCCGGGCCAACCAAACCACCCACACATCACACCGTGACAGACACCTTCGCTGCATTTCACGTCGTGTCTCACATGCTACGCGGTCGGCGTGCCGGCCTCCTTAACAGTAGAAGGAAAGAAGGAAATTGATCCTGGCATCCCACTTCCTGTATGCATGCTCTAACTTCCAGGACAAACTATAAAAGATCAACAGTGGTACTATCACAAACTTCTTTTCCTCCTCCAGCTATGCTTTATATTAGTCCCACCTCCAGAGAGGGTTTCAGTTTGCAGGCACGAATCAGGCACCTAGACCAGGTACAGATGTTACACTTTTACACTTTTAAGTGATCAGAATCCTGTCTGTATCCATAACAAACAGAAGTTTGGCACACATAGACTGGTTTAAAAATGGTGGAACCTAGTCTAGATTTACACTCCTCCACTAAAGGGCTGATATGTGTTGTGTTTGCTACCAATCAAAACTACGCTGCTTACAGAAAACCATATAATGTAGATCAATTCAACGTCAGGCTTTTGAATATCTCTGCCTAGCTCTGCATTCCAGTAGGTGAGATATTTAAGATACACTCCAAGCCTCAGCATTTCCCTGTTGGCCAGCCTAAGGCAGCTCCCTGCTCTGGGTCCTGGCTATCCACTCTAAGATGCCTTGCTCTCCCATGCACTCCATACAGAGCTTAGAGGCCTATCCTGGTTCTGGATTCAACTCCAAGCACCAACTATCCAAACTCTAGGTGTTGCAGTACCAAGCACTGTGTCACCTACATCCCTGTGTGGATCCAGACCAGTAGTTCTCCACCGTTTTTGTACTGGACCCATTTGTAAACATCAATGGCCAGTCCCCACCCAGTGCTCCACACTCCTGACCTGCTGCCCCCTGTCCCCACTGTGTGGGACAGGGGATGGGTATGTAGAGCAGAAGACCGTGTGTGGGGCCGAGGGGACCCCAGCAGCCCCTTGCAGGCTGGAACTCGGACAGACTACAACAGAAAAGCCATGGTTTCCCATATTTTTCTCCTTTAAAGGAGAACCCATTTCTAAAGTTTGTTTGAGACCCTTTCATATATTTTTGTGACCCATTTTTGGGTCGTGACCATGGGTTGAGAAACTCTGATCTAGACCATAGCATTTTGTACAACTCCACATTTTGGTAGAATGAGAGATATAAGCAAACAACTGCAATTGTGATTACTGAAAATACCTAGCATTTTCTGTCTCTAACTTTTTTTCCTCAGAGACTCATGATTACAGTCTGTCTTGCTGCCTTTGGTAGCCTGTTAAATATTTAAGAAATGGTTGTATCTTGCTGGTAATCCCTCCAAATGTTACAGCAGGAGCCACATGGTAAGACAGAAATCTCACAGAGGGAAGGCAAGGGGGAAGAAGTCTGAAGTTCACGCAAGTAGCTATAGCTACATTAAGATCAGGTGACATGAAATTGATCTTTGTGCTTAAGAATAATTTAATCCATTCCTTTCTATTTTGCAATCAGAAGATCAGATTTCAAATGTCATTTTCCACTGTTCTCTTTTTCCCTTGCCTACAAAACACCAAACATGGAGCCTTAGATAAAACTTCTGCTCTCCCCTCTAACCTCCACTCTTTAGATTATTAAGCATTTATTTCAAGTATATTTCTCAAAAAAGTGAAAGAGTTATAAGACAGGTGCACCCCCAGAGGAGAAACCCCAAAATCAAGGGATACTTGCCCACTTTAGGACTCTGGACTCCAGATGAACAATGCCAATGGGAGAAACCCATGTGGTTCATCAGCTGCGCTTATATACAGCTTGAGCCAGTGGGTGATGTCACAGATGATCCCAGGCCAGCTGGTATAAAAACCGGCACCAGCTGGGAGCCAGGGAGAGTGGGAGAGGCAGCGGAGGCTGCAGAGGCTCTCCACACCGGTGGCAGGCAGTGCCAGCAAGAAAAGGGAAGAGCACGGGGAAGCACTGAGGACAGAGGAAGCTCCCCACACCGGGCATTTACAGACCGGGTTGTGGGAGAGAAATTGACCCAGAGAGAAGTGGAGGAAGCACTCAACCAAGGTAGAGAGTGAATTAGCATAGGGGGATGCGGCCAGGCATAGGCACTAGGGCAGGTAGAATTATGAGACTGTTCAGCCTGATCTCCTTCTTTTCTTTACCAGTCTTTTCATTTCTGTGTGTCCTTCCTTTTCATTTTCTTCTGGCCTGTGCATATTCCTTTTTTGTCTTCTACTTTGTTTTGTTGTTTTATTTTATTTCATTGGTAACCTGACTGAGAGGTCTGAGCGACAACTGAATAACAAGGGCCGCTCACAAGAATCGACAGGCAGCCGGCACTGAATGGGAGAGACCTGCAGGAGAGAGAAACACCTAAAGGACCTGTAGTCCACTAAAGAGGAAGAAGAAGACCCAATACTAGAAAGCATGCAACGGGTAAGGATCATCAAGACTGGAGAGAAAGCTGCATCAACATCAGGTGGCCTATCAGAGGATAGAGTATGGAAGAGGTGTAGGGGGGATGGAGCCCCATGAATATCTGTCAGGAGGAACAACCAATCTCAAGGGACCGTAAATGGAAGACCCCACCACTGAAGATACACACAAAGTTGTGGCAGGATAGTTCTGGGGTCCTCCTCAGGGTGATCGGGGCACCTGTCGGAGATTGCATGAAGCCTCTCTGCACCTGTTACCAGGCACCCACGCCAAGGTGGCGTGTGAATGAATATTTGGAGTGAGGAGGGCACAACAGAAATTGGTGGACTACAGCTATTCTCACTATAATGGTGAAGGATTGGCACCTTTCAACCTGAGTAGGGGACCAGGCACAGCTGTGCTGCACCCAGAGAACAGCAAAGAATGAAGGGTGAATCAGTGATCTCTTTTACCTCTCCCCCTTTGCTGTGGGAGAACGTAACCAGAAACGCACCTTCTGTTATGCTCACATCACTTTCTAGGCTGGTTCTGCTCTGTGGTGCCCTATTCCTACCCAGCTATGTGGAAGGGCAAGAGTTGCTCACTGGCTTCCTTTTTCCCCATGTGATGCAGAAAGCCCTCCAAAAAATATCAGGGAAGCATGGCTGGTTAGGTGGCAGGGTAAAGGGGATACAGGGTTTGAAGGAGAGATGTGACACAGCAAGGTATATATAGAGCCCCTCTCCATATAGATAGGAGAATAACAAAAGAGTAGGCCTTATTGATTATGATTTCATAAAATGATATGTAGCATTTGTCACCTGGACTCATCAAAGTCTGAAGAGAATGACATTTTTTCCATCCTTTCAAACACTTCCTAATTCTGGCAAAAAATAGTTATGAAGAGAGACAGGTAGTGTATGTTAGTCTTAAGAAAGGCAGAAGGCAGGGCAGGATGGCAGCCATTGGTGGCGGAAGGCCAAGGCTAAGGGAGCTTAGCCCCCTGAAATGTAGAGAGTCCAGGCACAGGCTTCAGATGGCTGCAGGGGTGGTGGGGGGAGGTATGGGCTTGGGGAGTGCAGACAGAGACAAGCAGCCAGAGACTGCAGGCAGCCAGAAACTCAGCCTAGCCTGGCTGTGTGTGGAGCAGTGCCCAGCTGAGCAAATAAATGTGTGTACAGGAAGGGGTACGGGGATGGGAAGGGGCATGGGGGGTGCAGATCGAGGCCCTCATGGTGGGGGTGAATGGGGCTCCGGGGCCAGTTGTCGGATACTCACTGACTGGACGGCTCATACAAGGGCAGTCAGAGGCCTCCCACTGCTGCCCGCACCCCTGGGGCAGGCACAAAGGATACGTGCCTCCCCCTGATCTGTGCTGTGTGTAGGGCGCAGCTGGCTGCTGCTGCAGGCTGTGGACCACCCCGACTGCTGGTGCTCCAGCAGCCATAAGACACAATGTGCCTCCCACCACTAGGCAGGCAGTGCAGCCAGCGCTCAGGAGGCACACGGCATTGTGCAGCTGCCAGGGCATAGATTCATAGATGCTAGGGTCGAAAGGGACCTCAATAGATCGAGTCCGACCCCTTGCATAGGCAGGAAAGAGTGCTGGGTTTAGATGATCCCAGCCAGATGCCTATCTAACCTCCTCTTGAAGACCCCCAGGGTAGGGGAGACCACCACCTCCCTTGGGAGCCCATTCCAGATTTTGACCACTCTAACTGTGAAGAAGTTCTTCCTAATGTCCAGTCTAAGTCTGCTCTCTGCTATCTTATGGCCGTTATTTCTTGTAACCTCCAGGGGCGCCTTTGTGAATAGAGCCTTACCAATTCCTTTCTGCACCCCCATGATGAATTTATAGGCAGCCACAAGGTCACTTCTCAACCTTCTCTTGTGGAGGCTGAAGAGGTCCAGGTGCCCTAGTCTCTCATCGTAGGGCTTGGCCTGCAAGCCCTTAACAATATGAGTGGCCCTTCTCTAGACCCTCTCCAGGTTATCCACATCCCTTTTAAAGTGTGGCACCCAAAACTGCACACAGTATTCCAACTGCAGTTTGACCAGTGCCCGATAGAGGGGAAATATCACCTCCTTGGTTCTGTTTGTCATGAATCTGCTGATGCATGATAAAGTGCAGTTAGCTTTGCTGATGACTTTGTCACACTGATGACTCATGTTCATCTTGGAGTCCACAAGGACTCAGAGATCCCTTTCTGCTTCTGTGCTGCTGAACAGGTCATTTCCTAGGCAGTAGGTGTGCTAGATATTTTTCCTCCCTAGGTGCAGCACTTTGCATTTCTCCTTCTTAAATTGCATTCTGTTGTTTTCTGCCCATTTGTCCAACCTGTCCAGGTCTGCCTGTAGTTGTTCCCTGCCCTCCGGTGTGTCCACTTCTCCACAGTTTTGTGTCATCTGCAAACGTGGACAGAGTACACTTGTCCAGGTCACTGATGAAGACATTGAAGAGTATCGTTTAAAGGACTGAGCCCTGCGGGACCCCACTGCCCACATCCTTCCAGGTTGATACTGACCCATCCACCACCACTCTCTGGGTACAACCCTCTAGCCAATTTGCCACCCACCGGACTGTGTAATCATCCAAGTCACAACCTCTTAATTTGTTCACCAGTATGGGGTGGAATATTGTATCGAAGGCCTTCTTGAAGTCTAAGTAAATGATATTTAGCCCTACTCCTGTGTCCAGGTGTTTTGTAACCTGTTCATAAAAAGAGACAAGATTAGTTGGGCATGACCTACCTGCTGTGAACCCATGCTGGTTTCCCCTCAGCATAATTTTTCCTGCTGGGCTTTCACATATATGTGCCTTAATAATCTTTTCAAAGACTTTACCAAGGATGGAGGTGACACTGACTGGCCTATAGTTGCCTGGATCCTCTTTCCTCCCCTTCTTGAAAATAGGGACCACATTGGCCCTTTTCCAGTCCTCCAGGACCTGGCCCATGCACCACGAGTGCTCAAATATTTTTGCCAGTGGCTGTGCAATGACATCAACCAGTGCCTTCAGTACCCTCGGATGGAGCTCATCCGGACCTGCCGACTTAAATGCATCCAGTCCTTCCAAGTGACTCAGCACCATCTCAGGGTCAACACTTGGTAGTCTGGCACCCAGCTGTTGTCTGTCTACAATCTCATTGTGAGACTTGTCTTGCCCCTTGTTTAGGAGCACTGAGGCAAAGAACTCTTTGAGGAGTTCAGCCTTGTGCCCCCTGTCTGTCACCAATTGCTTTTGCTCATTCATTAGTGGTCCTATTCCACCCTGGGTCTTCATTTTACTTCCTATATACCTGAAAAACAACTTTTTGTTATCCTTAACTTGGGATGCCATCCACAGCTCCATGGTAGCTTTGGCCTTTCTAACTGCCTCCCTACAATGGTGAGCTGAGGTATACTCCTCTTTAGTAATCTCTTCCTGTTTCCACTGCTTATATGCCCCCCTTTCTGCCCTCAGGCTGCTCTGGATTTCTCTGGTCAGCCAAGGAAGCCTCTTGGCCCCTTTCCCCTTGCATCGGGATTGTCTCCCTCTGTGCCCAAAGGATCACTTCCTTGAGGCACAGCCACCCTTCCTGGGCTCCCATCTCGCCAAATCTTACTCTGCAGTTCATCACTGACTAAACACTTGAGCTCGCTAAAGTCAGCCTTCCTAAAGTCTAGCACTTCCACCCTACTAGTTACCTTTCCCACTCTGTGCCTTATGTTGAATTCTATTATTTGGTGGTCACTGTCCCCCAGGTGACCATTGATCTGTAGGTCCCCTACCATGTCATCCCCCATTGCCAATACCAGGTCCAGTAAGGTATTCCCCCTAGTGGGACAATGTACCTCCTGCATCAGGTGGAGGTCCTGTACACAGAACAGGAACCTGCGTGAACAGTGGGAGCTGTCTGCATCTCCCAGCAGATGTCAGGGTAGTTTACGTCCCCCATGACCCTAGTCTGTATGGTCTCTGGAGTTCCAAATCTAGTTCTTCCCCTTGGCGTGGGGGTCTGTAGCAGACCCCTACCACCAAATCCTTTTCCCCTTGACCTCCATGTGTCCTAACCCACAGTCCTTCTACTTTCTCCTCCTCCGATTCCATTTTGATAAGAGTCCCATCCCTGATCAGGTAATCAAAGCACAGGGCTTAGAAAGAGCTGCAAAGGTGGGGTAGGTCCCTGCTACCTTCCCGACTCACTGATGGGGCAGCTATCAGCTATGGATGGGGCAATGGAGGGCAAAGTCTCTTGCCCCCCATTGGGGAGCCAAGCCATGATCTCCCCACTGTCAGGGCAGGGGGACATTGTCTGCACCCTGGCAGCAGGCAACCCCTGGGAGCATGGTGTAATGTCCCAGCCCTAGCTGTCTCCTGGGCTGGTGCTCCCTGACAGCCCCTGGACTAGCACCAAGTGGGAGCCTAGAGTTCCCCTTGGTGGTGGCAGGGGCCCATTACAGGGCCTTGGGAATTGGAAGCAGTGAGCACCAAATCTGATCCTGCATCCCTGTATGACACCTGCCTGTAAGCATTTACTCACAAGTAGTTTACTCACAAATAAACTGATCCCGGATCAAATGCATGTGTAGACGTGCCCTATTAGACTTAATGCAATCCAGCCTGCTGGTGATTTCTTGGTTTGCAGTTTTGCGTTCAAGCTTATACTTCTCTGAATAAGTTAGACTATAAGTAGGGATCTACCAGAATCTGTGAAATCTGTGGGGGGGGAAAAAAGGCACTAAAAATAAAATGCTGGCTCCCCAGAGGGAGCTGGTAGTCTTCATAGCAGTGCAGCAGTCCATGGCTGTGGGGGAAGGGAGTTGTTCAATTTAAGGGCTGCCAGCAAGATGGTTGCCACCCCTGCCCCTTGCCGCTGATTAGCTGCAATGGCTGCCTGTCATGTGGGTGGTCCTACTGCTGTCCACCAGTCGGTAGCAGGAGGTGGGACTCCATAATGTACAGCCCTCACAGCCAATCAGTGGCAAGGGGTGGTGCTGTATGACAGGCATTCCTTGCAGCCTATTAGTGTCAAGGAGCGGGACCAATGGGGCCCTTCAGCCAATCAGAGGGGTGTGGGGGGGGGGGAACTTGCCATGCTTTGTCCATGAAATGGCTGCCAGACCCCACATTCTGCCCATGAAATCAGCTGGCAGCTGCCTCAAATTTGGTAGGTCCCTATCTATAAGGTGCAATGCTGCCCTGCCTTCTGCTTAACAATTACTAGTCTGTCTACCAGTGACAACACTACAGACCTAAGACTAAAAGTTGAAGATTTTCTCATTTGCCAGTGAAACAAATCTGTAGCCAGGGCGGAATATGGAAAGAGGATTGGGACTAACATGTAACACAGCTACTCCCTAGGTCTCTAGAAGATGCTCACCCACTGCCTTGTCTACCATGAGTCCAAATAATTTATGTAAGAATGCACAATCATTTCATTCAGGTCTGCTTCAGTGTCCTTTTAGCAGGCCAGAATCCCAGGCTAAAGGAGGCAGCAGTGACTAAGTCTGGGGAAGAAGGAGATTAGAAACAGCCTAAGTGAAATATCATTTAGAAAACCTGCTTTTGTCTAGGCCTATTATATACATGAAAATGGTATATCAGACATGAAAGAGGTCAATGAACATATGGAATAAAGAGAAGTTATCTGTGAAATTTAGAAAGGTTAGCAGAGGGGGCAGGTAACATGTAATGAGCCACACAGCTATGATTGTATGATGGGGTGGTCAGTTAGTTTTTTTTGTCAAATCAGACCTTTGGCAAATCATATAGGCCCAGATCTGTAAATGTATTCAGACATCCCACTGAAATCACTAGAAATTGTATCCAGGCCTTCAGTCTCTCTGGGCCTTAGTCTGCAAATATAAAATGGGGATTATTGTACCCCCAGAGAGGAGTGACACACCACAGATTGTTGCATACTGAAGTAAGGATGGATGCAAGACAGCTGTGCCTTTGGTTACTGTGCGCTCCTCTCATGGAACTTTTCATACACTGTGGAGACATCTAACAGCCAAACACTTAAACTATAGATGCATGTCACTTTCTATCGTCACTGAATTAATTCATCATTGCTCCTTCTGGCTGTAGAACCCATCACCCTTGAGAGAAGCTATGAGACATAATAGTTCTGTTCTTTATTAGTTATTTTGCAAAGCACTTAAACAGTCGATCAGATTGAGGTCTTTATTTCATTAAATTAAAATGTTGAGACTCAGGCGGGCCACAAACACAAAAAACTGCTTTCCATTTCATTATCTTTATCCAACCTCTGAGTCCCCAAACGTTTTTCTTTCCCTTTTTCTTAAAAATAATTCTTTTTGTGCTTTTTCGAATCAGACAATATTAAATATTGAACTGCAGGGGCTTATTCCAAGTTAAAAGCAAACAAAACTATTCACAGTTCCAAACAGCATAAATAATGTCACAAATGGATTTAGTATTAATTTGGTGCAGACTCTTGCTCTGTGTGCCATGTTAAACACCGCTGGTTTCAATTTATTCCTCACCTCAGGGTAAGTTCCAACCCTAGATTAATGTCATTTGATAAGAGAATGCAATTTTAGAAGACATATTTCGAGCTGCCACAGAAAATATTTGATGAGTACCAAGTAAGAAGGATAAATCTCTGAAACTATAAAACAAATGCCCTGGTTTACTTTCTGAAACAGCTACAAATATTTTCAGGAATCAAACTGTCAACCAAAACTTGAGAGAGAAATTAATATTGTGTCAGTGACAGTCCTTCTAAACAAGCCAAGTGTCATTGAGGATCTGAGTGGGAAGACCAGGATGTCGGTACCATCCATTGAATATATAACCTGAGTTGGTATGTAAGATAATTATAGCTTTCATTGCATATAGCAGCTTCTTTGCATTTTATTGTTGATGCAATTTAATTTTCTTCTTTGACTAGGTATCTGGCCTACCAGGTGGGCAAAGTACTAGATATAATATATCTTGATTTTAGTAAGTCTTTTGACATAATCTCATCGAACTTTCTTATAAACAAACTAAGGGAACATAGTCTAGATATAATCACAATGCACAGCTGGTTGAAATATTATTTTCAAAAAGTAGTAATTATTGGTTCTTCATTTGACTTGGAGGTCATCTCAAGTGGGGTTCCATAAGGGTCTATTATGACCTAGTTCAATTCATTATTTGCATTAACAACATGAAGAGAGAATAAACTTCTAAAAAACTGTGAATGAGACCCATCTAGGATGGGTTGAAAGCACTCTGGAAAACAAAATCAGAATTCAGAATGATTTGACAAATAGAAGAGATGACCCAAATTCAACCAGGTGAAAATAAATAAAGGCAAGTGCAAAGTGTTACATGTAAGGAGGAGCAAGCAATGCAAATATGCAAAATTAGGGAACAATTGGGTAGGCAGAAGTGTGCTCGTAAAAAAATTTGGAGGGGGTCCAGTGAACAATAAAGTCAATGTAAGTCTACAACTTGACACTTGCAAAAAAGGCAAATTTAATTCTAGGATGTATTAAAAGGTGTGCCATGTATTAGACACAGAAGGAGATGATTCTACTTAGGTCAGAGGTTCTTGTACAGCTTTGGGCACCACATTTTCACGAATCGATTCTAGAGGGTCCAGAACAATAACAAAAGATGTACGATCTAAAAAACATGACCTATGACGAAAAGCTGAAGAAACTGGTTTTGCATAGTGCTAGAAAATTCCTGATGTTATAAATAATGAGATAAAATACTGAATTCAGGAACAGTGTTAATGCCCCCAGTTCAGAGGTCAAACCCCCCAAAACACACATGTTAATGCAGCAATATAAAAACTCAAACTTACCATGCTCAAATTATCCAAATAACAGAAGTCAGTTGGAGTGGACATCTACTTTCATCACAGTCTGACAGAACAGTCATGTGTACTGACCTGGTACAAACAACAGGATCAGCCCAGACAATTTTTGACGTCATAATCACTCAGCCATCCTGATCTCAAACTGATAGTGCTCCCCAAACTGCACCTTGTTTATTCAGTGCAGTGGCAGTGAACCAATCAACTTGCTCATACGCTCTTTTGTGGACCAATCAGCTGCCACTGTTAGGTTCTTGCCCCTCTCTGGGTGTGTCTACATGAGTTGCTTTACTGCACACTAGAGCTAATTACTGTGCAGTATGCATCTGCATCTACATGTGCAGGCAGTACTGTGCATTAATTGGCTCTAATTGAGAGTCAATTTGCTACCTGCAAATGCAAGCAGTAAATTTACTCGAGATTAGTAACAGTGCAGTAGTACATGTGTAGATTCCTGACTGGAAGCAAATGAGCTCCTGGTTAGCCAGGCAGCAGGGGGTGAGAATAGGAGCTGCCTGTTGCCAGGGTGTAGGGACAATGTCCTCCTGCTCCGGCAGCAGGGAGCTCCCAGTCCAGGCTCCATTGTTGTAGGGCTGATGCTGGAAGATCCTTACCTCTCAGCACCAGCTCCATGGTTGCAGGGCTGACACTGGGAGATCTTTGTCTCCAAGCACCAGCTCTGTGGAGTGAGGGCTGGGAACTGTCCTGGTTAGTCCCAGCCCTGTGCTACAATCAGGCAATTGAGGTGCAGAGCTTGAAAAGAGCTGCAGGGTAGGAGCAGGTCCCAGCCCCATCCACCAGTGGGGCAGTTAGCAGCCACCCCGCAGCTGGGCAAGGAATCCCTGCCCAGCTGGAGGGTCGCTGTTAGCTGCCCGACCAGGAGATTGGGGTAGGGGGCTGGGACCTGCCCCTCACCTGCAGCTCTTTCCAAGTCCTCTGCTCCCCCCTGGGGACACTGTCCCTGCATCAGCAGCAGACAGTCGTTCCTGGGGCAGGGAATAGTGTCCCATCCCTGGCCAGGAAACAGCTGTCTCCTGGCTGGATGCTCCCTGCCAGCCCCTGAGCTAGCACCCAGAGGGAGCCTAGAGCTCCCCCTGCCTGCTGCAGGGGGCCAGTGCAGGGCCAGGGATGGTGGGAACAGATTTCTGCAATGAGCATTACATCTGCTCCCAGAATACGTAGACACCTTCCTAGTGGACTTTACTTACAAGTAGTTTACTTGGCTATAAACTGATTCCAGATCAAATGCATGTATAGACACACCCTCCAATGACTAACCTACTGCAACTTCCCTTTATGACCTCTCAGGCCAGTAACTGAATACTATAACTAATACAAATACATCCCGTCTGTCATCTGCAAATGTTACAACTGTCATCCAACATGTAAAATGTTATTAAAGGGGAAACGATCAGCTATTCTCCACAGCCAGTGTGGGACAGACAGGAAAAATATGCAGGTTAATCCACAGCAATGAAGATTTTGGTTGGATATGAGGAAAAACTCTTTATGTGTTGGTTGGTGTGAAAGCATGAGATAAGCTACCTGGGAATCTTTTACATTGGAGGTTGTTACGAACAGGTGAGGCAAATATCTGTGAGGTATGGTCTTGGACTATTGATTCTGTTGCAGAGCAGTGGGTTGGAAATGATAAATTCTCGAGATCCTTTCTAGACATACATATATAAATCAAATTCTGGAGCCAGCCCTAAAGCAGAGTGCTGGAACTTCTGCCTAAGCCCTCACCCAAGCAGACTATGGAAAGACAAGGGAGATGTTCCACGATTCCACAACCACGTGCCATGATATACAGAGCTCTAGTACTTTATGCTTTGGAATGGTTAAGCCAAAACCAAGTGCTTTTGAAATCCCAAGTCTTCCTGCTCCCAGGTCTACAGGAAGGGAAAGTCTGATGTGTTTGTGAAGGCACATTTTCCTTACCCTATCCTTAGTAGTAATATGGAAGGTGTCTTAATGATTTGGATGGGGCAGTGAAAAGCTCACTGGCCAAGTTTGTGGATGACACCAAGTTATTGGGCAGTGTGGTCACGGCAGAAGATAGGTTGCAGATACAGGTGGACCTGAACAGGCTCAAGAGTTGGGCAGACTGGAACCAGATGATGTTTAACACTTCCAGGTATAAGGTGCTCCATCTGGGGGCAAACAACCCTCAACATACATACAGGGTCAGTGGTGACAGCTTACTTGCACCATGGCCAAAAGGGACATAGGGGTAATGATAAACCATCACATGAATATGAGCTGTCAGTGCAAGGCGGTGGTCAACAGGGCAAACAACATGCTGGCATGCATCAACTGATGCATCTTGTGTAAAACTAAGGAAGTGATACTCCTGCTGTACTCCACACTGATGAGACTGTAGCTGGAGTACTGCGTCCAGTTCTGGGCACCACACTTCAACAAGGACGTGGAGAAACTTAAGAGGATCCAGAAAAGTGCCACTCATATGATCAGGGACTTGCAAGACAAGCCATATGAGGAAAGGCTGAGGGACCTGAGTCTCTTTAGCCTAAAAAAGAGAAGGTTGAAAGGGGAACTGATAGCGGCTTACCCCTATCTCAGAGGAGTGCATCAGGACCTTGATAAACAACTGTTCACTAGGGCACCCCTGGGGAAGACCAGGACCAATGGATGCAAACTCCTGGAAGGCCACTTCAAGCTTAATACCAGGAAAACCTCCTTCACCGTCAGGGTCTCCAAACTGTGCAATGAACTCCCTCCAAAGGGGTGGAGCAGTTACCTACCCTGGAGGTTTTCAAGAAGAGACTCGATAGTCACCTCCCTGGGGTCATTTAATCCCAGTTGTCTTCCTGCCTGGAGCTGGGGGGCTGGACCTGATGATCTGCAAGGTCCCTTCCAGCCCGACAATCTATGAATCTAGGAAAATCCATGATGGGTTAGAGAATGCCTGGGCTCTCTTTCAATTCCGAGTGAAGGCAAACTGCAACAGTTTTACCACTAACAAACCTTGTATAATCATGCAACAGGGAAGGGCAAGCAGGAGTTCTGGGCAGTATTTTTTTCCTTTTTAAGACCAATGAATGATTGACTGGCTAACAATGTCCTGTTCCTGAGATTCCTGCCAATTTCCACTTTCCATCATCTGAAATTCATTAGCACAATGTGAGTAATAAAGTGTAACGTGTAAACTTCAGTGCCTTTTCCTGGCATTAATACAGTAAATTACAGGGTTTGTACCAAAGGTAATGAATGATCAAACCATCATTCCATTCAGGTAACAAGCAATGGAAAACAACCATGCCCCACCTTGCCAGGAGGAAAGGACATAAAAAATGAATGTAAAATAACTACTTTATTATAATCACCTGGTTAGTAAAAGCAAGGCAAAATGAATTGCCTGCTAAGTTAAACAGATCCTTCATAAATATATAAATTAGCATCTCTCTGGGACCTTTATTATCAGTTTTTTAAATTAAATAGGATAAGAAATGTTACCACACTATCTACAGCCAGCTTTGCTAACATAGGTAAATGTGATCCCTTTCATTATAGCAGAACAAAACAATCATCTCCAAATGCCTGGTTCTTCCACCCATTGAATAACATCTCCAACTAAGACCCAGGCAAATCATTGTCAAATTGCCACATTTTTCCATTTCCTTTCCTGGGGGCTACTAAAATGTCTGAATCTTTACAGGAAGTTCTAACACAATGGTAATAACCCAAGACTGTCAAAAATGTATGGGACTAAATGTTCTGTGTTTTAAAAATACCTCAAATTTCTCTCAAGATTTAAGATCAAGACATCTTTATCATTTTTTAGTATAAAGTACAGTTTATGGCTTGGATTATATGCCTAAAAAGGGCATGATATGGAATTAAAAGCTCCTTTATAGTCATGCAGCTAATACCCATCTACTCCTTGCCTACAATGGGTGATACTTTCCCAACATACCAGATATTACACAAATGAACACCTGCAGTGAGCATCAGTGCTTATTACTCACCAGTTGCCACCCTCACCTACAGGGCAAGGGGAAAGCTGGGAAAGAACCAAGCCAGACAGAAAAGCCATGGAGGCAGAGTACCTCCTGGAAGAAGAGGGAACATATGGCTGAACTCACACTAAGGAAGGATAGTTGTACAGTTAATTCATTTAACTGGTATTCAGGAAATTCCTGGTCTCTCTCTCTGGCTTTGTGCCAGTCAAGAGTGAAATGTCAACATGGTGGCAAAGAGCTCAGTTTTTAGTGCTGATAAAATAAACCCAGTCTGCCTTCTCTGTTTGTGTCAGTCCAAGAATGGTGGTGAAGGTACCACATGTTCCCAAGCTACTGCCCTTAAACATGATGGAAACCCAGTCTTGAGCATGGATCTGGAAGCAACTCTCAGGGCATGCTCACCCAGTCCATTTCCACAGGTGGCATGGACTGTGCAACAGCAGATAGGCAGGACTCATTTGTTTGGCAGAGTGCCTGAGAGGTTTGCTGCCACAGTCAGAGGTGTAGCATAGCTGTTTCAAGCCTGGAGGCATGGCGATGTGGAGGGCAGCAGAGGCTGCTGCAGTGACAATGATGGCAACACAGCCAAACACACCTGCAGCCATGGTTATTTTTGTACTCCCACCCCAATCACTACAGGTCACATTGTGGATATACCCTTAATCTTAATGTTTTAAGTCCTCTAAATTAGGAGTAATCATAGTTGTTTTGTTTCTCCTGTCAACAGCATGTGCTCTGCAGGCCAGGATTGGTCAATTATGTCACACAGAGCCTAACATAATAGGACCCTGATCCCAATAGGAGCTTGTAGGACCCCTTGTGTTAAGAGGGAACATTCAAGCCATACAACAAAGCACAAGACCAGGAAATTATTAGCTAAATATATTGGGAACAACTGCACAATAGTATTTAGCAGCAACGACTTGCTTAGCTCACACGATTTCTTAATTATTTGTAACTTATGCTACTAAACGTGCTGAAGGTTAATAATACCTAGCTCTTAAATTGTAGGTTACTCCACCTTGCTTCCAGTCTAGAGAGCAGTGGTTTCATATGAGCTGCATTGGCAAGAGCAGAGGTGGTGATGGATGTTGCGGCACTGCATACAGTTCCTGATAATGTAATCTCTAGAGATTATAATAACTTGTACTATTACAGGGAAGTAAACTCTTTTTAGGAAAGCACAACAGCTGTTTGTCCTGTTAAGGGCTGCCCATTAATTGAGGAAAGCTGTAAGGCTTTCAGATCTGTTTTGGTCACTCTGTAAAGGTAATTTTATCTGTTCAAACTCCTTATTCCTAATTTGCTTCTCATTTTGTTGTTATGGACGAAGGCGGTTTAAATAAAATGTCACTGCCACCAAGAGTTATTACCTTCTTCACTTGATATCAAGGCTTGGGTTCTGATTTTTAGAGGTGCTAAGCACCCATTTTCTTCTGAATCAACAAGATTGTGTATGCATTCAGTGCTTAACAATCATGACTCATGGAAGTAGGGTAATGGAGGAAAAGTGTGTTTCTACTATGCATTTTCAATCTTTCTATCTGGCTTTCAGGAAGGTAAGAAGAACACGTATGAAATGTAGATCAGATCAGAGCATCCCTCAAAACTGGCTGTAAGATGGCCACAGCTGGCCCAGGAAGTTCTACAGGATCTGATCAGAGGCTGATTTTCAACCCACCCGCGACATGACAAGAACTACGAGGCCTGTGAACTCAGGAGGATCTCAGAATGTGCATCAAAGGAAGTCCTAAGGCCACGATGGGCCAGCCCCACTTTCCTTGGTATCAACACTTCCTTAGAAGCTGTGGTACCTTTGAACAGGCAGCTCACCCCTCCTCAGACATCTCCACTTCCCCCTCATGCACACTTTGGGCTTGCCCCAATTTTCCTGGTGGTCTGTCTGCTAGTCCTGGAGGAGTTCCCTGAATGGAATGATAGGAAGAATTGGTTGCATTAGCATGCAGAGACACCCTTCCTTCTCAGATGGGGAGGCCAGTAAGGTACCTTCCCCTTCCT
>NW_017728912.1:30894723-30902361 GCF_001723895.1 Crocodylus porosus | reverse complement strand
GGGTATTCAAGAGAAGGTTGGATGTGTATCTAGCTGGGGTAATGTAGGCCCAGCACTCTTTCCTGCTTATGCAGGGGGTCGGACTCGATGATCCATTGAGGTCCCTTCCGACCCTAGCATCTATGAATCTATGAATCTATGATCAGCCAAAGTTGAAGTGAAATGGGGACAGGAATAAATGTAACTGTGGTCTCTCTCCTTCTCTGCTTCTATTCTTCATCTTTCACTCTCCCCTTCCCTCCCTCCTTCTTCCCTTCTCCTTTCATCCTTGCCTTTATTTGTGTGTCTCACTGATCCACTATGCATGCTCATGGGGCCATCCCACTACCATCATGTGGTGGCCAAGTTGCCGGTCCATAACCCTTATGGCTCTTTTGCCTCCCCTTCTGTTCAAGCACAGTACTTTTCCAACATCAGAGGGCCAATTTTCCTCCATCAGCTCCATAATGCAGTCAATCTGAACACACTGGAAACAACAGTTCAAGCTCATTTTCCCCTGAGAAACAATTCTGATGAAACTTTTTTTTTGACCAAAGTGCAATTTCTGCTTTTCTGTTCCTGTAGAGTAAAGTATGTGGACAGTTAATGCTATCAGTCTTGCTACCCATGGAAATTATGACAGCTCTCTGATATCACTTAAAGGTTACCACCGATAGCATTTACTCTGTTATGTGCACACAAAGTTCCCTGGATTCCTGTCTTTTGTCTGTCTGACACTACCTATCCACAAGCCCAGAAACCTTAATCTTCATAGATCAACCATTAAAAGACTACCAAAACTCCCAAGAGGAAGGAAACGTCAGAATGGAGGTGGTATCTTCTGCTGAATGGATTAGGACTTTAATTATTTTTGTAGGTCACTAAATGGGAGTCACTGATTGGAGTGAATTACTTAGGAATAAATACTGTGCCAACTCTGCAGCCCCAGAAACTGGGATAAGAAGCAAGGGGGAGTTCCTACTTTCATATAAAAAAATATAGGTGTTTAGATCACAAGCCAATGGGCCAAAGAGAGCAAACAGGTAAAAGGTAAAGAAACATCAACACTGTGGTTACAAATACCCAGTACATTAATTTCCCCCTAATACCTCCAGAAGTGTCCCCAAACAAGCGGTCACTCCTTAGAGTGCTCAAAGAGCAACCTGAAGCTGAGTTCAGTTCTTTCAGTTCCCAGTTCTGGCTGACTGAGCCAGTGAGATCTCCAGCTCCACTGCACACTCCTCTATCAAAAGCTGACCAGGTTCCACATGTATGCCGCTTTCTTCACTTTACTCCAACCTCAAGCTTCCTCTTCCTTTTTCCCTTGCCCCCCAGCTCCTGGGGGTTTCTGGGAGTTGTAGTCCAAATTAATAGTAAATGCTAGGACTGTGCAAAGCTTCGGTAGATGATTCAATTTGGAGGTGACCTATTATGTGACCTGTTGATGTGTTAGCAACATAGACAGAAATTTCACCCCTGTGGCTCTTACTCATTGCAGTTCCCACTGGGAATCCCAATATATTAGTGAACTTAGGTTCAGATAATCCCTCCTTTTCTTCATGGAGCCATCTCTTCAGTTTGATGGTGATAATCATCTCACTTCCAGGTGGTATTGTTAGCTTTTTCTCCACTACCACTTCATATGCCCTCACTTGGCCATCTGAGGCATACAAGGTAATACGTCTCCCCAGAGAGGAACATAAACAATATGCAACATTCATAGCAACCTGATAATTGTTTTGGAGGTCAATGCTTAAAAGGGTATCTTGATTGGGATCCTTTGCTATGAGAATTGTATATGGCATCTGTAAGCCTTGGAAGTTGATGGTTGTACTCCATTCTCCCAGGACTGGAAGTGCTTCTCCACTGGCTGCCTTGACCACTAGCCTACAGGCTTGAAGGCTTCTTTCTGCCTCTGTTGTGTCTTGCTCCCATAGTCAGCTATGTACAATGGACATCTGGGCACCTGAATCTAGGAGAGACTGGCAAGGAACTTCTCCTAGCTTTCCCTCCAAGTAGTAATCCAACTCTGAGACACCAACAGTCACCATCTCATTTTGTTGCATTTGCTAGCAGTAGATAGGCCCTTCTCCACTTCCCACCTCTCTGGGCATTCCTCTAGAAGTGATCACAGCTGCTAGGGTGCTAGCATCCATCAGCTTTCTTCTGAAGACCTCCCAGCTGCTGCAGTCCAGGAGGATTTCCCCTTGCATGTCTAACCCTCCCTAACAAGCTAGGCTGGGTGATATGCCGGATTCTGGATCCTCAGGGTGCCAGTAGCCCTGGGAACCCTCTCAGGCAGGTCTGCTGACTGAGGTGTCCCTTGGAAAGGTGTGTCCCTCAACCTCACAGCCCAAAAGTTTACTTTAAGTCCAATAAAAAATGGGTTTCTTTATTATACACAACTATATACAGAAATGTTTAATCAAGAGAAGAAATTGTATGTATGTATGTAATATCAATAGTTAATAATAAAACCAACAATTGGAATAGGATTTACAAGTGCAACAATAGGTGAATAATTCCACTGCACTGGGTGGTCCCACTTGCATCAAACAACCTCAATGATTACATTCACCTGGTTATAACACTTTAAAACAGTCCCCACCCTCCCACCACCATAACCCAGGTTGATTTCCCTCTTGTCACAATCTCCTTCCCATAACGTAATACAGCTTTAACTGTGATCCACCACTAGGTGGCACAGGCAAGGCTTCTGCTGCTCAGGGAAGGTGGACTCTTTGCTCCTTCTGGTAACTCAGCAAAAAAAAAAAAAAAGTCTCCGATCAGTCACTGCAGGTAATAGGCTTCTTTTGTTTAGTTTCCTTCTGCAAAAACACACCTCCTGCAAACACTAGGTGTTAAGTGTCACCTCACACACCCATGCAGACTTGGGATTCTCACAGCCCACTTCCTCTCTTGGTTCTCTCTCTCCCCCAGTGCCTCCACAAGCAGACAGGGGATTCCCTCTGCAGGTCTCTGTCCTGGCAGTACAAACCTTTCCATCCCAAACAGAGGGCTTCCCTCTGCAGGTCCCTGACCAGGCAGCTTCTCCAGCTAGCTTAACATCCCCTGGCCACTCTTTCCCCGGGTACCTGTGTCCCTGATTGCACCTGGGTGGGGAATCAGCCTGGGTGGTGAATCAGCTTCTCCTGGGATGATTCAGGCTCTCCTCTGTTCTGAAGTCTGCTCCCCAATAAGCCTCAGCTCCATTCCCTCTACCTGGGAGGAAGAAGAGGCTGAGTCTCTGTCCCCTCTCTCCAGGCTGGTATAGCTCTCCTGCAACTTTTATCTTCAGCTACTTTTCCCTCCCTCAGCTTTTTATGGCTCCATAGCTGCCAATCAGAGTCTGGGGTTTGTGAGGGGGGCTTTGGCCGCAGTTCAAATGCACCAGTAAAAAGCATGCATTGTGCACAGCATACCTGCTGTTTGGAAAGCTGTGCACCCTCTGCAAACCTTTTGCTGCCCTTCTCTGCAAAGTCCTTAGGCATAGCTCATCTACTTAGTTTGTAGCCAAGCAAAACTCTGCAGCTGTTACATGTCTGCTCTGGGGCTGGGTTTTCCAGCATTGGTCCAGTTCACCTCAGATTTCTCTCAATGTTTCCATGATTGTTTGCAAGGCTGATGACTCCAGAGCTGGGCATGTGCTCCTGACTTCTCCCTGGCATGCACATGCATCCTTGTCTCAGCATCTTGGGTATCTAGGGCCTACAGTTTTCTCTCTGCTTCCATCTCTGTAGCCAGCCTTATGGCATCATCCAGACTATGAGGCTTCCCCAGCTGACACTGGACCAACTTGTCCCCACTGAAGACATTGAAGATGAACTGGTCATGGACTAGCAGGTCCTGTATTTCAGGGCTGACTTGTGGGAAGGCCTTTATAGCTAATTGTCTTAGAGCAATACCAGCCTCTTGTACCAACTCTGCTGATCTTTTCAAGCTGCATGACTACAGTCAGGACTTGCACCTGGTTCCAAAGGATCCCTGAAGGCCCCCATCTCCAGCTCCATTGTGCACAGAACTGATTAGGTGCCACATGCACACTGCTCTCTCTTGCCCTTACTCCAGCCTCAACCTTCCTCTTCCTTTTTCCCTCCCCCCCCCGGCCCCTGGGGGTTTCTGGGAACTGTAGTCCAAATTAACAGTCAGCACAACTCTGCAGACTGTCCCCTGGTTTCTCCTGCTGTTATACACACTACATGCACATTACAATATTCATCTCAATAAAACCCCCAAAAAACCCCAAACACCCAAAACAAAATTTTCAGAGGCTATTCAACAGCAAAAAAGTGTGGGTTTAATTTTAATATTCACAGGAGATCAATTAATGTATTTCATATGCAAATATGACAGCAGTGACCCTGATTCAGAATGCTTGTTATTTCTGGAGTTGGCATATGGTTCTGTGTAACAGCAGGCATAATGATTGCAATAAATTGGCTCCTAATGCCATGTAATGAACTCTGATTTGTGTTAATTTGGGCATTACTTAGCAATTTCATGTTAATTTTTTTAATCAGTTTTGTAAGACACTGTATTTGAATGCAGTTTCATGTTTGGATTTTTAGGAACACTGTGGAAAAAAAGCATGGCATTTAAATTTGGGGGGGGGGTTGTTGGAAAAAATGTAGCACTAACCAAAATATAGGAGCATAAAAGAGACGGGACAGGTAAGTTCTATCATTCACTAACTCAATATATATGCTCAATATTTTCCTATTTCAAATGTGGATTTTGGCAAATATTTCATAGCTCATCAACATGAATATGCTATTGCTCATTATACTAAACAGTAATTTCTTTTTAACTTATAGGTTTCTAAGCAGTTGCATCCTGAAAGGTTTAAGGATCTGAAAATAAATGTGGCCAATATAAAATCCCTAAGCTTCAAGAGCCTGATATAAAGCTACTTGGACTCAATGGAAAAAGCTACTATTGACTTTTCTGGGCTTAGGATCAGGTCTGAAGCATATTAGTGAACTTGGCTCCCAGTTATGAGGGAATTCCTGACATCAGACCCTATACCCAGGTGGAGTTGTAGGTCTGCCAAAACTAGGAGGTGTGCATGCAGCTGCACTGCATTGCCTTCACTGTAAGATCATAATAGCATGTAAAAAACAATATGTTTGTACAGTGATTGACATTGACATAGTGCAGTTTAGCCTATGTGAAGAGCTATGCACTACTTCCATATAAATACTAAACAGTGCTAATAATTATAACATTACCTAAACTTAGGAAGAAAAGAAACAAGTTAATATGAAAATAAGAACAGGCAAGAGATAAAACTTCAATGTATTATTTATTTTTTACTCTAATTCATTTAGTATTGACTTTATGTACTTGATTCATTTAGATACCATTCTAGCTAATCACTTAGCCACCTATTTAATTTTAAAGTCAAAGGAACCTTTCGCATGCTTAAAAATAAGTCTGGGTGTATGTGTTTTGCTGACATTATAGCCATAAGTCCTGTTCTGGACTGGTGCCTCAGTCAAATTTAGTGCACTACACTGACATTCTTATGATTAAAATCTAATTTTAAAAAGGTATTAACACTTTTTTTAGCCCAAATAAAAAATATGTTGGGCTTATAATGCAACTAAAATGCAATCTTCGCTGTAAAAAAGACTATTGCTTTTCATAATAAAACATCTTATTAAAATGCATACTAACAATTCTGATTATTTAATCTCTAACCTCCAAAGTTGCTCCTCTTTCAAAATTTGCATGAAGGCAGCTCACAAGAAGCAGTAAGCATGGTTGATATAACACAACTTTTGGGGCTGCAGATCCCACCTCTACCTTGACTGTAAGCCAACAGGTGCTCAACCCTTTTCAAAATCAGGTCACAGACCAAGAAGAACTAAGAAGTATATATTTAGGTTTTAAGTTTTTAAAACTTAAATCCAGTTTACATATGCTTATTGTATTTGGATCTTGGATTAGACATCCATCTTTCAGCCTGACTTCTTGTCTTAGGAGGTCTGCTGAGGTCTGCTGCTTGTCTGGAGCCAAGATCTGAGACATCATAGAAGGATTACCAAAACTAATTTGGCTCTCTGACACCTAGCCCATGCTGCTCATCCAGGGAGGACCCTGAGCAGATCAAAAATGACTACAGGGCTCTGGGTGCAAGGGTGAAGGGGACAGGGCTAGTATTCTCAATCTTTTCGGTCAATGGCCAGAGGCCAGGCAAGTGGATGAATCCTGATCAATGCATGGCTGCACAGAAGATGTCACCAGCAGGGCTTTGGCTTCTTCAATCATGGGACGTTGTTTCAATAAGAATAATTGTTAGGAAGAGACAGGATCCACCTAGTTTAAAGCCCTCCTCACTAAGTTAGTGAGCTTGTCTGTGAAGACACACTTCCCATTCTAGATCTAGATGAATTGCAAGACTGGACAAAAAGAAATCTTATTGGCCACATCCAGATGTGGTATCTCAAAGCAGTTTGAGACAACGCAGGGGGCATGCTAAGAACAAAAAAATTTTATGCAGTACAGACTTTAAATTTGATACCATGAAATCCTGGTATCAAAAAAACCATTATGCCCCTGCTTCAGTGTGCTGGGGCAAATAGGAGCAGAAGAAGGCTGCAGTGGTGTCTTGGACCCAGGCTTGTAGGTAAGCAGAGACTTGGCGGGGGGGGGAGGATGCTGTGGGCAGAGGAGTGGTACTGTGTGGGAGGGGTGGGTCCTCTGCCCACCCTCCTGCATAGCGCAAAGCCTCCTCTGGCCAGCAGCAGCAGCCATTGGGGCACTCATGGCCCACTCCTGGCAGAGACCATGGGCTGGGACTGTGCAGTATGTGCACAAACCCCACCCCAACCCCACACCTCTTATCCCCCAAAACTTCACATCCCCTTTATAAATCTCACACCCTGCATGCCCAGCCACCAGATGGGATGGGACCTGCTGCCAGGAGCCGTAGCTGCAAGGAAAGCCATCATACTGCAGCCTTGCCCTGTGCCAACACTGGTGCTGGGACATGTGGCCCCAGCCAGGAACCACTTGGGGGTGTGATGGGTTTGGGAGAGGGGTGGAGGTGGCAGCAGGGGTGTGTGTGTGAGAGAGAGAGAAATGGCGGTTGGGGATAGGGGGGTGTTATGGGTAGGAGAGACCGCAAGAGCTGGGATTAGTACTCCCCTGCCCCCCTAGAACAGCCTGTGTGGGGCAAGGCAGCCTGGAAGGGAAGGGCTTGTCCAGCTCAGTCCCTTAGCCCCAGTCAAGAGCTTCCCAGGAACAGCATGGGGATCGCTGGGGCATGGGCACAGGCACAGGGAGCCAAACAGTAAGGGCTGGCACTGCTCAAAGCCACAAAACAGCAGGTGGGACAGCTTCAGATGGATTCATGTCTTGGTGTTGGGATGGAGCTGCTGCCAGGAGGGAGCTAGTGGAGGCAAGCAGGGGCTGTGGGTCAGGAGTGAGGGGCACTGGCAGGGCTGTGCTCTGAGAATGAGGGGCAGGGCACTGGCATCCCAGTGTTGCTCAGTGTCCCACATCCTAGTGAACAAAGGGGGCAGGAGCAGCTCTGATTTTTCTATGATAAAAAACCCAAAAGTAAATGCCAAAGTGTATAGATATTTAGAATTCATTTTGTTATGATGACAGAGGCACTGGTAGGCTTCCAAATTACTTTAAAATTGTAAATATATA
>NW_017728912.1:30888227-30894403 GCF_001723895.1 Crocodylus porosus | reverse complement strand
TGACAATTCAAAGTGGACCACCACAATGAGCACATCTTTTGGGAGATGGTTGCCCAGATGGCAGAATGGGAGCACCAGAAGACATGACAGTGGTGCTGCACAAAGGCCAAGTGTGCAGTCATGGCCCACTGGTAGCTGGTCCAGAGGCTCTGCTGTAGTGCCCATACCACATCCCAGGTGGCCGTGTGGTCCCCATTTGGGTCTGGCAGACATGCAGCCATGAAGCCACAAGTTCAAGGGGGCAAATGCTGTTACAGGTGGCAAATACTGTTCAAGGGGGCAAATGCTGTTACAGACTGCTGTAGGGAGTGTAGGGGGTCACTCTAGATTAGGGCTACTTTGGCAGTCCAACTGGCACGAGGGGCTAGTGTTCCCAGATACCAACTGGCCAGGCCTCAGAAGCTCCCTGAGCTGCTTGCCAGGGCAGCTTTTTATACAGTTGAGGACAGCACAGGTGTAGACTCTAGCTCCCTCTGGCCAAATATCTGGGAGGAGCTAGGCAGGGTCAGTTTGCCCCAAGTGGCACAATTTGCCCCACATCGAAGTGTATCAGGCACGTGTGCTGAGGCACAAATCTTTGGCACAAATTTGTGCCACTGCTATTTGAGCTGCTGCAAGTGCACATGCCTGCACATGTGGACATGCAAATAAAGCTCAACAAGGACAAGTGCAAAGTCCTGCACTTAGGACAGAACAATCCCATGCACCAGTACAGGCTGGGGGCTCACTGGCTGGGCAGCAGCTCTGCAGAAAAGGACCTGGGAGTTACACCAGTCAGCAAGCTGAGTATGAGCCAACAGTGTGCCCTTGTTGCAAAGAAGGCTAACGATATACTGAGCTGCATTGGTAAGAGTGCTGCCAGTAGATCGAGCAAAGTGTTTATTTCCCTTTCTTTGGCAGCAATGAGGTCACATCTGGAGTACTGTGTCCAGTTTTGGGTCCTCCACTACAGAAAGGACGTGAACAAATTGAAGAGAGTCCAGTGGAAGGTAACAAAAATGGTGAGGGGCCTGGGGCACATGACTTATGAGGAAAGACTGAGGGAACTGGGCTTATTTAGTCTAGAGAAGAGAAGACTAACGGGGGATTTGATAGCAGCCTTCGATTACCTGAAGTGGGGTTTAAAAGAGGATGGAGCTAGTCTGTTCTCAGTGCTGGCAGATGACAGAACAAGGAGCAATGGGCTCAAGTTGCAGCAAGGAAAGTTTAGGTTAGATATTAGGAAGAATTTTCTCACTGGGAGGGTAGTGAAGTACTGGCACAGGCTATGCAGAGAAGTTGTGGAATCTCCATCCTTGGAGGTTTTTAAGACCTGGGTAGACAAAGCCTTAGCTGGGATGGTATAGTTGGATGGTCCTGCTTTGAGCAGGGGTTGGACTAGATGACCTCCTGAGGCCCCTTCCAATCCTAATTTTGTATGATTCTATGAATTATATTTTTATATGAATACTGGCCATATATTTTTGATCTCCTCTAAATTAGGGCTTCCTGGCAGAATTTCAAAACACCTCTCTTAACAAGTCTGTGGCTATATAAATAATTTAATAATAAAGATGGAATAGAGAGTAAAAGGTTCATGTGTAATAGTTATAGTTTTCAAGTCACTTCACTTTGTAGCTGTTTTCTCTAGTGAATCTTAGATTTGACAATTGGGCTACGTCCAGGTGAGCAGGGGTGCGCACTTGCAGTGGCACAAATAGCGGTGCAAATTTGTGCTGCTACTTTGTGCCTCAGCCCATGCCCCGGCACATGCCCTTTGTTGTGGGACACGTCCTGCTATGGGCAAATTGTCCATTCCCAGCTCCTGCTGGCTCCAGGCTGGGCTCCATGTGCTGCAGGGGAGCAGTGGGGAAGTGGCTGGCTGGGGTACAGAGTGTCTCAGTGTGGGGCTGGCTGGCAGGCAGCCTATGAACTGAGGCACCCTGAGCCTCAGCCAACTGGGGAGTAGCACCTGGAGATGGGCAGGCAGTCCTAGGCTGCCTGATCCCCCATCTTGAGGCACACTGTGCCCCAGCCAGCTGGTTGCGTGGCTATCTGGGGTACAGTGTGCCTCAGTGCAGGGGCTCTGCAGCATGTGGAGATGGGGGAGCAGGCAGCCCTGCCCCTCTGTCTCCATGTTTGTCCTGCCACATGTTATTTTTGTATGCTTTATGCCACTGCAAATTAGCAGTGCCATGCACAATTTAATGTGCAATGCATGAGGTTTGTGGCACCGCAAAGAAATTTGTGGTGCTACAAACTGAACACACCTGCATGTGTGGATGTGGCCTTGGGTTTCATGTACATGCTTGAGAAAAGGTAACATTAAAGCTGGGTTTTGAGGTGTATATTACTAATGTTCATTGAAACAAAGAAGTCTGTGCATTAGGCCATTCATTATTCATCTGCGTGGCATATATATTCAGTGTGTTATAAAAAACTGGTGATGGCTTTGTTCCATAAAGGTGTTCATATGACTTGTATTCAGATGATGCTGTGGTGATTCAGTTCAGAAAGGCTATTCATTTTTGTTGATAAAAGTAGAATCCTGTGTTATACCAATGTGTCTGGAGAAAAGGGAAAAGGTTTTTAGCATACGAATCTGGAGAATTAGTATCAAGGCAGGATCAACTAATAACAGAGTGACTTTCTACTTCATGCTAAAACTTCTAGAACTATTTATCCTTGTTTCTATATATTTAAGAGTCACGAGCATAAATAAGCCCATCATTTTGCCAGTTAGATGTTTTTAGTCTGCCATTTCTTCCTTCACAAAACTGATACAATTCTAGCTCCATTTGTGTAATTCAATCAGAAGGCAACATTTACTTACCCTGATTCCTAAACAAGCAACATAACACACAAGGGAATGCATAAACAATAGGAACAAAACAGGGGAGACCAGCTCATTTTAGATTCCATTATTGTCCATCAGTGGTGTTTATCACCATCACTGGTGAACACTTCGGATATCTTAATTTATAACTTCACCATTTTTATAAGAAGGAGTTTTAAGCATCTGGGAAATCCTCTTATTACTGGGACAACTTCTGCATTGACAGGTTATCCTGACTCTGTGTACCTTATCCATCTAAAAATGTAGTCAGATTCTTTGGCCTAGCATGTCTGGCAGAGAATAGATGGGCAGCCATATGGCAATAGAGCCTTGAAGCACATCATACAGGGACTGCATGAGTTTCTCCAGGACTATAACATAGTAATTAGTTACTTTGTTACTGATCATTCAGGAGGGCCATTCTGATCAAAATACAACTCCTGTTTCTCAGTTGATTTGAAGTGATGGGAAAAGATGATGGCAAAATTCACAGATGGATTATAAAAGTCTGACAAAGGGGACAGTCTCGCAGATTCTGAAGGTGCTAGCCAACCAAACAATAAGCATGTTCCAAAGCTGAGGGCCACTTACTCTAAATGCCATCCCTTCCCATATATATTAGAGGCCTGTAAGCCTGGCTGTCTCATCTGAGCCCACCCTCTGTAGTATCATGCAAGAGGGGAACAATTTCTTACTATATTTGGGTGGAAGGAAGGAAGAGCTCCCAGTTGGATCACAAATAGACACAGGAGGGACACCAGCCTACCAACTGTTAATGCAGACATAGTGAAGGGGCACTTGGAGGAGCTGGATGTATTCAAATCAGCAGGCCTGGATGAACTTCATCCAAGGGTACTGAAGGAATTGGCCAGTGTCATAGCAGAGCCACTGGCATAACTGTTCGAGCACTCGTGGTGCTCTGGTCAGGTCCCAGAGGACTGGAAAAGAGCCAATGTAGGCCCTGTTTTCAAGAATGGGAGGAGGGAGGAACTGGAAAACTATAGCCCAGTTAGTCTCACTTCTATCCTTGGGAAAACTCGGGGAAAAAACATTAAGAATCACATTTGTGGGAGCCCAGCAGGGGAAAATGCTGAAAGGAAATCAGCACGGATTCATTGCAGGTAGATCCTGTCTAACTAACCTTGTCCCTTTTTATGACCAGGTCACAAAATGCTTAGACACAGGAGTCAAGGTAGATGTCATCTACCTAGACTTTAAGAAGTCATTCAATACGGTATCTCATTTTGTTCTCATAAATAGACTGACAGGCTGTGATGTAGATGATTACACAGTCAGGTGGATAGCAAATTGGCTTAGGGGTCACACTCAAAGAGGGGTGGTGGACGGGTCAGGTTGATATCAACCTGGAAAGTTGTGGGGAGTAGAGTCCCACAAGGCTCGGTCCTTGGACTGGTGCTATTCAATGTCTTCATCAGTGACTTGGACAAGGGTGTTGAAAGCACCTTGTCCAAGTTCACAGATGATACGAAATTATGGGGCAAAGATAACACACCAGAGGTTGGGAACAGATCCAGGCAGATCTGGACAGGTTGGAAATGTGGGCAGAACAAAATAGAGTGCAGTCCAACAAAGAGAAGTGTAAAGTGCTGCACCTGGGCAAAAAGAACCACCAACACACTTACAGGCCAGGGGTTGACCTTCTCAGCAGCATAGCAGTAGAAAGGGATCTTGGAGTCATAGTTGACTCCAAGATGAACATGTGTCAATGTGACAAAGTGATCAACAATGTGACAAAGTGACCACACTTTATAGTGCATTAGCAGATGTATGATGAACAGGGCCAGGGAGGTGATGCTTCCCCTCTATGCAGCACTGGATAGACTGCGGCTGGAGAACTGTGTCCAGTTTTGGGTGCTGCACTTCAAGAGGGATGTGGAGAATCTTGAGAGAGTTCAGAGGAGGGTCACTTGTATGGTCAGAGACCTGCAGGCAAGGCCCTACGAGGAGAGGCTGAGGGACCTAGATCTCTTCAGCCTTTGCAAGAGAAGGCTGAGAGGTGATCTTGTAGCTGCCCATAAATTCATCAGGAGGAGGGCAGCAGAGAATAGGAGATGCTCTATTTACTAGGGCACCCCCTGGAGTAACTAGGAACAATGGCCACAAATTGACAGAGAGATTTAGGTCAGACATTAGAAAGAACTTCTTCACAGTAAGGGTTGCCAGAATCTGAAATGGGCTTCCAAGGGAGGTGGTGCTCTCCCCTACCTTGGGGTCTTCCAGAGGAGACTGGACAAGCACCTAGCTGGGGTCATCTGACCCCAGCACTCTTTCCTGCCCAGGGCAGGGGGTTGGACTCGATGACCTACTGACCCTAACATCTATGAATCTATAAAATGATCAGGCTTGGAACTTTAGAAACTTGTGAAAATCACGCACTAGCTGGGGTTACAACTAACTTGTTGTTTGCCAGTCTTTTGTTATACGTCTTATTTGCAATGTCTTGCGCATGTTCTTATAGCTCATGAGTAACTGAATGCAGAGTTCATGTATTTGTGAGTTTGAAAATCTGAGATTATGTATGATTTAAAATTTTATATCTCAAGACCAGCTTGTTCATAAAACTCTAAACTCCCAATGAGACCTGAGGCCTTTTTGTGTTATTTGGAAGGTCTAAAGGGTTAAATTTAAAGGTTATGCATTTACCTACCATTCTCTAAGCAATGGAGCCTGGGCGAGGACTATCTCCCCCTGCCCTGGCAGCAGGTTGCATATACTTTATTCACTAATTGATTTACTAGATCACCAGTTGGGCTGAGCTCCATTTTGCAAAGTACTTTATCTGCAGACGAATACTTTACCTAATGTTGGTGTTACACTATACAGTACAAGGAAATGCTAAAAAAAACCCAACCAAAACCTCACTACAGTGGAATCACCCATAGAAATTATGTGCCTGCTTATGAATTTAAAAAAATCATAGTTTAAAGCCAAGACAGAACCCATAATGATAATTTAATCTGACCTTTAATGTAACACAGACCAGAAAATTTCTTCCAATTGCTCTTGCGCTGATCCCAGTAACTTGTGTTTGCTTAAAGCCTGACTTACAGAAAGTTACCCAGTCCTCATTCAAAGGCATCAAGAGATGAGGAATCCACAGCTTCCTTGGCGATCTTTTCTATTGGCTAATCCATCTCACTGTTAAAAAATGAACTTAATTTCTCATTTGAGTTTCTCTTGCTTAATTTTCTAGGTGATTTTTTTTTTTAGCTTCATTCTCATAGATTAAGGAGCCTTTTGGTATAACTCTATGTGAAGGCACTATTAATATGCCATAAACAAGTGCCTTAATCTCCTTTTTTGAACTAGCACCTGGGGCTTCCCTATATTATTACTCTCT
>NW_017728912.1:30886016-30888127 GCF_001723895.1 Crocodylus porosus | reverse complement strand
CTCCTGGCTGGTGCTCCCTGCCATCCCCTGGGCTAGCACCCAGGGGGAGCCTAGAGCTCCCCTTGGTGGTGGCAGGGGCCCACTGCAGGGTTCCAGGAAGCAAGAACAGTTTGTTGTCATTAGCAGCAAATCTGCTCCCATTTCCCTTCATGTGCAGACACCTACCCAGGAACATTTACTCGCCAGTTTACTCACAAGTTACTCACCAGTAAACTGCTCCCAAATCTAAAGCACATGTCGACACACCCACACAGTACAGACAGCTGCTACTCCCCGTCTTCTCCCTAAAGAAACATTTTCTTTATCCTCTCTGACACCAGCTCAGAACATTTAAGGTGCTGTCTGTGTACTCAAGCTCTGTGTCAGCATCTGTACCTTACATACTTTAGTTTATCATAAAGCAAGAGTCACCCATATTTTTATTATTATCTTATTATTATACAACATAATTCTTAATATTGTGCGTGTGTATATGTGTTTGTGCGTTGCAGCTTCTGAATGTTTATACTGCTTGCTTTTAGCAATCTTTCTTCCTTGAACAGAAGGAAGGACTCTTAGTAGAGAGAACTGACTTTATAAATCATGACATAAAATGTTTCCTTCCTTAGAGAACTGCTTTTACTTGCATGATTTTATGATCATATGAGAAAACACAAGATCTAAACACAATGTAGGTTATAGCATGTAGAGCTACAGGAGTGAATGATATGAGATGACACTAAATAAAAAAAGACACTCTGCCTCTTTTTTAGTTTATCCTTACTGTTGAGAAACAGGCCTCATATTTTACCATTTGGGCTAAGTTCGGATATTTGGTGGCATTAAGGGGTAGGTAGCTACATTGATTCAAAATGGCTGTCCAGTATCAAGTAAGTCAGGATGCGGGGTGCTAGTAGGGGACTGGGTGTCCAGAAAGCTGGAGGGGATTGGGGGCCCACCAGGAGGAGTTGCAGGGGCAGGTGTGACCCGTGGGTGAAATACAGGGGGAGGCCTGACCTGTGGATGGAATAGGAGGGCAGGCATGATTTGGGAAGGGTAGGGGGGGCAGGTGAGCAGGAGTGACCTGTGGGTTGGGTAGGGGGCAGGCACAATCCGTAGGTGGGGTAGGGAGGGCAGGTGTGACCTGCAGGTGGAGTAGGGGGGCAGGTGTGACTCATGGGTGAGGTGGGGGAGCAAGGATGACCTGCGGATGGGGTATGGGGGAAGACACAACCCATGGGGTTTTGCTGATGTCTGAGACTGTCTAGCAGGATCCATGGAAGAGGGAATAGGGGGGAACAGAGGCTACTTTTAGCCTCCATGACACCCCACACAGTGAACCTACACCCCTATCCCTCCCACCCCTACCTGCACTGGGACTTACTTGCTCACTTCCGGAAGTGGCAAATGCTGATAGAAGTGGCTGCACATAAAGTGGCTTGTGGGATGAGGGCTGAGAAGACTAGCTGGACTGGGGCAGGGAAAAGATAGACCAGTGCAGAGGGGCGACATGTGAAAAGAGCAGCCCTGGGGCTGAGGCCAGTGGCTGGGTTTTCCCAGTCCTAGGGTTGCACAGGGAAAGTGAACAGAAGTTCCATGCACCAGTTTGACATAAACCAAATAAGTTTGATACTCCACAGATTCAAGGTTATCTTAAACTGGATTCTGCAATTTTTAGATTGGTTTGTATGCATGGAACTTCTGTAAAGTCACAGGTTTAGACTGATTGCTGATCGCTGAGAACGAGTCTGTAAGTGTAACCTTGGCACCAGGACAAGCTAATTTTAAATTAGGCAGCCATTTTGAACCCTATTTAAACTCCCGAATGTCTATATTTAACTTTGATGGGCATCCATCCATTCCATGCTAAACCACATTAAAATAACAGAAATAACCAGTGCTTTGGCTGTTGCTGTGGGGAGCATTCATAGATTCATAGATGTTAGGGTCAGAAGGGACCTCAATAGATCATTGAGTCTGATCTCCTGCACAGGCAGGAAAGAGTGCTGAGTTCAGATGATCCCAGCCAGATGCCCATCTAACCTCCTCTTGAAGACCCCCAGGGTAGGGGAGAGCACCATCTCCCTTGGGAGCCCATTCCAGATTTTGGCCACTCTAACTGTGAAGAAGTT
>NW_017728912.1:30847546-30885511 GCF_001723895.1 Crocodylus porosus | reverse complement strand
CACCACCACTCTCTGGGTACAACCTTCTAGCCAATTTGCCACCCACCAGACTGTGTAATCATCCGAGTCACAGCCTCTTAATTTGTTCTCCAATGGGGTGAGATACCGTATCGAAGACCTTCCTGAATTCTAAGTAAACAATATCTACCCCTACTCCTGCGTCCAGGTGCTTTGTAACCTGGTCAAAAAAAGAGACTAGATTATTCAGGCATGATCTACTTGCTACGAACCTGTGCTGGTTTCTCCTCAGCATAACTTTTCCTGCTGGGCTTTCACATATATGAGCCTTAATAATCTTTTCAAAGACTTTACCAAGGATGGAGGTGAGACTGACTGGCCTATAGTTGCCTGGATCTTCCTTCCTCCCCTTCTTGAAAATAGGGACCACACTGGCCCTTTTTCAGTCCTCCGGGACCTGGCCCATGTGCCACGAGTGCTCAAATATTCTTGCCAGTGGATGTGCAGTAACATCAGCCAGTGCCTTCAGTACCCTTGGATGGAGCTCATCTGGGCCTGCTGACATAAATGCATCCAGTCTTTCCAAGTGACTCTGCACCATCTCAGGGTCAATACTTGGTAGTCTGGCACCCAGCTGTTGTCTCTCTACAATCCCATTGTGAGACTTGTTTTGACCCCCGTTTAGGAACACTGAGGCAAAGAACTCATTGAGGTGTTCAGCCCTGTCTGTCACCAATTTCTTTTGCCTGTTTGGTAATGGTCCTATACCGCCCTGGGCCTTCCTTTTACTCCCTATATATCTGAAAAACAACTTTTTGTTATCCTTAACTTGGGATGGCATCCGCAGCTCCATGGTAGCTTTGGCCTAACTGCCTCCCTACAACTGTAAGCTGAGGAGCCATACTCTTCTTTAGTAATTTCTCCCTGTTTCCACTGCTTATAAGCCACCCTTTCTGCCCTTAGACTGCTCTGGATTTCTCTGGTCATCCACAGAAGCCTCTTGGCCCCTTTCCCACTTTTCTTCTGCACTGGTATTGTCTCCCTCTGTGCCTGAAGGATCACTTCTTTAAGGCACAGCCACCCTTCCTGGGCTCCCATCTCGCCAAATCACTTACACTGCAGTGCATCATTGACTAAATGCCTGAGCTCGCTGAAGTCAGCCTTCCTAAAGTCTAGCACTTCCACCCTACTAGTTACCTTTCCCACTCTGCGCCTTATGGTGAATTCTGTTATTTTGTGGTCACTGTCTCCCAGGTGACCACTGATCTGTAGGTCCCCTATCATGTCATCTCCCGTTGCTAATACCAGGTCCAGTACGGCATGTCTTAAAAAGATCATGTCTTTTGTCATCACTAAACCCACTTGTATGTATGTGCTAGTCCAATCAAGAGTCATGCTAAGAGTGGTAAAAGGTTGTTAGCTAGACACCAAAAGATTTTGGCTTTCTGATAAAAAAAAAAAAAAATCCTTTTTTTTCAGGAAAGCAGAAAATGATAATGAAAAAAATCATGTAGGAAACAAATACTACTGAAAGGGGTTTTGGAGGAATTTTTTCTCCAGCAGCCAATCATTATGTTTCCAACTCTGCTCCTCATTCAATATGTGGCCTTAATGGTTGCAATTAATGTCTCTAAATGTTTAATATATTCACCATCACCAAGGTGGATACAATACTAATTTTCCCCACAAGACTAGGATAATTGTTTGTATGTGCTTTGAGATCCACAGAGGAAGGATGCTATACAAACCATAAATGCAGAGTGGCCCTTGATGCTATAAATGAATTCTAAGCAATAACATTATTTTACAGACACAATTAAGACTTGATTCAAAGACAAATTAAATACAAGCTTGTCTTTTATGTGTTTTGGATAGCTCACTGGATAGCTCATTGGTCTTACTTCACCTCACTGTCATGGTTTATTTTTCAATTATGACACCGACAATTGGATTTTCTTATTGCTATACAGTATCTATTGAACAGACTTATCAGAAGCATGGTAATTCAGAAACGATGATTTTCATATTCAGAAGTCACAGGTGTGATTATGTTGGTAGTTACATGCAAATAAAAAACAACCACAGGCACAATGAATTGAATGGATATTTTTCTGAAATAAGGAATGGCATGCTTTGCCATCCAGTAGTGAGAAATTCCTGCAGGCTACTTGCTAAGTATTTTGACATCATTAAGTATGTATTCTACAGACCATAGATCTCTTGATAACACTTCACTTAGCATAGAGTGAGAGGGACACTGCCAAGGTTAGCACATCTAAAATTAGTTACATAAAAGGGTGTATATTTCATTCTAAATTGTCCTTAAGGTATGAATAGTGGTTTTCATTTCAGCAGTCTGTGTGTTCACAAGAATGGATGAGACATGGGAAGAGGAGGTGAGGGTGCTATTGGCTTATCTTGCATTTGTCATACAGCACATAGGCTAAGTGAAATACCAATCTTATGTCTCCCTTAATTATAAATACTGTCAACTCAATCTTGCAGCTCTTATCTCAAGAATAAGAATTTTTTTTCTAAAGCTGTAAGACTGAGCTGTGGGTCAGGATTAGCTCCACAGCTATAATGGACTAACCTTCGTTTATGATGTCCATGCAACTATTTCATTAGGAATGAGACTTACAAATATACCCTGGGTAGTTGTAATGGGGCCCCTACCCTGTTACTAGGAGACTGGGTGGTTTAGGGTCTGATCTCCCTGCTACTTTTACCTCCTACCCTCTCTTTTCATGCTACCTTCATTCTCTACCCTCACCTTGGTCAGTATGGACACAGCTCTTCCCATTTGTACCCCTGGCTTGGCACTCTCCCCCGCCCCCAAATCCCATCTCTCTCTACACATAAATGCTCTTTCCCTTTGCATTTATTATGTGGTCTGAGTTGGCAGGTTTCTGAGTGCTGTCATAGTTTGCACAACAGGCTGAGGATGTGAAATAAGACAGCCATCAAGTCCGGGTGCTGACAGAGCCTGATGACCCAGGAGACAGAAGTGAAAAGTCCAATGATCCAGAGCCTGATATATAAGCCCAAGCCTTAGACCAGAGAAAGGCAGTCTGGCTGAAGGAGCTGTCAGGGACAAAACTTTCCCCGGGAGGCACAAGGATAGAACCAGACTGCAGCAAGGGGGACTTAGAAAGAAGCCCAAGAGAAGAGAGGCTGCAGACCTGCACAGGAAGCAAGCTAAGTACCCTGTGCGTTTTTCTGTTTTGTTTCTTTTTCTACTTGGAGCTTGCCACACAGGGGTGAGCTGGACCCCTATAGGATGTTGCTGTGCCTGGGGAAGAGCACTTTAGGGCTCTTCATCTTGTTCCCTGGAGGACTAGATTGTGGTTGAAGGGGAGGTGGAGGCCAGTGAAAGGGGTGACTGGGGACGCCCCAAACTGCAGGTTTGGCCGAGAGGGCAGATAAGAACTGGGTTATATCTATGACAACTAACATACAATGTGGTGGATATTACAGGTTTTGGAGCCTGGGGTTGTCACAAAGCATGACCCAAAACTGAGCCAGCAGTCCTGAACAGTGGGCCCTGAGCTAGAAGGCTCAGCTAAAGTAAAAGTAGAATGGGGTCAGGAAGCTCTGGACCAGACAAGGCCCCATTTCTTTAAAGTGTTCCTTACCCTCTGGGCAGCCTCCTCTATTGAGTCTACATCAAGATATAGCAGGCAAGAATACTAAAAGAGAGGAGGGGATGGAGAGTTCAGACACTGGGAGGCTTCTAAAAGTGGAAACCATGTAATGACACCCGTGGAGTGCCTACAGTAGCATATATCTGACATTCTTACCTACTTTTTAAACCTAGTACAATTCCATGCACTCCAGCAGAGAATTCAAATGAACTGGACAAAAGTTTACCAGTCTCAATGACATACAGTACTTCAGGCACATAGTTTTAACTTTGGGGTGATGGCTAGATTCATGGTAAATCAAATATTTATATGCTGCCCTTTCTAACAGTGGATATCTGGATGGATATAGGAAAAAAATGATATATTTTATGAAGAAATATCCCAGGCAGAAAATTTACTACAGTTTATACTTTACTACCAGTGTCACAGCCATTTTATATCAGATGGGACAGTCAGATAACTTGGACTTGTGACTCAAGGAGAAGGATTTATGACTCAAATGAGAAGAAATATACAAGAGGATAAAATAGAGACATCTAAGCGATAGGAAGTGAGGAGTAGATGGAAGTGACATTAGGAGCTGTATCAAGGTCAAGCCACTAATATTGTAAGGATGAATGAACCAAGAAGACCAATTTGTAACTGTCAGTAGAGCTGCTCTGTTTCCTAAGCCTAAAGAGGTGATGGAACACGACAGATAGACTTGCAAAATGTATTATTAATGCACCATGTACTTTATTCACTTATACAGATATAATGGTTGTGGCAGCCAGGACTGCTGAAAGTGAAGGTGGGACAGCAGCAGGTTCTTTTGTGCACACTCCTCTGAGCCATGTAGCCGTAAAAGGAATTTGCAGAATGCTGTGGCCTAACAGGAATCAAGTGGTCAGTGGCATTTGTCCCACATATATCCCATGCACCTGAATATACTTGCTTGCCGTGCTACATGGAATAATTTAGGAACCACATGTGGAATCTTGGAAATTCTAGGACTGTAGAGATCCTTTAGTTTAGCCCTCTGCTCAGAACTAGGTTTCACTGTGCATAAACTATCCCTAATTAAGCCAATCCAGCTTCTTCTTAAAACCGTGCAATGAAGGCAAATGTATAATATCTCTAGGCAATTTGTTCCAATATTGAAATACTCTGGTATTTAGGAAGGTTTTCCTGAGGTTTAACCTGCATCTGATTTGCTGTAGTTTAAAACCATTGCCTTTAGTCCTACCCTCAATGACTAGACAGGACAATTGTTCACTGTCTTTATCATAACCTTCTAAATATTTGAAAACTGTAACCATTTCCCCATTTAATCTTGTTTTCCCTAAGCAACACATACACAGTTCATTTGCCCTTTCCTCTTATGGCTTGTTTTCCAATCCTCTGATTATCTTCACCATTCTTTTTTTGGTCCTCTACAATTTGTCCATATTCTTCTTAAAATGTGGTACCTAAAACAGGACATGGTATCCATTTGACTCCTAACCAGTGGTCTGCACTTTGGTACTATTACTTTATGATTCTTCAAGATGATACTTCTGTTAATACAATCAAAGTTAGCATTTGCCAAGTTGCAACAGCATCATGCTGTTGTTTTGTTTTTTCTGATGCCCAATAACCTCCATATCCTCCTTATTGCTGCCAGCTGTATGCCATGTTGTATGTGTGCATCCATTTTTCTTTCCTATATGAAGTACTTTACAGGTGTGCTTTTCCAATTTAATTCAATTGTTGAAAGCCCAGCTCACCAATTTATACAGATGATTTTGGATTTGAATTCTCCATTCTAATGATTCTTCTGTACCTCCAGTTTTGTGTCATCTGCCAGTAGAGAGAACATTATCTACTCCATCATCCAAATAATTAATACAAATATTGAACAGCACCAGACCCAGAACTGATCACTGTGGGATCTCAGTAGATGCCTCTTCTCACTTTGACAGCATTCAGTTATGTGCTACTTGGTGCCTGTTTTCAGCCAGGTGTGGATCCACCATATCTTGGTCCCTTCTAGTTCACTTTTCTCCAGCTTACTTAAGAGAATGTCATGGGGCATTGTGTCAAAAGCTTTACTGTGAAAATTGCTGAGTTGATATTTCAATAAACTATTTCAGTCTTTTCATGTTTTGCATCCTATGGGTCTCATTTTTCACTTTCAGGTTAGCTAGAACTCAGGATGGTGAAATTCAACCTAAAGACTTTGAATTGTGTCTAGATCTATGTACCACATGCCACGTCCAAAGGTACCACCACAAGGGTTCACTTGACCTGAGGGATCAACTCTATGAATATCTGTTAAACGTTTTATTCTGCAACCAAATCAGGGGCCTGATACTCAGGCTAATGTCATAAAAGCAAAGGTTGTAACTGCTCAGAAACACTAGAGAACTATTCTGCAAAAGTCTGGAAATTCTTGTTTTTAGGCTTGTGTCAGAAACATGCAGTGTTTCTTCAGTGGCAACTTTGCACAGTTCAGATTTATGCTTTCTGCATTGTATAAATCCAGCATTTGCTGAGAAGATTCTCTTGCCTTACAGTTATACTATTTATATAGTTGGCTTCTGAGCTTTGAAGGACATTGGAATCCAGATAGAAAAGGAGTAGTTCCAGTGAGTACTTGTATGTTTTCAAGGTCCTTCACTTAAAGGCAGGGAAGAGAATCAGCCAAATGTTGTCTTTATAAAAGCCACTCTGAAAGCTTTCAAACAGCCCCTGCTCATCTTAAGAAAGCCGCTCTGCTGGCTTACCAATAAAAGGCATCCAAGCCCCTCAAGCTTTTTGACAAAAAGAAAAGAAATAAAAGGGATCAATGCTGAAGCCCTTCCTGTGGCCATGTATAGACAAAATTCCTGTTGACTGTGACAGGATATGAAGGGGCTGAACTCAGCCTCTTACCAGAGCCACATTCAGCACCTCACAGGATCAAGCCCTTGGGGGAAAGGAGTAAGAAGAAATAGGAGAGAGAAGGAGAGAGAGAAAACAAAAACCAAACACAGATGCACGTGAAAGGGACTCAGCGAGAAACATGAGGAAGGAGGTTTCTGAAACAATCTTTCTCCGTATATTTTATAAAATAACATTCACATGGCAGCTTTCACTAGGAAGCATTTAATACGGTGTCAGAGCCTGGCCTTTGCCCACTGGCTTCCTTATGTAGTTTTGTGGAGAGCAGCAGTGAGCCTTTCTCAATTTTCTCCTTAACACCACTGATCGGCATGCCATGTCTGGTGATTTAGCTATGACTCCCTTGAGGTCTCTAGCAGTCCCTTCCCTCTTGGTGCAACTCCTAGCTGTCTTGCAGCTCTAGTGCCCCACCACTGGGGTTGGTAAGGGAATGTAGTCCTGCCAGCTCCTCTGGGTTCAGCAGGGACCCTGAATGAAGCCAGCAAAGCCAGTTCATCCCAGTTCCACACTGTTTCCACAGACTGCTTCTGAACTTGCGTTTCTCTGTTTCCCTCCCTTACATCTGTGGTCCTCTTCACTGGCTATCTGGGCTGTCCCCCAGAAGGTGTCAGCTCATGAAGTGTCTTCTCAGCTGCTCCTCCACCACTCTGAGGGTCCATCCTCTTTTTTTCTGCCACTTCCTTGTCTCTCCAATTGCTGGGGGGACATTCATTCATCCTGCCTGAGGAAGCTGGTCTCTGCTAATCTTTTAGGGACAGATTCAGATTGGCATGTGTAAGTGCCTCTATTCAAGATTCAGCACAACTAAAAATGGTGTCCTGCCTTGGGAGGATGGTCCAAATAGGGACGGGCACCTATACATCCCTGTGCAGACAATGGAGAGATCTAGGTACCAACAAAAAGTGAGCCAGAGCACCTCAGTGCTGACCAGGAATGTTCTTACAGTAAATCAATGGGAAGCGCTAGATGTGGAGGTGTAGAGCTCCGGCACCAACACAAGCCTGCACAAGAGACAGCTTCATCTGCTAGAAATCTAGTGTGCCTGGTATGGTGGGGCACAGGGATGTCATTGCCTCCTTTGGCACAAGATTTTGGTGATTGGAGCACTCGCCCAGGAAATAGGAGGATTGGGTTCCATGACCTCCTCAGCCTGAGTAGACTCAAACCCATGTCTCAGGACAATAAGGGTTTAACTACAAGGGTATACACAACAGCCTGGGTGTGATGCCTTTCTATGGCTCTTACTGAAGTTGGGCCATTTGGCAAAAAAGAATATAAGAGTCTAGAGGCCACACAACAAGAACAGCAAAGAGGGTGCCTTATGCTGTAGTCCAGCAGGGTTCATGGGTTCTGATCCTAAAATTGTTCATACATTTTTCCTTATATGATTATTGGTTAAAAACAAAAAGAAAGAACAAATCTAGGCAGCAGAATGCCATTCAGATCTGTCTCTTACTAGAAGAGTGGCCATATCAATGAGCTACAGGGTCAGGCCCCTCTTACTTGTTCTGATTTTGGCCCAGGACTTTTGCACTACTGGCTGCCAATTGCTCCACCTTTATCAGGCAAGGTGTAGGACACTTTCACACAATGGGGGTTGACTGCCTGGTGGGGAGGCCACTCTCCTGAGAAATGGGTGATATGGGACTGAGTCCCTCAATTTGAGGACAGCCTTGACACCTAAATTTCCCACTTCTTGAGTGGCTGCTCTAAAGACTAGGCCATTGTGTGAAAGCTGGGTGTTACTGTTACTGTTGCCGTTCTGGAGGAAGAGAGACTGCAGATGCTGCCCTTTGTGCTGAACTCAGTGCTACTGGTATGAATAGGTGTGCTCCAAGAGGACCTGACAGATCAGGCCTATCCAGGCATTAAAGGGGGAGTTTAGGCATTTCTCCAGCTCTGATCTAGATCACAGTAGAGGTTAGCAGGATTTAGGCACTTAGGGGCGCATCCAGATGAGTGTGGACATTTGGTTCCCCCTGCAAGTTACCCTGGGGACCGTAGGGAAGGCTGGGACCAGCACTGTGCTGGCCCCAACAGCTTTACTTGGGGGCCTGGGGGCCTCCCAGGGCTGCAGCTGCAGTGATTCTGCTGTAAAGAGCCTGGCTGGAAGCTGTGGCATGGCTCTGGGTGGTCCGGCTCCACTTTTCACCAGTGTGCATTGCCCCAGTGTGTGCTGCTCCAGCTTTTTTTCCACAGATTTTTTTGACCCCTGTGTATCCGCACTCATCTGGATGTGCCCTAGGGGAACATTCTGTTTTCTTCCTGGCCATCTAAGGATCAAGAAATTGTCATCTACATGGTGTTTTTGGCATTTACATGCCCAGAGGAATTCTAGTCCTGGACATGTAGCAACAACATGACTGAGCATTAGCAAGCCCTTTCCTCTTGTCATACAAATAGCTGAGTGGTAAGCACATTCACCTAGGAACTAGAAGTCCTAGGTTATATGCCTTGAGTTGATTTGCATCTCTCTAACCACCATACCATGATTAGCCATTAGCCAGTGCTCGTTTGGCACTAATTCCCCAGGCAGCTATAAGAAGGAGATTGTGGGAATATGTGAGACTAAGAAGAAGGGAATAAGCTGGAGGGTATGTCTCAGTGAGGTGGCTACTGGTCTGGAAAGGAGGGGATGGGGCATGGGTTCTAGTGGGGGCCCATGCTCCAAATGAGATGGAAGGTTCCCATCTGCACTACCCTTCTTCTACATTTTCCAATCGGTATGTTAGTTGGCTCATTTTCAAAAGGAGCATGGAAAAAGCTATCTGAATAACAGCTGGCCCAGGGCCTCATGGTTAGAGTGCTGTTCTGGGAAGTCAGGGACATTTGGAGTCAAAGGCCCTGTTGGTGAGGGGAAGGCTCAGAACTCAGGACTTCCAGCATCCTAGGTGACTGCCCTATCATTGAGCTTTTGGCACCAGAGGAACATACACAGAGAATTTTTTTTGGTTCCTCAGTGTAAATATGATAGATATTGCTTTTGGCCAACTTCATTTTCATGCATCTAAGGACACCACACATTTACAAGGGTATGCATATAAGCTATGGACACTACTGCACATGCTCAGTTTGTGTGACTACATAGTTCCAGGACCATACGTTCAGGAATAGAAGCCTTCTGGGTGTGTATGTGTGAAAAATACCCTGTAGATAACCAAAAAATGTCCATGATGACTCAGATGACCAGGAAAGAATAGGGTGTCCCCCTTAACTGCTCATACTGAATTGCTTCTGGGCATGGGGACAAGTGGGATTTTCAAAGGGACAAAATGGTCACATTTTAAAGGCTGTCCAGCCCTTATGTCTCCTTTTGATTTTCAGTGGGAATTAGGCACTTAATGACCTTCACAATTACAGTCCTAAATGATTTAGAGTGGGAATCCCCAAATCCCACCTTCATCCTGACATTTGCAGTACTGTTAAAATCTAGACATGCCTATGTGGGGGAAGAAGTTCACAGCAGTACGCAAGAGAAGGTTTATCAAGTACAGCAGGTCAAGTCCCTGCCTGTATGACTAGTGTTACAAGGCTTGGAAGCCAGATTTTCAAAAGGAGGAAGACCAGAGCATCTTTAATTAAAAGCCAACCTCTGTATTTCTCCAGTTGGGAGAATAGGGAGCTACTGATTGCCGGGCCTTTTTGAGAGCTATCCCTTACTGTACAGAGTACATAAGTCTTCAGACTTTAAGGTTGTCAGGCATATAAATACAAGGCTTAGTATTCTGCACATCTGCCCAGGAAGGATTAAAGAATAAATAAAGCTGGCCAAAGTGCCATGGCCTGTTAAGCCTGACACATGGCCTGTACAGCAATTTAATAGGGCTGCTACTCTGTCTTTACTATCTATCCCCACCCAGTAGTGCCTGAGGTATGCGGTTGATGCAAACATGGTCAATCCTGAAATATCACTGCAAATGTCAAACCAGCAAGATGTGGTTTCAAGGAAATCTTGAAGGGGTCTTCTCACAACTTAACAATATATAAAGTAGCTCCCAATCAGCTTTTCCCTGACAGCCATACTTGGCAAGTGAGGTACATGCTAAGGAAGTGTTACACAGTAGGCTTTCATCAACCTTGAGCAAACCAGCAGGTCACTTTTTCTCCCTGAACTTATGGCCCTCACAGTGAACAAAACACATCTAATCCTTGTGTTCTTCAATCTGCCTTTGATGAGCTGCATGAGAGAGGAGAGATTTATTGTGGGAGGTTGTTTTTGCATTGACCTCTGGTGGCATTCCTTTCTGAATATGAATAATAGCGCCATCAGAGACCATGAGTGAAAGAGAGAACAATGCTCTCATCAATAGTACTACAGGAGATGCACTGTGTGAGTGTTGCTGCTTGTTCCAGGTGGCACTGAGCTATAGAAAGGAGGCTGGTGCCTGCCTCAGCCATTAATGCACATCTTGAATAAGCAAGAGGGGTTTAAATCTTTGCTCTCTCGATGGATATAAAAATGTTTGTGTAGCATCTGTGAGGGAGTGTGTGTCCCTAATGATGCTGTCTAATAACATCCTGTAGGCCAGTGAGATTCCAGCCCAGGCATTCAAAGACTTCTGCAGCATTCAAAGAGCTGCTTCAGTTCACTTTGTGGCTCAGGACATCCTTAAAGACAGGTAGAGACAGGCACCTGGTCAAGTTATTCTCAGCATCTTCCTTCATGAAAAATACAAGTATCTCCATCTTAGCCTGATTACCACATTAGATTTGCTGGAGGTGTGAGCTTTGTTGTTTAGAAAGCAAATGTAGTAGTACCCCTCAGGAATAGGGTTTTCTTAATAATAGAAACTTCAAGCTAGCCTCCCAAGTCCATGTTTAGATACCTGAATAAGTAGCTTGGATTTGAAAAGTGCTGAATACCTAGCAACAGCCAGTAACACTAAGGGAATTGGAAGGGCTCTGTATATATGTCATCGCTTAAACTTACCGGGCTATAGAACAATTTTGAGGGCTCAGCCAAATTGTACCAACTCAGGCCCAGAGCAGGCTGGGGATTCCTGATTCTGCTCTCCAATCCTGAGCATAGCCTGGCTTCTGGTAAAATGCAGAGCACCTTAAGGACTGCTTGAACTTTCAAAATCAGGAGCCTTGAATCAACACCTAGAAACTTGGTACTGTTGTATTATGAAAGCTAGGCCTGCATTGTAACACCACTGCTGCTAACATGTGGAGGGAGGCTATGCAAACTTCAATACGCTCTTTTACATCACGTGAGGATTCCTGCCTTTGGAGTAATTGTCATCTGCACCTTTGAACCAGCTGACTATCTGGCTCATGCTATGGAAGCAGGGCAACTAGATGGAGTGGCAAATCTCTGGAAAATTATGTTTATCGTATGTGATTGCAATGGTAGTTCTTTTGTTCATAGAGAAGTTATTAATGATTTTTTTCTACTATGTGTATGTTCTAAATAATTCACAGAAGAATTTTATTGCACTTAAAATATTGATTTAGAATTAGCTTTGGTAATTGTGAGGGAATTTGTATGTACTCAGATGAATCTTGCATACGAGTCTGAGAGAGCTTGTTAGTAGATCTATCAATATAATGCAACAGATGAAAAGCTCACTTCACTGCCTAGTGTTTTCAGAAATATCTGCAACATATCCCCCTGTAATTAAGACAATTAGTTATAGCTAGATAGATATTGAGAGAGAATAGGTGATGGCAAAGACAAATTGCTTTTAGCTCCTGCACCTGTACTTTTTCACACCCGGCCAGTCCAAGTAAGTGTAAGTCTTTTTTTAAATAAAATTATAGCTGAAAGAGTTCTTTAAGGTGTATCTCTGTCTCCTCTTACTCTCTTCTTCTTCCCGCTCTTATTTTTCCATTTTGTTCTGCCCCAATAATAAATGCAATTTTAATAACTAGAGTAAACAGCACATTACAGAGCTTCTTATTCCATCACAGCTGGTGGAGGCAAAACATGTTAATTTATCACAGCTCATTCTAGTGACCCTCATGGGCCCAGCTGGAGTTCTTATGCTTTAATCAGTCTAGGGCCAATGCATAATAACTGGGAAGAGATGAGTTATTACAATAGAAGCAGTTGCAAACACTATAGTCAAGGTTGAAATACAGCTTCTTTTATATCTCCACCCTCGTCAGACTTTTTGCATTTTCTCTCAGCTTTGGAGTGAATATTTTAGGGTACATTAAGACAAAATCCATTTGAGTTTGTCATGTGTAAAATAAAACTAAGTAAAATATACTTCAGCCCATATAATTTGATAAGAATTTCAATGGCAGCTGAAAGCATTTGGTTTTCTTGTTTAACTGTGTTTTTTCAGATTTTAAAGCAATCAAACTGAGCGTGAAAGAAAATGGTTCAGTGGCTGTGAAGTTCTGATTATGAACATGCCAAATGTTTCTGCTTGTGCAGTGGGATTTCCCAGTAAGCTACTTTTCTTGGTCCATAGCTTGGTGAGGTGAAACCATCTCTGCCTACTGAACTTTGCTTTTGGATTTTTCAGGAGCATCTACAATGGCTTTGAACACCGGAGGATTTGTGACATGCTTTAACTTAATCTAAACTTTCAAGGACAGGTAAAACTTAGAGGGATGTGGGGAAACTTTAGACAGATGATGACCTGATTTGAGGAGAAGAAGTAGACCTACAGAAAGTAGGAAAGGAGCCCCAGAGCTGCTCAAATCAATGGGAGGATTAGAGAAAATACTCATGCCTTTAGTTCGGTATTTGTGTGTTCTAAATCAGGGGTTGGCAGCCTTTTGTAGGTGTGGGCTGCAGCTTATAACCCAGACACCATTATGGGCTGGAAGTCTCTGCCTTTTCCACCCTTTGAAAAGCTGGCTGCCAGATTCCCAGCCCCAGTGCAGCAGGGGTAACCTCACATGATCTGCAGCAGAGGGAAGCTCTGTGGAGTGGAGGGGCAGCACAGTTCCATGGCTCTGACCCCTGCTGCTGGATTAAGCCTCTATGGGCTGAATTAGACCCCTTCTAGGGTTGGACTCACCTCACAGACCATAGGTTGCTTACCCCTGTTCTAAATAATGCATACCTGCAAATCGGGGAAAGAATTCATTTTCTGGAGTTCCCCAGAACTATATTCCTGAACTATTTTTCAGATTTCCCCTTCCATGCTCTTTTCATTTTTGTTAGCTTGAAGTAGTAGGAAAAAATAGTTCACTTCTAAACTGACTTATTTCACAGCACAAAAATCTAGGCAATTTCTATATATCCAATGAATGGCTAGGTGGGTGTTGTTCCAATACCTTTTTATCTAAGTGAAACACCACTGGATTTGTGTAAAATAGTTGTTTGCCCAGGATATGATAGTGAGTTTTTAACAATATCATGCAGATGTGTGTTAGGTACCATTAAAAGGTAAACACTTTCCATCAATTATAATGTAGTGGTATAGGATATGCTTCAGTTATTGCATATGTCAAGTTGGAAGTATAAATTACCAGATGTGAACATGGTGACTGTTGCAAATGATTTTAAATAGTAAATACAATATGTATTTCAATTGGATACATGCCCTTCCCTTTAAAATGTTTCTGTTACTACTAGTCTTTGTTTTGTGTCAGATTTTATTAATGCTATATTCCCAGAAATCACAACTCTAATTATGGGCTTGTTTGTAAGTCAACAATCTAGATAAAAGTTACAATTTAATGTTGTAAAAAATAGCCATTAGCTACACATTGAGAAGAATTGCTGATATAAACTGCAATCACCTTTTTTAACTGCTAGCATTAAGCGTATAACTGAAAACTGTATATTCTGAAGAACATGACTTTGTTAAAACATAGAAATAGCCTGTTTCTACGTTTCCCTTTGAAACTATTACAGACTATATAGTTCACTGAATACAGTCCATCATCAAAGACCTATGCAAAATAATTTTATAATTTTAAACTATAATTACAGTTGTTTTTAAAAGAAGTTAAAATCAGATTTGCCAGTATCTTTTTAATAACTGTGGTTTGTAAGATTGGAAAAAATGAAAATCATGTGCCTGTGTGAGGGTCCTTGCCTGGCTTAGGGTGTTTTGTGTTTGGAATGGGGCTGTCATGGGTAGGTAATGTCTCTTCATTGTTATAGACCCCTAAGTAACCTCCCTGCTCTTTATGACTGATGTGTAAAACATCTATACCATGAACAACGTGTGAACTACTATAGTATTTCACAAAGCCCTGGAAGAAAAGCACTAAAGACATCCCAAGGCTCTTGTCTTGGGACACACTTTCTTGTTTCAACACACAAGACATAATAAATAATACAAAGTAACACCACCCAGGGAAAAGAAGGGCCTTGTTACACATTACACTGTAACTACTAAAAAGTTGATCAGTGTTAGTGCTAGCTCCAGTTTGGAGTAGTCACATGTTCAGGTCAACAAGGGCCTGGAGCACTGAAAGGTAAGAATCCTACCCTCACCATTCTGGACTCCCCTATTCCCCCCACTCCAGCCCCCAGGGTTCCTTCCTGCCTCACTCCTTCCCTGCTTACTTGTGGTTGTCTGTGCTGTCTTTGTCAAGGGAGCAGGCAGGGAAGGGTTAATCCTGCTTGCCCAGTTGCTGCTGCCACTGCAGCTGGGCTGCTGCTCTTCTCTGGGCTGAGCCCAGCCCAGAGAGCAGCAGCAGTAATGATGGCTGGACAAGCGGGATAACCAGGACAGACTGTGTGAGCAGCCAGAAGCAAGCAGATAGCGGAGGCAGTGAGTGGGGATCTGGTGTGCTAAGGTGGTGGGGAGCAGGGATGGTAGCAGTGGGCCCAATCCAAGCCAGCATGGGGAGGGCAGCAAGTAGGGAGTTTATACTAAGGTGTACCCTAGATTGATTAGTGTAACATGACCTGGGTACCACAAATTAAAGACGAACCTAGGCTGGAGTGGTTTAACTTTAAGCTGCCTAAAGAGTGCTTAAAACTAGTTTCAGATGTTAATGTGTAGAGAATCCAGGGGTTGAGAGATCCAGTTGCTAGGGCTGTGCAAAATTTCGACAGGTATTTTGTTTTGAAGCCGTTTCAATGTGTTTTGAGCTTGAACCAGTGAAATCAAAACAAGACAAAAGGCTTCAAAATGGCTTTGAAACAAAATGAGGGCACTAAAAATGTCTCGAAAGTTTCAAAATGTTTTGAGTTTTGCAGTCTGGTTTACGTGCAGCAAAACCAAAACTAAGCAGAGGAAGGGAGAAGAGGCAGGAAGGACTGCTGTGATATTGACTGTGTAGCTGTCCAGTGACTGTCATCCTTCCCTGAGGTTTCTCCAATCCCAGTGCTTTGGGGAGGGATGGAAAAACAGCATAAAAAGCATTGGCAGGCTTCATGGCCTCAGCAGGGGCTACCATGCCTGCTGTTTTCACCCCCCTGTGTCTTCACACTTACCATTGACATGAGTTTTGCTCTGAACAGTTTGAGGTGCAGTTTTCTAGAAACCCCTGAACCTATCTCTTTGAAACTTGACAGACTTTTGTGGCCTCAGCAGGGGCTACCATCCCTTTTGTTTTAATTTGAATCAGGAAAGAAATAACGTTATAGGCATTTTCATGATTCCCCATGATAGCCTATGGGTGAAATGTCAAAATGCATCAAAACAGCATTGAAACAGCAAAACAGTTTTGACAAAACGAAATGCAACAGTGCTTCGGAACAGCAAAATGAAACACTGTCCCTTTGAAACAGAACTTGAAATGAAATTGTGCAGTTTCGCACAGCCCTACCAGTTGCCACCTAAAATTAATGTGTAACAATGCTTGAACATACAGTTTATCCCTTCAAATCAGCTTACTCTCCTTTAGACAGGGCATTCTAAGTAAACAGCCTCTGGACAAAAAAAGACCCACACTTACCCAAGATTATGCCTTTATATAGTATAAATACTTGAGATCATTCACTACAGGAAGAGACTGGCCTAAGCTTTGCATACGTCATTAAGGAAGCTTACCTCATTCCTCAGAGCCCCTTGTGCCCCAAATAGCAGCCTTGCAACTGATAGGACCAAGGCATTACAATGCTGTCTTAAAGGCTTTGAAACTAAGGGCTCCCAGCAGTTTCAGTAGCATTACTAGTGGAGAGCTGAGTGGGGCACCAGCCCTAGGTGCCAAGTTTGAGGGGTGCCAGAATCTCCCCTTCACCCCAGGAGTCTTTGCCAAAGCCAGGGCAGTCCTGCATCCAATTTTGGGGGGCAGGGGCTGACTGGGATGAGTGGAATAGTGGTTCTCCCTCCTGGAGTGATTTTTTTTGTCACAGCAGGCACAGCCCTGCAGCCAAGAGCATATTTAGGCTGAGGGGGAGTGAAGGGACACTAGGATTGGCTCCTAAGGAGCCCTCACCATGGAGGTGTTGCCTCCATGGCCAAAACTGCTACAGCAGCAGCAGAGGTAGCAGTACCAGCTGCATTCAGCATGCAGCTATCCCCTCACCCTCCCATCCCTATCCTACAGTGGTAGGCAGAGGCATAACAAGATCCTTGAGCACCAGGGCAGGGACACAGGGCATGTCAACCACTGTTGATGTGAGGGGACATGGGGGAGGGTAAAAGAAAGCTTACCTTCCTGGGCTGCTGCTGTGGCACTGTCAACTCTGCTAGGCAGCATCAGCATCATGGCTAGGTTCCCTAGGCCGGTTAGCCTCACCTCTATCCTTGGCAAGACCTTTGAGAAAATTGTTAAGGATCACATTTGTGGGGAACCAGCGGGTAAAATGATGCTAAGGGGCAATCAGCATGGGTTCATAGCAGGCAGATCCTGCCTGACTAACCTGGTTTATTTTTATGACCAGGTCACAAAATGCTTGGATAAAGGAACAGAGGTAGATGTTATTTACTTAGATTTTAAAAATCACTTTGATACAGTGTCATACCCAGTTCTTATAAATAAATTGAACAGTTGCAATGTAGATTATTACACAGTCCGGTGGGTGGAAAATTGGCTGATGGGATGCACCCACAGAGTGGTGGTGGACAGGTCGGTTTCTACCTGAAGAAATGTTGGCAGCGGAGTCCCCCAAGGCTCTGTCGTGGTACTGGTACTATTCAATATCTTCATTAGGGACTTGGATGAGGGAGTAGAAAGCACCCTGTCCAAGTTTGTAGACGACACCAAACTATGGGGGGAGGTACACAAGCTAGACAGCAGGGAGCAAATCCAGGCTGATTTGGACAGGCTGGGGAAATGGGCTGAACAGAACAGGATGCAGTTTAACAAGGATAAGTGTCATGTGTGCCCCTGGGGAGGAAGAATCATCAACACTCCTACAGCCTGGGAGGTATCACTCTAAGTAGCACAACTGTGGAAAGGGACCTCGAAGACATAGTCGACTCCAAAATGAATGAGTCACCTTCAAACCCTATGAGGATCGATTGAGGGACCTGAATATCTTTAGCCTCCACAAGAGAAGGCTGAGAGGTGATCTTGTGGCCATGTACAAACTCATTAGGGGGGGACAGCAGGAAATAGGGGATACAGTGTTTACCAGGGCACCCATCGGGGTATCTAGAAACAATGGCTACAAACCGAAGGAGAGCAAATTTAGACAGCATCAGGAAAAAATTATTTACAGTAAGGGTTGTCAAAATATGGAATATACTTCCAATGGAGGTAGTGCTGTCCCCTTCCTTGGAGGTATTTAAGAGGAGACTGGACAAACACATCATCTGACTCCAGCACTCTTTCCTGCCCAGGGCAGGGGGTTGGACTCAATTACCTAATAGGTCCCTTCCAACCCTAAAATCTATGAAATCTATGAAACATATCTCTCTCTCTCTCTCTCTCCACACATACATATATATGTACGTGTGTACATATATACATACACACGTACCTATACATACACACATAAACATACATACACATTTGTGCAACTGCATAAAAAGAATCCAGTCCAAAGTTTTTGTCTACTGTTTACCTTGTAACAAACATTGGTAATTGGTATATGGGGTAAGTGCAAAAAGTGATTAAGCATATATATATATAGATATAGATATAGATAGATATAGATAGATATAGATACAGAGAGAGAGAGAAGTAGACTATGTAACCCACATATAACCCTATATAACCCATCTAGCTTTAGGATAGATAGTCAGGAACCCTGTAATTCTTTCTAATTTGCTGCGTCACCTTCTCCAGCAAATCCATAAGGGTAAAACACACTCCTCCACTGAGGGCCAGCTCAAGTGCCATTCACTGTTTCGGTCTCAATTAACACAGGCAGCTGCTGCATATAGAGTTGAGCTTCCCATGGCATTACTTAACAGCAGCAGCTGGATCTTTAAGTGACACACCAGATAACATGAGAGCTGGCAACACTGCATGGCCTCCTTGCACAAGGCACCCTGAAGACAAGGCTGAGATTCCCTGTCCAGGTGCCTGACTCCCATTCCACTGATATTAATGGAAGGGGTCTCCTTCACTTTCATTAGGGGTCGGATGGGGCCTAAACAAGACCCAGGTTTACAGCCTCATTCTCTCCCCACACCATATTTATACTCCATAGATGTCATGAGCTGACCATCACCAGAGTAAGTGAGAGAAGAATCAGGTAATCTAAATAGAAATAAAGACACGGGGATAGTTCAGAACCTCTCTGGAGGTTAGGATGTGCTCATAATTCTGCCCCTCCTGCAGCAGGTGGTACCATGACAATCACCTAAGGAGTAATGTGAGTTGTGATCCTAAGGTTGCTGGGGACATAGAAGGAACCCCCAGCTTACCAGCAGCAGAGGTACAACTTCCATTGGTGTCTGCTAGTCCCTGAATTAATTGTCTTGGTGGGAAAGGTGGGTCTAAACTTCCACTGTTTTAAAGTGATCTTTTTTCCATGATTCAGATCTATATCTTCTGGTACGGTATAATAAACACTTGCCTTTTCATAAAGCACTTTATCTTAAAAGCATTCTTAGGCAAAATATCAGTAACATCTCAGTGAAAGCTGTGGAACACTTTTAATGACCACATTTTAGCAGTGGAGAAATGTACATGAATATAACCTACCTAGATCATTTTATATTTAACCAGGGCTGTCTGTGAGAATTAAGTTGCTCATATTTGGTAACAGCAGCATGCATTGCAACTGTGTGATATAAGGGAGAGTTACACCAGGCACTTCTCCTCAGAGTGAAAAAGGAGAATATGGGATGTCTTCATTACTGGAGTGAAATGAGGGGATTAATCCATGGCTGTCTCCTATAGCCTGCCCCATGCAGTCAGCCACCAGCAAGTCAGTGATAGCCTGCTGATACACAATGTAGCCAAGTATACAAAAACATCACATATAATATATATAACTTGTTCACAGCCCAACACACTCTAAAGGTCCCATCAGTCCTGTTCCTACTAGTTATGCTAAAGGATTTAGTCAGCATCTTGGCACACTTTTCTAACAGAAATTTGTAAGCTGCTAAATAAGCTTGTGTTTTCTCAGATTTTTCCCAATAATCAGGTTGATTCTTCCTCTTTTGTGGTAGCCTGGTCAGAAATTCCATACCAGGCTTGTTTCTGCTGACTCCATAAGCTCTTCTTTGCATATTTAACACTTCCCCATCCTTCCATTTGCACTGGTTCAGCTCACCTGGACCCTTCCTTCTGCCCTGGAGCACACTGTATCTTGCATGACTCCCTCTTGCCCTAATCCTTCTTCCTTTTTTTAGAGTTCCCAATGCTTTATTTTCTCCAGTTTCCCTTAACTACAGTGTCTCCCAGCAAAGAGCCCTGGACCAACACTGGAAGCCTTAATTCTCTTGCCAGCACTAACATTTCCCCTCTCTGTGACCTAGGGTGAGGACACACAATACAATCACCAGTGTAGCCTACTTCAGTGTAGGCCTGTGTAAGCATGAGTACACTCTATTTTTATATTGACGTAAAGGCAGATTCCACTGGGGTAAATACGGTGTGTGTCAATGTTCCCCAATTTCCCAAGGTGTAAAATGGAGATAATGATGCCAGATTATCTTGTAAAGTACTTTGAGTTCTATCATGAAAAACAATCCATGAACTACAGATTCTTATTACTGTGCTTATTACTACTATTATTATTCCAGCTCTAAACCACTTATTTTCCTGATCACATTATCTCCCTCCCAGTCATGTCAGTGCTGATATCTCCCAAACTTCATTATGGAGTTCCTGCCAGTCTAGAGAAAACTGCTTCTATTTTCCGATGCCAGGCAGACACCCTGATTGAACCGTATTTATATGTGATGGTAGGTATGTAATACATCAAGAAAACATCTGATTTACTATTAGCTAGACTCAGTGACTGTTTTTCTTTAGCAAGATACAGCTGGGCTGTGGAGCTGCACCCAAACCACAGCTTTCATCTGATTACAGGATCTTTGTAACTGGGCAAAGAACAGGTTTGCTGAATGAATAGCACATCCTGCATTTGTGCTGGGCGTTGGATTTGGATGCTGCTTAATGTTTCTTCCAGCTCCATGATTCTACATTTCAATGTAAACAATGTGAACCTTTCCAAACATGACCCTAGAAGAGGTTTTTTGCTATTAGAAACCTAGAAACCACACAGCTGGCAACCTGCATAAACAGGTCTTATTGAGACACCAAAATAGATTTTCCAAAGTATTGGCAAAGGCAGAAAAGCTGCAGGGTATCCATGCAAATGAGCATTTGCTTAGCTGTGCACCTGAGCTGTGGTTTGGTTTTGAATTCTGTGTGATCCATGTGATCCGTGGTTATGGCACAGCCTTTTTGATTTTGCTATCAATTTATATCCATATTATGTCTGCAAAACACTGGTGCACATCAGTTTTATTGAGCTCTGTTCCTAACACAATCCATTTTAACCCTGTAAAGTTTTGTATAATTATGACAGGATGTTTAAGATACAAATATTGGCTCCTAAGCTACTCTGAAGCTAGATATTTCAGGTTGGCCCATAGTAACAGGCACATTTCAGCAGACAAGGAGACTCTCGACTGAATACAAGAGCTTGTTGTGTCCTGTTTCAGAGCAGTAGCAAATCAGTGGGTTCTGATTCCCCTTTCCCTTGCATGATCATTCATGCCTCTGCAGGGCAGATGTAAGCCATTCCCACTAGCATGAGAGCAAGAGCCAGGTTCTTCCTTGGAGTTGTTCAGTCATTTACACTTGTGTGACATGAATGCAAAGGAGATGCCCAATGCCACCAAATCATAATGTCAGTGCTTTACTGCTCACTTTGCCTTGGTTCCACTTTGCATGAGCTGCTGAGCAATGAGGGTCAAGCATTCATTATTGACTGTATTTCAGTCCCCATAAAGGGTTGTATGAGGTGTAGATTGATAGAGAATCAAGACAATTCACTTTGACCAAGTTTCTCCTGATTTACACTGTGGTTACTCAGAGAAGGACCAGAATCCAAAATTACAGAGCCACTAACTGCCACCAGGAACTTCCAAGAAATATGGCACAGATCAGAAAATGCAGCAAGGAGGCCTTTAGACTATGGAAAAATGAAAACTGTTACAGCCACATTCACCAACCCTTCTGTATCTTACCAGAGCACCAGATGTTGCAGCAATGGCCTTTCATAAACAAGAGCTTTAAACGGACAAAACCCTCCCATAACAACCAAGGAGAAAGGGTTCTGCTTTCAATGTATGAAAAGGTAGCAGCATTTTGAACCATTCCTAGACCCAGAAGAGGGTTAACTTGCAATGTTATAACATTACAGTCACACAGAAAGCTAAAAGCTGGGGGTGTTAAGTTATCTGGAAATGAGACTAGCAGGATGAGATTGAGAGAGAAAAATGTTAAATCTTCCACTCGGCACATGTCACTGTGGCCAACCAAGGAAAAAAACGTGGAAAAAGAATCAGTGCTAGAAATGTGTTTTGGGATATAAGCTTCAAACAATCATCATTGAGCTGAATGTTGAGAACTCATTCCACAGCTTAACGGTGTCTCTTAGCATGTCATAATTAAAGACATCAGCAAATGAAATCATCTCTCGCTTTCCTTACTTCTCAAGATATCAGGCCCTGTCCCTTTGACATAAGCACAATCTATTTGCCTAATTTCACTGGTGAACAGCTGTGCAGCTGCTCCTCCACCACCATGGAGGGAGAGCTGCCTTCTGAGCTCATATTTTCACATAAAATGTAATATGTACCTAATTTTTTTATAATTGTAGAGCTCTTCTGTCTAAAAGATATCATTTACAATTAAGCCTAGATTACTTTTAAACAGGGCTGGCCACACTATATGCCAAATAAATTAAAATGTTTTCCCCATTCATTACACAGGTTTTTCTCTACAATCATAGATGCTAATTGAATGTACCTTGAGAGTGCTACTCTGTTCTTGGCAATGTCAAAAAATAATGCTCCTAGTAATGCTATGCATATACTTAATTGCTTTTAGTAATGTCTTATTAATCCCATTGTTTGTGCTGTGCTCCAGATATTGCTACAACTCCTGCTATTTGTCACTTCATTTTGTACTCTGAGGCCTAAGTCATCAATGTACTTTAGCACACGTTTGTGGATTTTTCTATATTGGAATCTGGGAGTCTACACCACACATTTTTGTAGCTCATATTAGCAGATAAAGTCTTGATCCTGTGTTGTCTACTTAGACCAAAGTCTATGAAGTAATAAGTAATTCAGTCTAGTTAGCCTATTGCTCAGAGGAATGAGTGGTCATTTTAGACACCAAAAACAGAATTAATGGGTCATTGCAAGTGATCATCAAAATTTTTGAATCTACAAATTTTTTCAGTAAAGTATGGGGCTTCATCCAAGTCACACTTTTCATAAGATAATGTCAGTTTTATAAAAAAGGCTTCTCTTTTGATGAAAAAAGTCTAAGTAAAGTGTTTCTTTCACAAAAGGCATTTTGAATATTGAAAACATCTACACCATGAAATCAAAAGTTTTGTTTCAATCAAATCATAGATTTGACTGAAGAAGAGATGCTGTGCTTCATGGGAAATTAGTGGCTAAATTGGAGAGAATGGGATCAGTGCCTTAAGCATGGGGTACACAGGGAGTTATATGAAAGGGACTTGGAAGGTGAGGTATCTGGCTAGATACAGGTTACTTGTGGTGTTCGTCAGGTACCAGTCTTAGGACTCATCCTATTTAATATTTCTATCAGTGACCTTGGTAGAGGAACTAGAATTGTCCTCATGAAATCTGCAGACAACCCTGAGTTGGCAGGCACTGCTAATGCAGAAGAGGACCATATTATCATACTGGGAGATTTAGACAGTCTTGTGGAATAAAGCATTAGAAATGGAATGTAGTTTAACAGTAAGGCGGCCAAGGTCATGAAATTAGAGACCAATAAGATGGGGGTTATAACCAATAAGTTATAAGATGGGGGTGCATACACTGGAAACATCTGAGAAAGACTGGGTATACTCTTTGATCACAGAATGACCATGAGTCACCAGTAAGATACAGATATGAAAATGCAAATGACACACTGGGGTATGTTAAGTAGGATTTATGCAGTAGATGCCAGGAGGTATTAGCAGCACCCTGAATAAGAAGCACTGGTAATATGGCACTTAAAATAATGTGTGCAGTTTTGGTAACCCATGTTCAAAAAAGGATTAACTTATCTTGGAACAACCTCAAAGAAAGGTCACCAAGATGGTGAAAGAAATGGAGACCTTTTCTTAGGAAAGATTAAAAACATTTGGCTTGTTTAGTTTAGCAAAACAGATATTGAGAGGTGATATGATAACCCTCTAGAAGAACATTCCTGGAGTGAATATTAGGAAAAGAAAAAACCTTTTTAGGATGAAAAACAACACTGGTGCAAGCTCAAATGGCTACAAACTGGCTATAAATTTATATAGGCAATTATAAGATTTCTGTCGATCAGGGAAGTGAAGTTTTGGAATCATTCTCTAAGCACAGTGCTGGGGGCAAAGAACCTGAGCTGATTTAAGACTGAACTGGGGAAGTTTATAGAAAAGATTGTGGGTGGAGAGTTCTGGGTCAACAACCAGATTTTGTGATGTGTGGAATCACATATTTGCAATCCCCATATTGAGATATAGGGACAATTATTTCACAGCGCTGTTGGTATTTGGTAATCCCATGCGTCAGGTCTTTTGCTGGTCACAAGTTGGGTGCAGGAAGGATTTTTTTTCTCCTTTGATGAATGCTACTGCTTCCTGGGTTTCTTTTTTTCCCACCTTCTTTCGAGGATACTCACCACAACTAAGCTTGGGGTGTACTAATGCTCCTGTCAATACATAGAAAAACACAGAGATTCTTTACAAGGGTCATAATGGTCAGGAAGGATTTTTTCCCCCCAGGTAAGACTTGCATAAACCGTGATTGTTTTTGCCCTACTCTGTAGTGTGGCTCATGGGTCTTTTCCTGAGATCTTCTATTCATAGTCAACTTGCACTATGCCATTATAGCAGCAGAACATTGATGGTGACCTCATTTTCCTTGCTTTTTCCAACAGCAGGTTATAAGGTATTCTTGTTGTTTGGGTATTATGCCTTGTAATTGCTTGTGAAGGTTTGAAGAGGTGATTCTGAGTGTTGTTTGATTAATGAAATGCTGTGAATACAGGAGACTCAAATCACTCCTAAGGCCCCTATTGTCCTACATTCCTGTGATCAAATAGGGTATTTTTGTGTCAATATTTGCAAAATGATGGGGTTTTCCCTGAATTTTTGTTTCACAAACATTTTGATAGTTGATATTTTTGTCCTATTGCAAGGAGAAAAAAGTCAAAATATCTGAATTTTCCAAGGAATTGGAAATTTCCATCCTGAACACCTCTAGCAACTACACTCCCATTTGCAGTTTAACTGCAGTGTAATAATATTCACCTATAAGCCACGCTTACTCCTACTGTTTAAAACAGTTGGGACTTAAGCATGTACTTATGTGAAACCTATGAGACAAGCATGTGCTTAAAGGCTTTCTTGAAACAGGGTCCAAGACTAGCTCAGTGAGACATGGAAGCCATATTCATATTTTTCTAATATGAATCACCTATAATCACCTCTTCAAACTTCCACACACAATTATAGGGCACAATACTCAAAATATGAAGAATACCTTATAACCTGCCATTGGAAAAAGCAGGGGAAATGAGAGCACCACCTATGTTCTGTTACTACAAAGATAAATTTCCACATTAAAGAGGTGGGAAGTAATAATCCAGGTCAACATTCAACTTTAGTAATAAAGGACACCTGCTTTGTAATGTCTATGCTGAACCAGCCTTATTGACCCCGATTCTTACTGACCTGCTAAGTATCATCGTAGGCGCCACAAAAAGTACTCAAAAATCTATATTACAATGGGCTTATGGATGCATATCAATAGTTTACTTGTTATTTAAAAACCACAAATGCTTATAGGAATAGGGAAAAAAAGCACTCATAAATTTGCCCACAAAATCAGAGTTAATGTCAAACATGAATAAAACACTTGAATGAATGAAAATACCTAGTTAAGGCCCCTTGTAACACTTTTTCAACTTTTCTGATAAAAAATAAGAAATCAGTAAGCCAGAGACAGCTATGTATTCAGGTTCCTCTCCATGGTGAGCATGAAGAACAGAATGACACTTCACCATAAATGTGATGAACCCAGCTCTCAAAAGAAGATATCTTTGCAAGTTCCTCTTTGGATTTAGACTGGCCAAGATAAGAGATGATCCTGTCTCATAGGAATTCTCAGCACTATGTAGGGGGAAACCTGCTCCTGACTGGCTGCCTCCCTGACTGCCCCACCTCCTGGGGAAGATCAGTTAACCAGGACTGAAGAAGAACGTAGGCCAAGCTCTCTTCACTTCACTCTCCAGAACCAGAGGAGAGTTTGGGTCAGGGAGCTGGAGCTGAAAGACCTCAGGCCCTCGGCTCCCTCTTCTGTTAGGGGAAGTTCAAGGATCAAAAGAAAGACCAAGGCACAAGACATAATCAAGAAATCATTATTTCTGGACTGTTGTCATTATTACTTGAGGTCTGGCTCATGACTGTTGCTCTGTTGGAGCTAGTAATGTTGATATTTAAAAGAAGGCATCTGGAAGACATACATTTCTCATCCTTCACTGAAATGCTATCTGCAACTACTAGGCAAATGAGTTAAGGTCATCCTAACCCACTCAGTTCAGTGATGTTTCTCTGTCTGCAACACAATGATTTTTGGAGGCATCCATTCCAAAATGTACATGATCAGTGGAGACTTCTTCTGTTTCAGCAGCTAAAAATCGCACAATATGCCATCCTCACTGAGCATATTTCAACCCCTCAGAGCTCTTATACATGACCAGATTGAACATGTACCATCTTCCATAGAGCAGCTGGGCATATTCCAACCCATTTTACAGCTCTAGCCAGACTCTTCCTGTAATGGCTGCTCTTGCCTTAGCCTGTTGCTCCTGCATGTTCAATGAGTTACATTTCATAGGTGCCTGCCAAGTAGGAGTCTGATTCAAATAGAAAAGGAAGGAAAACTGGAAGTGAAGGAAGAAAGGGAGTAGGTTGGGACAAGGAATATGGTGAGGTAGAAGAAAACCTGTAACTGAGAGCTAAATGGGGAGATGGGACTGAAATAAGAAGTCTGAGGAATAGAGACTGGGACCAGCTGGGCCTTTCACCTCCTTAATTAGTTCAGCCCATTGCTTCCAAACTGAGTAGACCCTCTGAGTTTGGCTATATGGCTGCTTACAGATGTGAAAAAAACCCACAACAAAATGGCACTTCACTTTCAGCTTGGTATACCCCTGTACTAAGCACAGTGCATGCTCAGAAGAGGCATCGCATTAGTTTGACTTGGCTTGCCCAATGTCTGTATAGATCAAGTGATTCAGTGAGGTTTTTGGCACTTATCTAATAGGTGATTGAATCAACTATTAGATAAAAGTGCCAAAATGCCCCACTGAAGCACCTGACCTATAACAGATGTCAGGGAGCCAGGTAGCAAACTAACATGTTTCCTCTTCCAGTAAAGCACTGTTTTTGTAGGTTTTTTCACACTTGTCAGTGACCTGTATGAACAGCCTACATAGACTCAGTTTACATAGGAAACAAAATGTGCTGGCAGCCAATACTGTTTTTTTAACAATGTAATCCTTTGTGTATAAGAGCATATTCTGATTTAGCCTCTCACCACTTTGCATAGCTAATATTAAGCAAAAGACAAAACCTTTTCATACTTCCTTCTTCAACAATTGTATCAAAAAGTATTTTGAGAGAGAACTTTCACTACAATGCTATACATCTAGAAATTAAATTGTGACTTGTCAGGTGTCATTAATATGCAAATTGATTTAACACCATGTTCAGCAATGAGTTTCATTCTGGGCTAAGAATCACCATCTGAAATCAGTAGTAATTCACAATACAATGCTGTAAAATTAGATAGTTAGAAATATTATAGCATTTCAGTCTTCATTTCTCTGTTAATTTATCAACAGTAAAAAAGAAACCTGTTAAAGGAAGTTATTTTTTTGTTGGTATTGTGAAAAAATGAATGATAAAAACCAAATTTGCTGTTACAAATAATATTGATTTTCATTTTTGGTAAATGAGCCTTGATTGTGTGATAGAGAGAGCAGCTCAGTAATGGACTACAAATCTACAAAATACTTTTTTTAAACTTTAAAATGCATGTTGAGGTGTTCTAAACACCCATATTTCAGATATAATAAAAAACACAGTGGCAGTATCAACTGAAACAACACCTCACTTCAGATTAAGCCCTCTGCTACTAAGCCTCCATAGCTTGGAAAACATTGCATTTCATAACAACTCAGGGAAACAGTTGCCTTCTTTTGGCCAGGTACAGACATTAGACTTAATGTGTGATAAGTATGCAGAAAGTGCTCTACAGCCATAACTGAACAGATAGAAAGGGCACATAGAGAGCTATAAAAATGATTGTTCTCGCTCTGACACAATGGGTCCTGATCTCCATGGAGCAGGGAGGCAGCTGTTGAACAGCTGGGAGACCTCTTTCTGCCCTGTGGAGACTGGGATGGGTCCCAATTTCCATGTGGGGGGGAGGCAGCTGCCCAGCAGCCAGGACAGCTCTTCCCCACCATGTGGAGATTGGGAACAGCCCCTGCCAACCTGGGGCTGGAACCTGGGGGAACCTGGAGCTCCCCGTGGTTGCTGAAAGGGGGCAAAGCAGGGCAGGAACAACCCTAGACTGAACTGCCCCTGTCAGGAGCAAATTTGCTCCTGATGGGCGCATGTTCAGATGCATGTGGTGGCACAGTTAATGCACCTGAGTTTTTTGCACAGAAAATTCAAGCTCATTAATAGCACATGTAGATATGCACAGTGCGTTGATGATGTTCCCCTTAGGAAAAACTTAACATTCTTCAATGAGAAGAGAGGCAATTCTTTCCCTGCCTTCCCAATCTGCTGCCTGCAAAAGAAGCAGTGATTTGATTTTCCCTTCTGAATCCAGTAGATTCCCTGATATCTACATCAAATTTAGGAAGTCACCAGGCACACAGGGACACCCTCCTGAAGCCCTAGTATGTTTGAAATGGCTTTAGGGGTCTCTACCTCTCCCCTAAAACTCCCCTCTTCTCCATTGATATTGCCACCAAGGATACTCAGGTTGTGAACTGCACCACAGAAAAGAGACATTCAGATTTTGGTTGAATTTTCCACCTATGGCTACAAGGGACAGCATGAGCTCCCCCAGGCTAGACTCCCATGAGGCTCATCCCATGCACAGAAAATTGGAACCACTGAGAATTGGACATTTCTTGCAGTTTTCTTTCCTGGGCTTTAAAATTCCTTTGCTAGATCTCACCTTCTTGGCAGCAGAGAGTAGAGATCTCTCCAAAGGCATTTCTGAACCATGATGCCAATCTCTGTTGTTAATTTTGTTCTCAATATATATTCCTTTTTAGCAAGTAGAAATGCAGGCCTTTCAGATGCTAGTAGTCTCCAACAAGGACACAACCTTTGTTCTCTGTGTTCCTATCTTAAAAACAGTCTGTCAAAATGAATAACATTCTACATGGCCACTTCACTCTTTCCAATATCTTCCATTCTACAGAAGGCTATATCCCACAATTTGTGTGGAGAAATATCTAATGTGACTATTAATCACACAGTGACCTGAAGCAGTGATCTCTGCCCTGGCCTTCTTGAGACGTATCTTTCCAGGTGAAAGAGTAGAAGACTGAGGCTACTTTTCCATGTTTGTAACAGCATCATCCCAGAGAGTTCCAGGGCCAGACACCCTACCACTTGGACCCTAGTATGCCCCCCCAACCCTGGGGAGAAGCTCGGTAGGCAGGGCCACAAGATTGGCATTGGGCCTGTATGGAGCCAACCCTGTGGCCTCTGTGGCTCAAGCACTGCTGGCAGGTACCCAGCCTATGGGCACCTCGTGTGCTGAAAGGTTTTTTTGGCTGCTTCAGGACCATGTGGATTGAGGCCAGCTGCCTTCATGGAGGAGGTTGAAAACCCTTGAAATGTATAGCTCAAGCTGGGTGTGGGGTGTTGCCAGAATTACTGGGTGTCTGCTGGAAACCCTGAAAATTTTGAGACTGTGGAGGTGACCTGAGCGGTGCAGCCCAGGTGACATGGGAGAAGAGGCCACAAGCTGCTGACATGAGAGTGAGCCATGCACTGGGAACTACACCTTTGCATGTCCTCCAGTCTTTCCATCAATCCATTTGGCCTTCTAGCCTTCCACCACCCCATCACAGCCAGACCCTCACCCACCCATGTACACTGAGACCCATGGGAAGCACCATGTATCATGGATGAACCCACCCCATCCTCCACCACCAGCCAAACTTGGGCACACAGCTGGGAGGTCAGGGAGATAAAGGATCTCATTGCCACCTGGGGTGAGGAAGAGATCCTCTGCCTTGCTTTACTTGCTGTCCACCGACAACATGGGTGGGACCCATAGTCTCCACTTCGATGGATGAAGAGCAGCTGCTTGGCTCATGCACCTTACCACACACAGTCACCCATGTCACGAGTTTTGCCTGTCAGCAGCTTGAGGTGCAGTTCCCCCCAAACCTCTGCACCAGTCTTCTTGAAACTTGGCAGCCTTTGTGGCCTCACCAGGGGCCACCACCCCTGCAGTTTTCACCCCCCTGTGTTGTAACACGTAGATGTGACATGAGTTTTGCTTTCACAAAATTGGGATGCAGTTCTCCCTGAACTCCTTCACCAACCTTCTTGAAACTCGACAGACCTCATTTTCTCAGCAGAGGCTACCACCCCTGCAAGTTTCATCCAAATCAGACAAAACAAGCTAAATTATAGATATTTCATTGATTCCCCCTTATACCTTATGGCTGGATCTCCAAAGTGGCTCTTAAGGTTCTCCGAAGTGCTTTGGAAGTTTCAAACCACTTCGGAAAGCCTAATGAAGTCAGTACTTTGATCCAGGCATGCTGCTTTGGATGTCAAAGCATCTGAAGCTTCTCCAGATCCAAAGCACAGTCTGAAGCCTTGCACAGCCCTACCATGCATGGGATGGCCAGCTGGTGGCTCATGGGCATAAAGCCGCATGTCACGGTGAGCCGCTGCTGCATCAGGTCCAGGTGGGCAGCCATGCTGTCCTGTAGCCTCCAGCAAGACTCACACAGGGCAACCTGCAGGACCAACCACAGGTCCTGGATGTCCCTGCTTGGGTGCAGGTGGTGAGATGCCATGGCAGGGTGTGTGCAATCTGGGACATGGAGACACATGCAAGTCACAACAGCAGCAGGTTCAGAACGTGTTGGCCTATGCCCAGAAGCCAATTGCCTATTCAGCTCCCTTCAAGTGTCTTCAGCAGGTACAGGGCATGCTGGGAGGTATGGAAGAATCCCCCCTACCTGCTAGCTTTGGTCAGTGCAGGCTCCAATCCCTGCCCCATTAAAGCGCTAACATATGTGCCCTTTGGTCTTAACCACGAACACTTAAAGTAAAGCTCAAAACTTAGAGCGCTTCCACCTTGGGCTTCTTGAACGTCTGTACTTAGCCTTAATCTTTAAGGGATTGTTGGGTCAGACAGATTTCATTACTAGCACATTTTTGGTTCATTTAATCTATTAATGAAGAGTTTAGTTTGCAAATGCAACAACAACAATAAAAATACAGGCAGCTGTCAGGGTTGCTGGGCTTGCTTAACATTTCACTGTAGTTCTTTTGTAACTCATTGAAACATTAGAATGGATTGCTCAGTAAAAGTTGACATTTAAAAGAAAGCAAGCATGCTTTTTTTGTGGTGTTCCTAGCAAAGGAATAAATAAATATCTGCATAAGCTCATTATTGTCAAGCTTATGCTTTTCTTTTTTAATATATATGTAGCAAAAGTAATCAGTTAATTGCAGGGTTTCAAAAATATGGCAATAAAAATGAATTATATCTCTTGGAAAGAGCATGTTGTCTATATATTTATGTAAAAAGGCTTCGTTTTTAATCAGGGTTCCTACTAAACAGAAAGAACTCACCAATACTCAAATCCCTTGATGGGAAGGGGCGCTGATGAGTGCCAAACTGTAGAAAAGCTGGCTCAAAGGGAAGCCAGAAAGCAGATTTTGATACTCACCTACCACTGAAAAGAAAGGGACTCAGATCTTTTGAAAACTGACCCTTAGATAGTTCTGTATTTGGTTAGAGCCTAGCACAATAGGGACTACTGCAGAGCTACTGCTGCAAACAACAATGGCAATATAACAACAACAACAATAACAACAACAACAACAACAATATGCAGTAGGAGTCAGTATGCATCTAGTTTTCTACACTTCAGCCCCCTGATAGTTAGGGTGAAGTTATACATTATACTTAGAACATCCTAAATTTTTTAAATTTTAAGCCAGCTTATAGTTATAATGTGCTCTTAGTAGTCGTATATAAAAGGTTAATACTTTTTCTTGCCTGAACAGCTCTCTCTGATTTGCCACTAGAGGGCTGGCGTGCAGGAGTATGGTTAGGAGTCAGGACACTGGGACTCTACCCCTGCTCAGAGTGGGCGGAGGGGGGCTGGGACCAGTGCATCCTGAGGTGCTAGAAGATTGCAAATTGTTCATTTTAACTCCACAGAGCAGACAAAAGTTACCTGAACATGAGCTAGGTAGTATGGCTCAGAATTAACCTTTGCCTAAAGTGGTGTAATTCTGAGATGCTCAGAGGGGACTTAGCATGAGTTAACAAGCTTTAACTAGTGGACATTCATGCTTTAAGGGCCCTTAGTATGATCTAAGTGTAACATGTAACTTCACCTTTAAATAGTTTGCAATCCTTAGGCCCCCCAAAACAGTGTGACCTGGCATAACTCCTGTAGCTTCTGAATGAACATTGGTCCAGTTTTAACATCCTTCATGAAGGGAAGACACCAACTGTGGGCACAATGTTCCAGAAGGGATCTCACTGAGGATGTCCACACAGGTAATATTACCTCCCTACTTTGACTTACACTTCCCCTGCTTAGACATTGAAGTCGGCCAAGGGGGTGTGATGAGAAGCAAGAACCAAAAGAGGAGCTTCCATAAAACCCTTGCCTTGGGGAAGTTGGTTAGAGTTTTTCCATTGGCTTCCATAGCTAGGATTTAAGCCACTGAGTTTATTCAAAACCCATCCAGTCTCATTGTTACCCTACCCTGCACTTGCAATCACTTGAGCAGGATGACTCACATTACCTGTTAGGGCTTTTTACATTCCCCACTCCACTGCCTGGAAACTCCCCAGTTTGATTGTTAAGCAACTATCAGGGTTTTTTTACTGCCTGCACCTAAAGCTAGTCCTTTAAGTTAGGAAGGGGCTGCTCTTCAAGCAGACACTTTGCCTCAGAGGCAGATAAGCATAGGTTCTGCTATTGTCATTCACAGCTTGGGAATTTTAATCTATTCTCGCAGCTGGCATGAGGGTCAGCCAAATTGCCGAGGTATTTCTAATGAAAAGTGACGCATGACTCTAATACTTCTATGCAAGGAAACAATTCAATAGAAAACTTGCTGAAAAGGTCGGGGCCCTGTTAAGCATGCAGATAAAGAAAAGTATGACATTTACCTAAAACGTGATAATTAATGAAGGAATGTATATTCCTGAAATTAATTTGACAGGGAAGTCTAGTTAAAAAATCACAGTACTCTTTGCCCAAAAGTAGCATAGGATTTTTTTTTGATTTGCATTTTCAATGCAAAAGCATGTAAAATAAACACAGGTTCCTTTGGGGTGCCATGCCTCTGCATAACTTGAATGTCTCATAGGCTTGATATCTCGCAGGGTTGCTAGACATATATTCTGTCTCTATATGAGGGGCTAGAACCCCCAGTGGTGTAAATTAACAGAGACAGGCAAAGTCAGTGGAATTACAGTGATTTATAGCCAGGGAAGATCTGGCCCTACATCTTCTGGTTACATGTCTCATCAGTCCAACTACCCCAGATTACCACAAATTGTCTGCTTGGCCCATCTGATTGCAAAAGGTTACACTGAATGGAAATGTTACTACCCACAGAAAATGCAATAATGTCTCTCTTAGACTAATAGGAATCTTCACGGTAAATGGCTGGGAAAGCTGAGGGAAATGAAGGGTGCTCTGTGTTTAAATCAGGTGGAATTTCATGCTGGTTGTTTCTGTACAAAACTCGTGCCCTTAGACAGACAACATTGCAACCTTCCATTATTTATAACTAAGCACAATCCATATGTTTGAGCCTATAGCCTATATTTTCTCTGTAAAGGAGGCAGAATTGAGTCTGTTCTACTCCAGTCAGAGTACATTATATTTTATTCCTAAAGGTCACAACAATAGGGAGAAAAATGTGCTTTCTAAGACATACCCAAATAAAATATTGTAGAGATAATTAGTTGAAAGCTGTCTTCTTAGGGGGAAGTAAATGGCATGGTAGCAGTCTTGGCCCTTAAATAAAAAGTTAGCTTGTGCATCTTCTTGCTGTGACACAGCTGGCATTGCTTCCCAAAGGAGACTGCACTGTTCTGTGGCCCATCCCCTGCATGAAACAAATGCATCTGGAATTGTCTATATGTTAGGGACAGAAGTTGCACATAAACCAGTTTAGGTAATCATAAACTGGTTTAAACGTGTAACAGAATAGAAGTTCAGTGCACATAAACAAGTTTTTAAAATTGTTGAAACTGGTTTAAGATAAACCTGGCTGAATGTAGTATCAGACTTAACTGATTTGGGTCAAATGGGTTTATGAAACATCTGTCCCAGATCCCTTCCTGATTCAAGTTAAATCCCAGTCCCCCAGCATCCCAGTGTGCTTTCCAGCCCTGTACTGGCCTGTGCTGTCTGTCTCAGGAGAGAAGGGTTGAGGGGGGAGGGGCGGGGAAGAAGGCAAGAACTGTCCCCCCACCACAGGCAAACCCCAGCTGGGGTCTGGAGCCAGGGAGAGGGGTTAAACTTCCCTTCCCTCAAGTACAGAGCTGGCCTACCCTGCTAAAAACTTACTGCTGGCTGCGAATGTGGCCTACAAATCCAAGGAGCACCTGGAAGCAGGAAGCGGCTTTGATGAGCAACTCTCCAGTGTCCTGCTGCTGTGATTCTGGATTACAAATCCCACAGACCTCAGGGGCACCAGAAAGAGGAAGCAAACATACAGCCCATGCTGGCTATATGTCAGACAGTTGTGCTCTAGCACCCCCCAGCTTCTGACCTCAGCCATTAGAGGCATGTGGCTGCATTTCCTGAATCAAAAGTAAATGTCTGTCCAGTTGTTTCTCAGCTTAATTTTTGCAGCTTAGACTAACCTGCAAAGACCGAATCAAGTCATCCTCTGGCTTGTTGACTGTCTGTACTTAGCCCTAATCATATGCTCTCCCTTTGTGTAGTCTGGACACTGAGGAGCTGTACCCGGTGTTGTTTCTGCATACTGAAAAAATGGCACACACCAGAAGCTACTTGCGTCTCTCCATGACCCCTGGGTACAATCCTCCCATGATCTACTATTTCAGAGACTCCCTGCCACTCCTTACTTCCTCTTCATGGTTGAACTTTCTGTTTTCCACTGCCTCCTCACTTCCCACATGCCAAAGACCCTGTGCACTGCCACTTCCCCATCCTCCTACGTCATTGCCTTCCATTCACCCCTCTCATACCGGCCTTGAGTACTTCCCACATTTCCAGGTCTCATGTTCCCCCTCTCAAAATGTTGTCCTCTATCCCCCCAACACAACTGGGGCTCTGAGTCCCTCTCACTCTTCTCTTTCCCAAGCTTCCCTTCCCTTTACCGTTCTTTACCATTGTTCCCATTATGTACAGTTCAGTCCTTAAAATGTGCCATAGGGTGAGATGATCCTTTAAGCAACACTGGGTTCCACTCACCTCCCCACCTTAATGGCTCATCTTCCTCATAAATCATGGGATTTGACTCAAACATCTGCATAGCCAAATAGGAACCTGGACTAACATTTTTTAAGTTTACCCATCAGTAGCTTTAATTCAGGACTGTGGGCAATATGGAGCTTAGGTCATCATATTCTTTTGGGGTGGCTATATTTACTGTCAGACAACTTTTTAAATATTAAAACATATACTGCTGCAGTGGTATGTTCAAGTTCCTCAGATAATTTAGATGGTCATCATTAAATTTAAGGACATCTATTATGATGTCATCGCTTCATTCCTTCTGAGCCACTGACTCCTGGTAATAAACATGGCGCCATCCTCAGTCAAGACTTTCCTATATCACTCCAGGTAGGCACACACTGGGTAGGTCAAGGCAGTTGGAAATGGTATTTTTCTTATGGAAAACTTGGTTAAAAAGAATTTAAAAGTTCATTTGCCTACATTTTCCATGGAACAATCTAAATTTTTTGGGTAGAAGATTAAATACCCAAATATTTCAGTACTGACCGAGAAAAAGCCCTACTGACCCCTCTACTGGAGGAGAGAAAGTAGGGTTCCTATTTGAGGGCATCACTGATGATGTAATAACACCCTTAATGTGGAGCCTTTGTGAAGTCCAGTGTGTCAACACTGAAGTCCTGATGCATCTCCCACAACTTCATTCAGCTCAGCAGTCTGTGTATGAAAATAATGGTCTTGTCTCTGCACATGAATTCAATTATGTTGTTGAAGAAAGTGATTATCTGACAGATAATTTGATTTTTTTTCTTTGTCAATATCAGTTTATACCTTGTTGGAGAAACTATCAGATAGACAGGTTTTTTTTTCTGCCTAACATAGCAGCATGGTATGCAATGGTTGCTTTTCTGTCTGTTTCCTATGGAGTGTATGGCTGTACACGGTAAGTAGGAATTCATCTCATGAATTTATTTAGTGTTGCTTCACTTTAACAGCTAGCCATGTCTACAAGATATGCCAGCATGGGGCTAGTTGTGGTGGAAGTGGAGCATCCAGGGGTTGCTTTCTTTTGTCTTTGACTATGTTCGCTAGGATTTTGCAAAGTGGCTCCCAGAATTCTGAGCATCTTGAGAATGGATTTTTAAGCAGCACAACTAATCTAACTATCAGGGCTAGGTGGTTCAGGGAGAATCCAAAATAGTTAAATTTAGGCTGAATTTGGAACTTGCATTCTACAGTGGAATCCTATACTTTGGAAAAGTATATGGAAAGAAGCAGCTGAATCCTTCCATAAGGCCATCTTCCTTCTGAGAAACATCCCAGTCTCTCCTTCAACTGCTTTTTCAGCCAAAGCCCTAGTAAGAAAAGCAATTGGAGTCTTTCTGGATGCCAGTTTCCTAATGCCATGACTTTGCCTCCGGAACAAAGGCTGTGACCAAATTCCCACTTGTTAAATCTTCCTGCTATTGTCCCATGATAAGAGAACTCTGATCCTGCACCCTGCCAGCTGCTCAATTTTTGTCTCCTTTCCTACTTTCAAGATGCACAATCTTTCCATTACTCCATCACCATAAACATTTCTCACTGGCCAAACCCCATGGATTACCTTCTCATTGACAGGCCCACCAACCTAATGCCTCTCCTAGCATTCAAAAATCTGGGACGCAGAGACCAGTAAATAATGGGAAAATAAAACAGCAACTGAAGTGAAGAAGAGGGGAAACACTTTCCCTGGTTCTTTGGGCAGTCGCTTTTGCCCAGCCTGCTCTCTTCAGGGCAGGGAGGCAGCTGACACACTACACAGAAGCAGTTGGAGTAGCCACTGCCCCTTGATCACCCCAGTCCAAACTCATCCCCTGTCAAGGTCTGAAACAGATCCCTTTGATTGAGGTCAAGGAACTGCAGGAGGGTATGATGTCACAGGGATAAGTGCAAATGTCACACAGATGTGTGTAGTACTTAGAAAGCCTACAAATCACAAGGCAGGAGTAATTATCCCCCAGTCACAAGCAATGAGCATGCGCAGCACACAGGAGTGTACAGGGACTGCAACTATGAAGAAGCAGAAAGGGAAGGAAGGAAGAAAGGGTTCTTTCATTTTCCTTTTCACTACCAGTTGGCCTAAATGAGAACTTCAGAGCTAAGCCATCCATTTATTAGTATCAATGCAATGCAAGTGATTGCAAAGTCAGCACTGTTTACAAATGTGCCTTTCCTCTCCCTCATAGCTACCTCTTGTTAATGAACAATTATCTGCCTGCCC
>NW_017728912.1:30809984-30847446 GCF_001723895.1 Crocodylus porosus | reverse complement strand
CCCACCGCCCCCCGATTAAACTGGGCAATTTGTTATCCTTTTAGAAGGTGATAAACAACTCAAATAAGACCCCACATTTGCAGCTATCTTTTTTAATGTAATAGTATTCAGTAATGAATTATCAGTTACATCTCATTTACAAGAAAACTAGATTACTTTTTTAAAGGAAACAATGATCTTGTAAGACAGTGAACAAATATGCTATGCCAGGAAGGGGACAATACCTGTCCTCATTTCAAACTCTGCAAGTTTAGCTTAAAGCCCACTAGTGCCATCTCTAAAGTCCTTAATGGAGACAAGCAGTATCTTTAAAAATAGTGCCTCACAGCTGGGGAAAAAACATCAATTCAATCTACATTTTGCCACTGCCTCTTTTGAAGCAAGAGGGCTTGAGGGAATACCCTGGAACTATGGCCATAAGGTGAGACAGAAGGAGCAGATACTTCTCTCCCAGCCTCTTAGCTGTGTGCCTCGTTTCAGAGCCAAATATCCTACCTCCTCCATCCCAAACGCATTGGCACTCTTTACTCTCACAATTATTATGAATCACTTCCATCAGAGATGCAGAATCATTAGCTTCTAATTACAGGAAATATTATGTAGGATGAAGAATTCTCATCACTTTCAGCTTTTTTTCCTAAGTATCTGTTCATGCATTTAATACTTGGGGATCTAAACTGGGCAAGGTGAATAGATGATACTGAGAAATTATCATTTGTAAAGTTTGTCATTTATGGCACTGACCATACAAATAGTTCATTCATTGCTTTACCACATCAACATTGCTGGGGATCTCTTTGGTCTTTCTCATCTCAGATTGCAGTTTAACACTTATTATTATCTGTGCCATTGAAGCATGTAAGAGCCTGAACCATAGACCAGGGTGCTATTGTGCTAGCCCCAGTACAAACAAAACAAAGAGACAGCCTGGTACCTCATACTCACAATACTCTTTATTCTGCTGATTCATGTTTTTGTCATTTTTAAAGGAGATGTCTATGGCTATGCCATCAATAGTTCTCATAGGAAAAAAACCTATGGTACCAAACTGCTATGCACATCATAACCTATAATTCAGGGGGGAAGGATGCCTCAGAGATGAAGTTGCTAGCCTAAAATCCAGACAATCCTGATTCCATTTATACAGGATGTATTGTCAACTAAAAGTATATAGGCATTGGCATTAACAGACTCAACAGAAAGTAACGTTCACACATACAGCTTCAACATTTTCACACCTCACACATTCATGGTTTGGAAGGCAGCAGCCTGAAGGGAACCTTCCTAGAAGCCCAGGTTCCCTCAGTGAACTGGCTATACACCTTTCCTCTATCACCTCTTCCATGCAAGCTTGCAAGTGTGAAATGAAATAGAAGCTCTATACAGCACAGCATTATTAGAAGATTTCTTGATGTGGGCACTCATCCAGCAGCTCTCAAACCCAATTTTAGAACAGCTCTTCAGTGCTCCATGTCATGTTTTGTATCATCATCCATTTAATTATAGAGATAATAAGTTTGGGAACAGGTCCTTCATGAGCCCCTGACAATGGGCACCAGTTGAAGATCTGCCCCAATATTATTCATGTTATTCTTAAGAAAGCTGCTACCATGTGACCCCTAACCAATCATCAGCAGTACCTGCTTGACATAGCAAGAGTAATTTTAGCTGAGAGCCTCCTTACTCTGTTTACTCAGCTTCAAAATGACAAGTTAAGAAACAAAAGCGTTGCTGAAAACACAATTACAGCTTGTCTTAATAAAGTACTCAAATATTTTAGGCACCATCCATTAAATTAAAAATAGTATCGTAATATGTAAACAACCTTCAAGAGGGAAAAAAAGTTGTCATTAAGGCACTGACAAGTTCATGTGGAAGGAAATGCTTCATTATGAATTATAGCTGGCTCTTCAAAGTCAGAGGGAATAGACTCCATTTATTATTATTTGGTTAAGCTACTGCCTGAAGGCTACAGACCTGATTTTTAAAGACATTTAGGTGCTTAAAGGTGCAGATAAGTTCAAGCACCTTAGTAAGATTTTGCAAGTCCTGCTAGCCCCTTTGGTGCCTTGCTGTAGGTTTCGGCATCTAAATATATTTTTTTAAATCTTCACCCTCCCACCCCTACATGGGGCCTATACATAGTAATGTAAAGTCCCAGCTTGAAATGCCCTCCAATTTAAACAGATAGAACAGCTGAAGGGTGGGGAAAATAAAGTATTTCTATCCTCCTTTTAACAGATGAGGAACTGAAGCCCAAAGAGCCTGCAGGCCAGATCTAAATCAGTCAGCCTGGCACCCAAGCAGTTCTTTGGTGGAACTGAGGTGTCACATCCCTGAACAGAATCCAGACAGACCCTGCCCCAGTGGCCACAAAGCAGTTTACACATTTCCCTTTTGGCCCAACAAGATCTTCAGGCTTCTACCCTGGGTCTCCTGAGGAAGCTCAGAGATGCTCCATCTTGAAAAGCAAAGTAGCTAAATCCTGCCTAAGATCCACTGCAACCCAGATCACAGCCAGAAGGTACAGAAAGTCTGCCTAAGTACCTGACCTGATAGGTGCCAACAGAGTGTACTTATCTCACACCTACAGCATTAAGATCAATGAAGTACACAGCAGTCACAGTCTCTTGTTCTCACCCAAGAACGTGGTTAGTAGAGGTGCTGGTGCTGCTATTACCCACTTTTGTATAATATCCCTTTGGATAAAGTACTTCTTCAGAATGGGGAAGCCCTCGGTTATAGGCCTTCCTCAGCCAGAAAGACCAAGAGAGTGTTCAATATTACTAGAGTGTCCAATATTTTTGGTCAGGGCAGCCCTTCTTTGGCAGTCAAGAGTGAAAAAGTCATTGGACCAGACAGAGAAAAAGCAAAAGGGAGCATGATTCTGTTGGCCAAAGCAAAGGGTGCTTCCTAAGTTGTGGTACCAATGGTCAGGCCCCTTTCTGTTGTAATGGACTGCAACATTGTGGCAGGAACCATCATTCCCAGCAGGCCGCTGGGGAAAGAAGAAGGAATTGGAAGGGGAGCCATGCATGAAAAAATGGCTTGGTGGGGGGAGAGAAAGAAGCAGCGGTTGGCAAGACATGCTGAGGCCTAGGATCAGTAGTGGGGCTGACTGTGCAAGGCCAAGCAGCAGGACTCAGACAGGGAACCTGGGTACACAGCAATTAAGCATTCTGTGAAATTAAAGACTGGTTTAAGAGCCCCCCTGGAGTTAAGGGATGATTTGAGGTTTCTTTAGTGTATTGTACCATGTTGTTAATGTTCCCTATTTGTTATGTCAGGTTTCCCGGTGGTGGTGCACACACTAGTTGTAAAAGTTCAGAAGGTGATTGGTGGGGACTTCCCTTTCCCCACTGATCGGGTGATGGTGGGGAGAAGGCTTGCATCGCCCCTATTCAGGTCAAGGTGAAGAACTGGCCCAGAGAGAGAACTCACCATCTCTCTCCGGATTGGTCTGTTTACCAGCTGGGGGCGGAACCCCTGGAAGGAATAAAAAAAGCAGCATGCCTGGCTCACAGGCGGTGCTGTTGAGGAATAAAGAGGAAGGGGCCATGAAGAGCTGGTAAGAGCTGACTAGCAGGGGGGAGCAGTTGCCCCAGAGGAGCCCTGAAGCCACGGGTGGTACTCAATGCGCAGGCAGTGCACTGAGGGTCCTGGTTGGGACTGAAGCCTCAGAGCCACACTCAGCGGCTTGGCTCAGCACACAGAGCAGTGTGCAGACGGTTCCCGGTGAGGATCCTCAGCCCTGGAGTGGCAGGTGGAGGCTTGGGGCCTCTGCCCCTACTGGTGGGAGGCCCCATTCAGTGCACAGGGTGGTGCATGGAGGATCCTGAAGCAGGGCAGAGCCTGGGTGTTGCAGGTGGCAACTTGAGATCCCCCACCACTATTTCCCCCCGACATGCAGCTGGGATCCTAGTGTACAGCTTGGTACACAGAGGGTCTAGGAGGGACGGGATCCCTTAGCTGACACAAGGCAGCTGGGGTCCCCAGCCCTGAGCAGGAGGCAGGGCCCCAGTGGGGAGGGAGCCCAGGGACCCCAAATGGGACTAGCATGGGAGGGTTCCTGAGTGGCTGGGAAGGATGCTCGGCTTCTGGGAATTTAGGACAGTCCCCTGTGAGAGGGCTAAGTTACTGGGAGAAGAGTTCCCTTACTCCCAACACCCCCACCTCCTCCTTCTACTTTGGTGACCCGGGGTTGGGGTATCTGTGTGGGCTAAAGGAACTACAGGAGCTCAAGGACCCTAGGGCTTCAGGTCCCTCCAGTCTTTCCCTTCCTGTTGGTGGTTGGGGAGCTGCACCTTACATTTTGGAACAGTGTGCCTCATGCTTTGTCATTCAACATCTGTCTTTAGAGTTTAAGTCTGCATACCAGTTACTGAGCCCCTTTGGTCTCCAGGTTTCCTCACAGGCATTCAGGGGGTGTGCACTGAGTTGTACCCCTAATACCTATAGAGCCTAATCCCCCCTGGCCATATGTTATATTTTAATCCTGTTCTTTATCATTAAAGTCATGTATAGATAAGCTTCAACAGGTGTCCTGGCTTTGCTCTAAAGGAAAAGGAGAGGAGCTACTTGCTTTAAGCAGCCCCACCTCCTACAGTGCATCTGTACCCTCTAGAATCTCTTCAGTTGGAGAGGAAGTACCTCATCTGTGTCCCACCCAGGTTACAGTTATTTTGCTATCTGTCCCTGAGAGGTTTTATCACTGAGTCATTATTATTGTCTGTCATGTATATTCTAAATGTATGTACCTTAATGTTTGCTCACCCATGAGTTTCCCAGTCTCTGCAGCCCACTGGCCTGTGACCCTACTCCGCCAGAATCTCCCGTATAAAATTTAGAACCTTCCTTCTGGCTCCTGTGAAGCTTCTGGGGTTCAGTACACTGTCTTTTACTCAATAACTAATGTCAAATACATGAACAGTCCTGGAAACAGGGCCCAGACCCTCAGAATCTCCCATCTGAGGGCAGTGCCCTCCTAACTGGGCTACATAGTCATTCAGTCAGCCTGGAAACATGCAGTCTTTCCTTCTGGCCCCAAGGCTTTACACTCTTGGCTATGTAGTAGCTTACATTCAACAGAAGAGGTAAAAGATGTTCACACCAAGCCTTTTCTGTAGTGAGGTGGCTAGGATAATTTGCTGAGGGAGGAGATTCCTGGGTGAGTGCTTTAATGACTAATTTATTAAACAAAAGGTGGGCAGCATGACTGCTAAAGCATTAGGTGCCTCCTGTTTGGGCATCCTTGATCCTGACTAGATGGAGGTGTCTAGCATGCAGCGCTGAGCCAGGTGTCTAAATGTAGAGCAAGAGTGGGACTTCAGACACACACTGACTGGCAGACTCAGGTGCTGGCCCCAGCCACCAGTGGTAGCATGCCATCATCCCGAGTGCAGCATGCCACCCCGGGAGGAGTCTAGCACAGCCCCACAGCCCTCCCAGTGGGTGCGGCCCCTGGATCTGTGTACGGGATGATAGCATGATGCTACTGCTGGCAAGTGATACTAGTTTAGTTTTAATTTGAACAGTGTGAGGTACAGTTTCATAAAAACCCCTGCACCTATCTCCTTGAAACTTGGCAAGCTTCATGGCCTCAGTAGGGGCTCCCATCTCTGCAGTTTTCACCCCATTCTGCCTTCACACTCACACATGTCACGAGTTTTGCTTTGAACAGTTTGAGCTGCAGTTTCTCAGAAATCCCTACACCCATCTCCTTGCAACTTGGCAGGCTTCATGACCTCAGCAGGGGCTACTATGTCTGCAAGTTTAATCTGAATCAGGCAAGAAATCATAAAGTTATAGGTAGTTGTGTGATTCCCTATTATAGCCTATATCCAAAACACTGAAACAACGTCGAAATTCCAAAACAGCTCCAAAACAGTTTAGGCTGAAATGAAACGGACAGTGATTCGAAAGATTAAAACAAATCGCTGTCCCTCCGAAGCACCAAATCTGAAATGAAACAAAATGAAACAAAACCCAGCCGTTTCGGGCAGCCCTATGAAACACCAAAACAAAACACTGTCTCTTCAAAATGCTGAATCCAAAATCAAATTGAAATGTAGACATTTCGCACAGTCCTATTGGACATGTGCTCTACAGCTTGACAGGAATTCGTACCAGATCTAATATTAGAGGATGGTGACTATTAGAGGATTTTGATCAGCAGGAGTGAGAAAAGCCAGTCTGAGGCTGATGGGGCCATGGTTTTATTTGTCTAGTTGGACAAGAAAATATGGCAATTTATCTCCCATCTTGCCACACACCCAGAACCGAGAAATATATCCCTCTAAGAAAATGAGTCAGACAGGTCTGGCTAGCTCTCTTGACCACATGGATGGTAAATGCCACATGTTCAGAGAACCAAAATTGTTAGCATGCCACTTTCACCATGATACGCAACCAGTTAAATATGTTTGAAAACAGGAGGATAATATAAACATTCACTGCATTTTTGCAATCATCCTACAAGTAAGAGCAATGATAAAAACACAACTTTTGCATGAAGGTCGCTAGATTACAGCCTGAGCTGTGAAAACAAAGAGAATAAGCAGTTAGATCCGCATGCACAGTCTCTATTTTACTTATTAGTAGTAGGGAGTCTACTTAAATCACAGGGGGACTTACCAATTTTCATGGGCTGGTCATGATGTAAAGTTCTTATTCCACAGACATTTTACAGGGACCCTGCCCCTCAACATTGATTGGAAGAGAGGCCCCAGGGGGGAGAAGGGACAGTGGGTGCCCGCTATCTTGATTACTGGCTTCCCTTCATGTGGCCCCACCCCTCAGTGCTGATTGATGAAGAAGCCCCAGAGGGAGAAGACACGAGGGGTGGTCACCATCTTGATTGTTGGCTTTCCTTTGTGTAGTCCCACCCCTTGGTGCTGATTAGCAGAGAGGCCCAGAGGGGAGAAGGGATGAAGGGGTAGCTGCCATCTTGATTGCTTGGTGTGCTTCATGCAGCCCCACCCCTCATCACTGATTGCCAGAGAGGCCTGGGGCGGGGGGGGAGAAGAGAGAAGGAGTGGATGCCATCTTGTCTGCTGCCCTCCATGCCATCCCATCAGCCAGCACCTTCTCGTCATGGCAGTGAGCATTTTATTTTTTAAATTTTTTTTGTGGTTGATTGTGCAGATTTTGTGGACAATTCCAGATTTCATGGTTTCTGCAAAATCCACAAAACTGTGATTAAGTAGGTCCCTACTCATCAGCTCCATTCTTACCCTTAGCTTCATTTGTCTTAGCAACTACCAGTTCAGGCCCTTATATTCATATGATGGGCTGGACTCTTTGTCATGGAAATGTAGTCTAGACAGAGAATCAGCCCAGTTCCATTTTAAGTCAAAACATTTAATTTTTGGTCATAGTATTTTCATTTTGGGCCAAGATCTTTTTTTGTTTTGTGGTTTCAGGTTTTTCCTTGTGTCAAATACCAGCATTTTCTGTGGGAAGTATGCACGATTTGTAGATGATTATAAATAAATAAATAAATTCAACTCCCTCCCCCTACCAATTTCAATGAAAGCTTTTTGACTAGCTTTCATTTTCTTTGTGCCCAAAGAATATACTGTTCCGTATGTATGCCTTTGGGACTTTTTAGTTTAAAAAGGGGTGGAGAGAACCAGGACTATCATGTGCAACAATGTCAACACAATTATTAGCACCTTAACTTTGCATTCCTGTCCTCTTACTGTTCATAGCCGAAAATGCACCCATGTGTTCCCATTATGTTAACACAATCAGTTGCATTTAAGGACTGATGGACCTGGGTAGGTACAAGGGGAAGACAGAGAAGGGATCCCTCCCCATCTCCTATGTTCAAGGACCAACTGCGATCCTGGTTCATTATGCTTCTTGATCACCTGGATCTTTTAGATTGACCATGGCTAGGCAGAGCAAAGTCATATTACATCCTTCACATGAGGATACATCTGGTGCTCAGATGCAACAAGAGCTGAGCTTCAGCACTTTCATTTCCAGTAGAGTACCATATTAATATATCTCCTGATTGAAGTTTGATTTATTTTTTTTACTGTCACATTGGAACAAAGAAAAATGCTTCAGGGAATGGACAAAATAGGATGCTGAAAGACGGAAAGATGAAAGTTGCTGTATAGGTCTGATCAGTTTTGTTCTGCCAGTGCTTACTGCCACTTCACCACATCTGCCCTCACATCTGAGCTGTGCCTCCATTGTTGTTCTCTGGATGGCTAGACCACTAGTAACCACAGCCTTGCAATGGGAGTTTTCTTCAGATATTTTTATGAGGCATGAAAGAAATCCTCTGCTAGGAATAGTGATCAGCTTTCAAATAATTATTTTCCAATGCAGTCTGAGAAGGTCTCAATAATTATGCTCAGTGTTGGAAGCTGGGATTCTTTACCTTCCTTTGGAGGGGAGAAAATGGAGACAGGTTGTGGTATTTTTCTCCAAAAAGGAGGAAGTATAGGTTCAGTGCAGCTATACTGAGGAACAGGATAAAGACACCATTGTTCATTTCAGAAGAACTGGCATGACTAATGCAATGACCTACTTCTGCAGCCTTTATACAAGCAAGTTTATTTTAGCCCAGTGGAAATTTTGACTCAGCAAGAATAGCAGCATTGTCAACCAAGCAAAATTAGAATTGGGCTACTGCATCTTTCCTAAATTCCCACCCCCTGACTTAATGTGGGGAGGATGTTCTTGTTCAACTATTATCAAGTCCTTATGTTGTATTCCTATTCACTAGCAAACAGCCATCGCAATAGGTGGCTTGTATTTAAGTGGTGGGTGAAGAAACTTTTTTGGTATTGCAAATTCAGTATAGGAAACCTTTCCAAACATACATATAGATGTTGCTGACTCTCAGAGACATTTGGGCTGCAAGGGACCCTGGAGGATCATCAAGTCCAGCCCCCTGCCCCAGGGGCAGGAAGTCAACAGGGGTTATAGGATCCCAGCAAGATAAATGTCCAAATGTGTCTTGAAGGCGTTCAAAGTAGGTGCTTGAATCACCTATGGCAGCAGTCTATTTCAAACCTTGGGGGCTCCGACAGTAAAGAAGTTCTTCCTTATCCAGCCTGAATCAGTCATGGAGGAGTTTGTGACTGTTTGATCTTGTCATCCCTTGGGGCGCTCTGGTAAATAGACATTCCTCCACATCCTGGTGAACACCCCTGATAAACTTATAGGTGGCCACCAGATCACCCTGAGCCTGCGCTTTTCCAGGCTGAAGAGCCCCATGGCTCTCAGCCTCTCATGATAAGATCTATTATCCTGACCTCTGATCATGCGCGTGGCTCTCCTCTGGACTCTCTCAAGCTTCTCCACATCCTTTTTGAATTGTGGAGCCCAAAACTGGATGTGGTACTCCAGCTGCAGCCTCACCAAGGCCACATACAAGGGGAGAATGATGTCCTAGGATTTGCTTGAGAAAATTTGCTTGTATTCAGAGACAGACTAAAGAACCTTCTGGATAAAAGGAACTACCTACATATAAGACTGTACTTTTTTCCCTTCTCACTTATGTCAGAGCAAATCAGGAGACACTCCCCCAAGATCAGTGGTGTAAGTGATCATCATCAATAAATTATCCATAGGGGAAATGGAACTTAAACCTCATAAATTGAATATATAATTTGTAAGGCTGCTGCTCAGTATGGAGAACTGAAACAATCAGCCATCGCAAAACAGTCCTATGACTATAGATTAGCTAGACCTAACTGAGGATTTTGTCAAAGCCTGTGTGGTATTACCCCAGCTCATGCTGATAAGTGTAGCTAGTCTATTTTGTAATACCATCCATAAATACAGTAGAGCAGCAGTTCCCAATCTGTGGTATAGGTACCACCAGCGTTATGCAGACAACCTGTCAGTGGTACCATTGGCAATGCACAGGGGGTGCATACAGGTGCATGTGCACCCCCTGAGATTGGTCGTGCCCCCCTGAGAGAAGCACTGGTGGCAGTTTCGAGTTTGCTTCTGGCATTCCTGCCCCAGTCTGCTGCTGGGGGACCCCCTCCCCCGTTCGGCAATTGGCTGCTGGGGGACGCCCCTCAGTCGACGATTGACTGCTGGTGTCCCCCCAGTATTAGGAGGCACCAGTTGCACATGAGTGGTACACATTAACAGATTGATTATAATTATTTTATGTGACAAAAATTTGTTGGTGGTAGTTCAGGTTGAACTGAAAAATTTACTGGTGGTACTTAAGGTTGTATCATTTTAAATTGGGAGTGCACAATCTGTCAAGAGTTTGGGAACCACTGCACTACAGCATTATAATGCTGTTATTACAGGTGATTCATAGGAACCTAGGCACTGACATCCCAGTTCAGACCAGGGATCCATCTTCCAAGTATAGGGGATGTTTAGGAATCCTTCCTAGTATATTGCTAGCTGATCCCACTGTCTCTATGTATGTCCCATCCTTATTTGAATTCTCTTAATCACCTAGCCTCAATAATACTTTGTAGCAAAGAGCAGGGCAAATTTCTGCTCTCAGTTACAAATGTGCTACTCCATTGACTTGCATATATGTACCTGAAACCAGGTTTTGGCCTTTATACAGTATATGTGGAATACATTTTTGAAATGCCAGAGTCTAAAAGGTTATAGGGCAAACAGATTTCAATTAACTAATGTCTACCCTTCTCAAGAAAAGAGAAAGTTGGAAGGTTTGAGCTGCTTATTACAAAGTCATTGCTGCTTCTTCAATAACTCATTTTGATATTTTGTAATTTGCAAAAATGTGCCTTTGTGATCCCACAGGCTCTTAACTACTTTGTAATGAGTGTGTATGAACAGATGGAAAATGTTTTCAATTTCAGAGAGAACCACTAATGGATGTCACCAGCTATTAGAAAAGCTCAGGTGGCTCCATTTTGGGAGAATAGGTATTGTCATAAACCTCTTCATTTTTAATGAAATGTTTGCTCATTTATACCTAGATGGTAAGTGTAAGACTGCCTGCACTAGTCAAAACAGATTAGGATTTGCGCTGGAAATTATTCACTGTTAAATAGCCCAGAACCTCAATTCCAAGCATTTCACCTGAAAATAACAAAAGATACTTGTAGGTCACTTCAGTATGAGGAAAAATTAATCACTGGAAAATATTTAATTCAGTAAGGTTAGATTTCTTTTCCCCTCATAGTCATAGGCATATTTTTAAAAATGTCTGCTTTCTTGTCTGGAAATCAAGAACTATGTTTAACTTCACTGCAGAAAGGAATGGTTGTTCTTCTTATGATCTGACTAAGTTTGCTTTATCTTGCTTGATTTCTAGCATCAGTCTACCTGGGATTTAGTAAAGTTCACTCATCACAGACTAACCTCAGACATAAAGTGCTTCACAGGAATTTGCTCAGGCTACAGAGTTATGGGATGTGATGTGAGAGGTAAGTTCATTCTGGTAGACCTCAGTGGAGATGGTTGAGGAGTCCTGCTTCTGGTTGTGAACTGAAAAATGCATAAGGAGATGCCAGAGAGTCTGAAATCTCCCTGTCTCCTTTGCCTATGACAAAAGCTAGATTTCAAGTATGTAAATCACTCCAATGCACCCTTGCACTCCCAGTCTTCTCCGTCATTAGATCACATGAAGTGGTTGCATTTGGTCACTCACACTCTGAGGTTTGTGCTACATGAGGTTCAGTCAATATATAAAGCCCACCTTTCTTTGCTTTGTTCAAACTGGCATCTGCTGTATAAAAATGGGTGAGCTACATCTTACATTAGCCCCATGGAAGCCTGATTATCTGCGTGCATGAGTATGAGAAGCAGATTGTAGACTAGAGTGCAGAATATAGGCATTCATAAAAGCAACAGCAATATAACCCATTGATGAGGGTATGGCTCAGGTCATAGGGACACAGAACTGGAGAGGATTTTCAGGATCACCAAGTCCTGTCCCTTCTGTCACAGGTAACCATGTGGCAGCTCTTCCATTTAGCTGTGGAGTGCTCTTCCTCAGTCTTAGTTGTGTTAATCAAGAGGACAGCAATCATGTCCAGGGGCAAGGGTGAGGAAATCTAATCAGGCCACCTGTCAGAGACACTCCTTGATGGGTGGGTGGGCAGAGCTCAGAGTTTAAGCCATTTTTAAGCCATTCAGGAATGGATTTTCCTTTCTGAGATTCCCTCAAGCAACAGAGGGAGGGAGGAAACAGGGGTTTATTCCATGCCATTTTCAAAGGCTGGAATGGGAAGAGGGGACTGCATAGACCTGAAGAGGCCCAGCAAAACTTTTGGCATGGGTCAGACCATGTGGAGGAGCCCTGCAGCAGGGTGGACATGGGCAACTTCTTTCATATTCTGTCCGTTTCCTCTCAGTCTCCCCAGGTCGGCCACCAACGTCCAGCCCTTGCTCCATTCATCACATATGCTCTTTGAAAACAATTTTTCTACAACAATTCAAAGAAAAAATAATAATTTCAACTACAACCTCCCTCTCTCCCACCAAAGAGACCAGACATTTCATATTTGTCCACCTCCTTGTCTCCTTGTTTGCTCCCACTTCTGCAGTGAAATGAACATTATTTTGGGTTTCCCTCTGCTTTTCCCTCTCCGGTTCTAGAAAGCTTCTCCAAATTTTGAAGAATTCCATAATGTTCCAGAGCTTAATTTGCTTTTTTTGCCACTTTTTATTGCAAAACTTTGACCAAAATAAAGCAGGGTTTTTTTTTGCTCAGAAACCCATTCTTTTGAGTAAAAAATATTGACAAAACCATTTCAAGCCCCTTTTCTGTTTACACAGAATGCCCTTGCTGATCCTTTCTCTCCAGAGACAATAGGTGGGGTTAGAAACTTTTGCCCTGTTGGATACTACATCTCCTTTAAATGGTATCTAATTCCACAGGATTTTCTCTTCAACTGTGTGACTGAGTTTGTTTTAGGTTTATTTTATCTCAATTCATCTGCCAGCAGCAGAATAAGAAATCTCAGGAACAGCTGTGCTATGGAGAGCCCCTTAGCCAGACCCATAAAAGTGGCAGATAAACCAAAGAAACACTGCTCCAAATGCACAGAATAGCAGTCACTCTGCCTTTCTCCATCTCCGCAAAGAAACTAACAGATGCCTTTTTTGCATCCAGTCTGTTGGATTTTCACAAGGGGCAAAGAAAATCAGCTGTCAGACTCAGATGGCATGTCCTAAAATCAGACTAAGTCTTCTAGTGTGAAGAAGGGAGAATGAGAAAGAAGGTACCTAAACCAGGAATGGAGGTACTGTTTCACTGAGCATTAATTAAAGTGATTTTCAGGAAAGGCTTCTTAAATACCAGCCAACTGGTTCTCAAGAATAGCTTTCCAGCTCTTTGACTATAAACAGATATTGCATCTGTCCCTGGAGAAAACCCTTTGTCTTGGGATAGTACAGATATACATATCCATGGTCCAGCCTTAAGGCCTTCTTCAGTATGCCAGGTAGAAGGTACTAACAGTTTTTTTACCCAGGATATCCTGTTGTACATCTGTATGGTTATTGTAGTTCATTCCAGGAAGAAGTTAATCAGGCTGTGTGCTCACTGGCCACTTACTGGCAAAGGAACAGCAATGCAGTTTGGAAGGTTGACATCGGTAGAGGACAGTACCAAGCCAGTTTTAATCTAGGTCCAGTGCCAAGACAATCAACCTTGGGTCAAATGTGACACTTTTTTACAGTTTTGTATTCCAAATTATCCAGGTAAGAGAGGCAGTTAGCTGTGTTAGTCTGAATTTAGGTAGAAGGCAGAGGACAGTGGCACTATATAGACTAACTCATTCAGAGACACATGAGCTTTTGTAGGCTACAGCCTACTTTGTCAGATGATATGAACAGATAAAGTAATTTAAATGCAGATGACAGAGAAAGGTGGAAAAAAGGAGGGGACAGATGGACAGTGTTGAGACAGGCAAAGGTGGGCTGAGGAGACCAAAAGGGGTAAACAAAGCAGTTAACTCATTGAGAGACATGGGGCTCACAAACACTAGTTGAAATGGGGACTTTCAAAGATCAACTGGTCTGCTTTACCTGGGTAGAAGAAAATTAAGTGGTGCTATTTTTGAGACAGAGTCCAGCATGAAAGTCACAGCTGTGATGGCCTATGATGGTGGGAGGGCTGTTAAGTGGTCATTTTTATACAGCTCTGCCTCACAGAGCACGCAGCAGAACAATTCACAGTGCCAAAGCAAGGCCTGGCTGTGTTGCACATTATATTTAGGACATGTTAACTGCATTGAAAACATAAGTGTCCATGTGTTCAAGCATGCAACCCCATGTTAAATGTGCTCGTATCATAACGAAGTGAGGACTTTTTGAGGAAGGAGTATCTCCAGATTGTATTAAGTAACATGTTCAGCTATCATCAGACTGCTCTATGGCGATAACACAAATTCAGGATTCCTGTGACATGCCAGACCTGGGATCAATAATCAGCTGATTTTCAGCCCCAGTCTCCAACACTACACTGGAGCTGATTCAAGACTGCCAGTGGCAGAGACCTGACTTTCTCCTCAGCTCCAGTGGCAAGAGCTGTACTCTTCTGGGTTCAGGTCCCCAGGCCAACCACCACCAGCAGCAAGACCTGGACTGGATCACCCTGGTGTGCAAGGGGCAGGTGCTCTCAGGCAGGGCAGTGCTGGGCATAAGAAAGGGAGGGTGTAGTCTCTGGGTGTGGGGGTTGTGTATCTTCATAGGCAGACATGCGAGCTATGGCTCCCCATGCCAGGATTAGACAGGGCTCCAGCTCAGTCCAGATTTGGGTGAGATCATAGTGAGTACTGCAGTACGATTGCTCAGAATGCATTACAACTTCTAATGTGGCACAGTAAAGATTACTACAATCTCAGATGCCAAGTGTCCCATGCAACATGGTCCTTTGACAACACAAACTTGTTAAGCAGCCCCTGGCTCTGAGGAAGGACCAGGCAGCCACTGAGGCTGGCCTTTATGAACTGAAGCCTTTATCATTCCTTACATGTGCAAGGAAATTGGGTCAGGACACTGCTTTATAAATAGGTCAAGATACTGGGAGAAAGCCTGCATTATGGCAAGGATAAAGAAGTCAGAATAGCCAGCCATGATACAATCATAAGCAGCCCATCTGCAGGAAAGATTTTCTCTGGATTCAACTTTCTGCAGGTTCAAATGCCACTTCTCTCAAAGTACAGCTCTTGGTACCCTTCAATGTTGCGAAGGAATTACCAGAAATCAGAAGGTCAGGTATCCCGGTTGTAGCTGTATTGGTTTAGAGGCAAAAGGAATCAAAACTTGTGGCAGAAGTGATATCTTTTATTAGACCAACTAGATGTCAAATCAAAATGCTCTTTGTTTTCCTATAAAGATTGTTTCAAGTCACTTAACATTTAATTAGTAGCAGAAAAGCTTTAAAAATCTTTATGCACTATATGCAGAGGAAACCAGATTGGTAAAACTTCCTGTAAGGTTCTTGTAGCAAAGTAGCCAAAGTAGTGAAGATCAACATAAAACTTTAAAAATGTGCTAGAGCTGCTCAGGAGCCTAATTCTTATTTTCAAAAGTACTGTAGGCATCCTACCTATCTCACTGAAAGTCAGTGGGATTCAGTGATTTTTAAAGTCTACCCCAATTATTTTATGACATTCTCTTCCAGTCCCCTGCCAAAAAGCACCCTGTTTACCATTTGTTTGGCCCTGGTATTCACATCCATGCCAGACTTACAGCTTCAGTAAAGCCATGTGTTTTCAATGTCTATTTCTCCCTATCTCTGTTTTCAACCTCATTTATCACTCTTTTCCTCCATTTTTCCATATTCCCTTCTTCTCCTCCTCCCCTCTCACAATGCCGTCTTTTTCATTTTAAAATCTTCCCATCAGCCTCTCTTGAAATAGATGCATGCCCTCTTGCCCTGCCTGCCTTCTCATATACAGGCTTTGCAAAGTGTGAATAAAACCTCACAGACAGGTATTTTAAATGCTTGTCTACATTTTCTAGCTTTCCTTAAGCCAGTCCCTAAAGAAAATGGAAGCTGAGTACCAGCACACCCCCTGGGGTGTTTATAGGAGCTAGAGCTGGATTTAGAATATTAACTTTACGACTCACAATTTGAAAAATTTGGGCCTGAGAACCAGCCCCTTCCCCACACCACTTTCCAGTTATGTCAGCATTGCCCACACTAGAGATCATGCCAGTATGATCAGATTCTCTAATGATAACCTGGTGTTTCTGTTGAAGCTCCATCTCCTGGCAAGAGCAGAAAGAGGGTGGGGTGACCAGGACAGCTGCTCCACGTGCTGACTTAAGGGTGGGTCACTGGTGGCATGGTAGCCCTGGGCACCCAGCTGCTTTGCTATGCCTTTGGCTCCTGGAGTCATGGTGTTTATTTAAAAAGTAGTACATTTGTATGCCTTGTGGTTGCAGAGAAAAGCTGCAAAACATTAAAAAGGGGGTAGGGTGGGGGCTTGGCAAAGAAAAAGACCTTTATTTATGGCATGTTTAAAATCCATGATTTTTAAACCAGTCCCACGACTTTGGGAGGAGACTGACTTGTGACTGATAAAGTGATGGTGTTTGGCAGTACTGGGTGAGATAGCAAGCATTTCTTCACCTCCTTCCATTCCCAGACTGCAGGAAAGCATGGGATACTGGATTCATGCTAGTGCCATGTCACTGGACATATCTGTTATGGTCCTGGGTTAGGATGCATCAGAAAAACCTAAAGCTGAAAGCCCACTCTGATGACTGGATACCTGAAGCAGCTCCCTCATGTGCTCTTCTTGTGCCTCAAGTAGCCTCAAGTATCCTGGCTGCCAGAGGAGTGATGGCATCCATGGTAATCTCCACTAATCTCTGCCCTCCATGTTTCTTTTTTTGGTCCCTCTTCAGCAGCTGATGGCTGCAATACCTGTCTCTAGTGTTGCTTAGAGTTTTCCCCAACTATGATACAATCAGATCTTCCTGATTCTAGCCAGATTCATGGCTGCCCATCTGCGTTAGAAAAACAGCACGGAAAATAAATGAATACTATCAATTGTACTCTGAAGAGCTCTGGGCCACAGCACACATGCTGAGAGCTACCTGTCTTCAGACTAAGTTACCCCGTAAGATAATGCATATTTCTTAACTCAGTAGTTTATCTTCGTAAGAAAAGGAGGAAAAGCAGGTAGTAACTTATTTTTCAAAGCAAATTAACACTTAGAGGCCATAGAAAACAACTGCAAATCACCAGTGAAGACTTTGCCTTCTGCCTGTCTTTTCCAGTTCCTGGGATGTCTCTCTCTTTCTCAATACAACTGCCTTACCTATCTATCAATCCATCCATCCATTCTATTTGAAATTCAATGTCACCACTCTAGCAGTTAAGACAATGTTCCAAGTAACCATGGGATCTTCAAAGGAACTGCAAGAATTTGGAAATTTGCAAATGAACCATTCCTTACTTCTTGCTACAGCTCGCTAAAAATACTTGAATATTTGGGGACAAAAATGTTGCAATTTCCTTCTTTTTTTCCAGAACAGAAAAACCTGAAATAAAAAAAAACAAAGTTTGTCCCAAAAAAACCTTCCAAATGTTGTTAAAAAAATTTAAACATACTTCTCATCAAAGCAAAATGTTTCAAAGGAAACATTCCCTAATATCTATTTCTATTATCTTCTAAATGTTTAATAGAAATGTACACTGCCCCAGACAAAGAACACACAGGGCAACAAGTGAAACACTAGTGAAACTCAAAATGAATGCAAAGATTTAGAGTGAAGTACAATTTAAGAATGAAACACAAAACACCTAATTCTGAGTTATCCCATACTTTTTAGTTGAAATTTATACACTTGTACCAAAACTATTCATTTTCAACATGACAATTTTCAGAGGGAAAAAAAAATCTCGCCACAGAAGTTGAGTAGCTACTTTATGCCAGTCACCCACAGTATTCCTTTTGAACTCAAATCAATGCTAGCTTTCCAAAGAACACAGGAAATAGTTTTTTCTCATCTTTTGCCCAAATCTTGTCAAACCGAAGAAACATAATACAAGAGGCGGAGGAGCAGTCAAGCACTACATTGGTGGAACAAGGTCACACAGGCCCTCAATTGGTCTGCTTGTCAATTTTCCCCTGAGAGTATAAGCAAAGAGTGTGTCAGACTCCCCGGTTACTTGAGGGATTAATCTGTGTATCAGAGTGTGCAAAGCATGCTTTTCACTATCTCCAGATAATACTGAATCACATTGGACTATACCTGGATAGAACTCCCTAGTATCCTGAACCATGTCACAAGCTACCGCTGTAGTCAAGTGCAGAGGCAGCAAGTTTTAGATAGGTTCTGTAGGCTATGGACAGTTTCTGATTTTAGTGCCAAAAGAAAAAAAATCCAATTTACTTTCCTCCCTATCTCATAACTAGCTGTAGTTCAGCACTGGCAGGCAAGATAGTGAGGGGAAACAAAATTTATCTTCCCTCGTTATTTCTTGACTATTCCACGGCAATCAGATACTTTGGTCAGGGGGTCATGGAAGACAATCCACAGAGAAATCAACATTATTACTTGCATTTGTATAACTGTACTACCTCTGATGAAGTTAAGTATCTAGTAAAGTAACTAGATACTTAACGCTTTACATCTCTGATTGGTTTATAAGGGGTAAATCTACTCTGCCTTCCGCCTGACTTCAAACTAACACAGCTAACTACCTCTCTCTGTACCACCTCTAGTCATGGATGTGCATCCTATTGTGCTAGTCATTTTGTAAAGACAGAACAAAAATAAAGTCCCTGCCCCAAAACAACCCAGGGCAGCATTCTATTCTTTACACAAAAACTTTACTCTTTGCAGGTACTGTTGATTTCCAAGCCTTCCACTCAGCCCTTAGCAAGCTTATTCAGCACAGAAACACATTGGATCTACCAATAATACAGCAGAATTATTCTCTATATTTCTCGTTGCTTTCTTTAGGCACTTTTTTAGCATGTTACAATGCCACTGCACAGGGATTAAATACTTAGAAGCTCATCCTTTTATTATCTAGGCATTTCCATTCTTCTAAAGATACAGGACAGAACCTTAAAGTTCCTCTGACATAGGTAGGCGGAGGTGAATTAATTTAATTTAATTTCAATTTACTGTACCTTCTGGATTTCATAACAAGCTAGAGCTCTGGTTGGGCAAGGGCAAGAACTCTGCAAAACTAAGCACTTTTGGTTAACTGAGAGCTGAACAATTGCTTTTCAATTACAGCCCATACTTTATGAGATTTGGATTTTAAAAGAGCAACAGCCAATTTCATGGTTAAACATCAAGGGCAAAAACTAGATTGCCCCCTTGGGGACTGCCAATATAGGTTTCAGCATGCCTGTAAAATAGGTGCCCAGCCTCAGGGATTGATTGAAAGAAACAGGGTGAGATGTCCAATCTTCTTATGAAGCTGGGGTGTGGGTGGGTGGCGGGGGGTGATGGGGAAGGGGAAGAAAGCTTGGCACCTCTGAAGATGATTCAGAGAGCTGAAAGCTGAGCAGGGAGCTGTCTAGTTGTCAAGAGGAGGCACTACGCACATCAGGGGAGGGAGAGGATTGGGGATCCCACCCCTCTCTAGAGAGCCTGACTCAAGTGTGCACATTAGGTGCCTTCACTTACAATCCACAACCCCTAGTGAAAACATCACCTTGAGGGAGTAGGGTTTACACTAGTTAAGGCACAGATACAGGGCTGGATTAACCCTTTAGTGGGCCCTAAGCAGACAAACTTGTGGGCCCACTTGGAAGACTGTTAATTATTCTCTTGATAGGCCCAGTTACTGTGATCCATAAAATATAAAACTGAGCCATTAATATTTATTCCCAGTTGTCCAATTGGATATACTTGTAAACACTGAGCCTGTGCAATAGTTGTCACATATGCCATAAAGACATATTGTGCAACAGGCCCCTACTTTTCTTTGCTCAATAATTATACCATGTAAAATAAGCACAACTGGACCCCTTCTTCACTTAAGGCCCCAGGTATGTGCCTAATTTGCCTATGCGTTGATCCTGCCCTGCTAGGAGGTGGAGACACTTCATACCAGTCCTTGGCCCCAGGCCTATTTCTGTTTCTTATCCAACTATCCTAAAGTAAATTGCACAACTATTCAGAAGAAACATCAAATTTCCCCAGGCTGAGGATGGCTTAGCACTCAAATCACCCAGCTCTAAGCCTGTCACAAAGCTATTACCTAACAGGTATGTGGCACCCTGCTAAGTGGAAGTGGCTGTGGCTGCTCCACTTTGCTCTGCACTTGGTGTTGGTGGTGTGCATCCAGCAGTCATGGAACACACCAGCCTGACTGTGTCCCTCGAGGGAATTTGGTGGAGTTAAGGTGCTGCTCTGGCTTATGTCTGGATCGTGACAAATCTTCAGTAGCAGCAAGGTGCTTTGTTGCTCAGATCAGGGTGCTTCCATGCATCTACAGATGTCTACATTCAGGTACTTAGGGAAATTTGCAATCCAAAATTGAGGTACTGAATGAATTTAGGGAAGTATTCTAGATCACTTTTGGTGCCTAGATTCCACCTAAGTCCTGTTTAGATGAGCAATCTAAATCTGACTCTAAAGCCCTACTCCTGCAATAAACCATATGGGTTTCCACACACATCTGAGTTGAGCTCACTGTAAGATGAGGGTCCAAATCTCTCTTGGCTTTAGATCTACTCAAACTGCACAGGGGACTCAGTCAAAACTTGGACAGATCCACAAGCTTTTCAGCAAACACAGTGCAAGTTTCAGGGCTGCACTAGTTTCAGCTCTGTCCAGATCTTTAATATTCTTTGAATGTAATGGATTCATTGAATGTCATGAATATTCTTTTGATTCAGCACTTACAGCACCTCATCCACGGTCTTTTTCTCTTTCTGAACTTTTGGAAAAAATCCTTTTGCTTACAGCAAAAGATGCAAATCTGTCCCAACAAAGAAGAGGTGCCTGGGCTGGTGAGCGATTTGTTAAAGAAGCAATAAGGCAACGTCCAAAGTTTACTTTGTCTGTAAAATTCTTCCATCAGCTTTAGAGGTGACACTACTTGTTTAGCTTTCCAAAGATATTCAGTAAAGTAAACACAGTTAAACTGCTTCTAGAATGGGAGTCTGATGGGAGTATGGGACGAGAATAAAGAGATAGGAGAAGAAGTCAGAGAGCTGGGAATTTAGGTTTTGAGGAATCGGCACCTTGACCTACATTTTTGGATTTCATAATTCAAAAAGGTTTATGCTGCTGAGAGCTGCAGGTCCCCCCTTTATGAAATGTATGGTGTTTCCCTCACTACTCTATGCTATCCTTCCTCTGAGAACAGAAGCAACTAGCTACTGAGATAGATAGACAAATTGTCTGTATACTGCAGCCACACTAGCTATCACAGTAAAAGTTCAACAGGACAGATTTGTCATTGTCTTTCCTGCATGTTGTCATTTGCCCCCTAGGTATTTAGAATTGGGGAACAGGCAGCAATGCTGCCTCCGATTTAGTAAACCAGCATATTGATTTTTCTACTGAGTTTGAGAAGACTATAAACATGAGGTTTGCAGATTTGAACACTATGTTAATAAACACTAAAAGATATTTACCATGTTATGTGATACTTCATCTCCATTTTTGTTGGCTCCCATCTTCCTTTGCAGGCTCTCAGGAATTAGTGCCCGTTTTGCACTGAGTGCCTGTGCAAAGTGAAGTTTAGGCAAGAGACCCCTACCAAACCAAAGCACTTGTGTTCCACCTCTCAGGATATATTGAGCAGCAATGATAGGTCATTTTGTTCAGTCATCTGTGGATATGTGGGGCTCTGTGATGCCCATAGAAAGAAAAACCTAAGTAGATGACACTCATCTGCTAAGAACCAAATACACTGAAAAGGGTCCACCTCTGGCCGACTGTTCTATGTGCCTCATAAGATGCACTGGGAAACTTTACTCCAATGAGTAGAAAGAGAATGCTTGCTGTTAACTTTTGCTCAGAAGCTGACCCTACCTATAGGACAACTGCTAGACAGAAAAAACATGGCCACTGCTTATAACTGGAAAATCCTAGCAGCTGAATAATTTGATACCTGCCTGCTTGTCACAGCACAAACACTCCTGGTGAGGTAAGAGTGATGGACAGTGCGTTTTCTTGGTTGGAGCCTAACTTATTACATGAGAAGGAAGCTTGCTATTTATTGACAATCTTCTCCATCTGGCAATAGCTTTATCTGAGGTGTTTTGTGTGGAGGAGACCGAATGTGTGGAAAACAAAACAGGTAGCTATAAAGATATGTGTACTGGATCCTTACATCTCTAGCACATAGGCTGGGACCTGGGAAAGGTTCTTTAATGCAGCGACTTTGCAGCAAAGTAGAGAAAGAGAAACACTTCGGGAATACTATTTCATAGATTTCATAGATTTCATAGACATTAGGGCTGGAAGGGACCTTGGGAGATCATCGAGTCCAGCCCCCTGCCCAAAGGGCAGGAAGTCAGCTGGGGTCATAGGATCCCAGCAAGATAAGCATCCAATTTACTCTTGAAGGTGTTCAATGTAGGTGCTTGAACCACCTCCCCTGGCAGACTGTTCCAGACCTTGGGGGCTCGGACAGTAAAGAAATTCTTCCTTATGTCCAGCCTGAAACGGTCTTGCAGGAGTTTGTGACCGTTCGACCTAGTCATCACTTGGGGCGCTCTGGTGAACAAACGTTCCCCCAGATCCTGGTGGTCACCCTTGATAAACTTATAGGTGGCCATCAGATCACCCCTGAGCCTGTGCTTTTCCAGGCTAAAGAGTCCCATGTCTCTCAGCCTATCGTCGTAAGATCTGTTTTCCTGACTATAGTTTATCTGTTTGTCTCCACATAACTGCTTAAATAAATGTGTTTTGCAAAAAAGAACCCGATTGTGTCAGAGGTAAGAATTTTTAGTGGCATCTTTAATTAGACCACCTATATAGCTGGAAGCACCATTGGACAAGCTTTAGGCATCCAGTGCCCTTCCTCAGGTTGTGGATTATATCAGTCAGTGGTATAACTGAGATTTAGTTACCTCCAAATTCATTCTCCAAAACTCGATCCAAAGCCTATAGGAGTCAATGGAAGTCCTTCAATTGAGTTCACTGGGCTTGAGTTGTTAGTGAAGGGTTAGAATAGTGACTGGGCTTCAGAAACCTATCTACTTATTTACTGCTAGAAGGAAGAGACATATTTCTAATGGATAGAATCCGTGAAATGCGCAGGAACTATGGTCCTCACTTCTGCTGGAAACAGCAGAACTCTCTTATGTATCCATTGGTCTTACCATACATTATTATTTTCACTCTTTGCTTACAGCAGATAGTATTCCTGAGAGACAGACCCATCAGAATGCTTGGAGCTGTTACAGGATGTTAGTTATTTTATAACCAATTGAGTAAATGTGTGAGCTTGAGATTCTTAGTAAGAGGGTAGTACTTGCTAATTCAATTAATATATTTTATGAGATTGTTTTTCATAGGGGATTTTTTAAAAAAGGCTAAACCAACAAATGATTTGGCAGGACAGTAATAGATCATGCATATTGCTCAGATTGCATCCAGGGCACCAGGAAAATTAGTGAAATATAGCTTACATGGCCAGTTTAAAAATTTTTGAGGCAGCTAACTGTTCAGTTTTAATTCCAAAAAGGAACCTTGCCCAAACTATCACTGTGACACATAGGCCTTGAATATGTCATGGACTGAGGGCCCTGGCCCCCCTCAGGAAGGGGCAGTTCCAAAATGGGAACATCAAGTCCCAAGCTGCATCGTTCTGGGACAGCATTTGTCCTGGATTCCCAGTATTGTGCAGGGATCTGGGTCTTCTATTCACTATAGACAAATACCGGAAATGGTGGGTTTCCCCTTGCAGGTTGGCAGAGTTCCAGCTTGCAAGGGGCTGTGGGGAGCTGGATGCAGGGAGCACCATGCACATGTGTGCATGTGTACATATGCATAGGGCCAGGAAATCGAGCCCCAGGTAGTAGTGGAGACCAGGTCCCCCAGCTGCCTGCAGTTAAGTCTATGGGGGAGGGGGAGCAGATTGAGGCCCCCATGGTGAGGGAGGGAGTGGGGCAGGGGCTGTGCCTGGGGGTGCTGCAGAGCCAGGAGATGCATGGGCCAAGGGCTGGGGTGGGAGCAGGAAAGGGGGCAGGGGGTGGCAAAACATCCCCTGCCTACCCATCAGCAGTGGGTGTGGTAGCACAGAGTTGTGACTCCCACTACTGCCGGGAGGGTAGGGGGCACCACATCATGGTTGTGCAGGGCTCCTGGGGGGAGGGCAGCAGTGTGGGGAGCCTCAAGCCCTGTGGGCAGTCCGCAGCCACTCCTACCCCATCACGGGCCCCACTCAGCTCTGCTCCAGTCATGCCATGGGCGGGGAGGAGGAGGGGCATCACCTGAGGCCCCCAACTCCTGCAAAAATAATAGTTGGCACCTATGCTGTGGTATGCCATTGTGATGCAAAAAAACCCCCAAAAACGTTAGCATAAGAACAATGTGACTTTTTAAAAGCTTTTTGATTGGTTGTTATATAAGTAGGGTGTTCTCTTTATGTGCTATATTCTATGGATACTTTTGTGAGCCACTTTTCTGCCTTTGCAAGGAAAGAACCGGGCATCAAATGCCTGTGTACTCCTCTGTATGGGCTATGTATGTTGCAAGTAACTGTGGTGGTGGAACAGAAGAACAGCACCAAGTGCCTGTTACTCTTATGCATGTGGATAACTTCTTCCACCTACCCCTTTTCCCAACAAGCTGCAGAGCCAAAGCACTGGGGGAAACAAGGGTGGCAGGTGTATGTAACAGGTTCCCATCTTTGTCAAACCCACAGAGGATATGAATCAGGTAAGAACTGCAGTTAGCTGTGGTTCTTTACCTCAGCCTGCAGCAGCTCATGCTGTCAGCTCTGGAGGTCTCCAGTATGATGATGATGGGTGATCACTCATGAACGAGTAAGATAATCTTCCAAGGATCTTAATAGTGAGTCTGTAGGTGGCTCCATAGCCCAATTCTAGATCCACGTCTTGTTGGAGTGAGGACAGGTGTTTCCAGTAGGTTGGGCACTGTGTTGTTTCGTTGGATGTTCTGATGTTCTTTTCTCTTGTTCCTCTTTTCTTCTTCTGCCTGTCGATGAGCTGTTTCAAAGTGTTGAGGTCCCTCCCAAAGTGTCTTCTTCCACTTTGGTCAGTCCTAAGCAAGGGTGTCCCAAGTGTTGATGTTACACCTCTTGATGTTTGCCTTCAGGGTGTCTTTGAAGAACTTTTTTTGCCTCCACTACTTCACTGACCTTCTTTCAGCAGTGAGAAAAAGCTTCTGTTTGGAAGGTGGGAGTCAGGCATGCAAACAACATGACCTGTCCAGCGAAGTTGGTTTTGGATGATCATGGCCTCAATGCTGTTGTAATTTGCTTTGGCAAAGATGCTGATGTTTGTGCGTCTATCCTCCCAGGTAATCTGAAGGATCTTGCGAAGGCACCTTTAATGGTACTTTTCCAAGCTCTTGAGATGTCTTCTGTATGTGGTCCAAGTTTCTGAGCCATACAGCAGAGTTGGAATGACAATGGCTTGATAAACCAAGAGCTTCATTTCAGCAAGGATGTCATGATTTAAGAAGATTCTCTTACTTGGACGCCCCAAGGCTGCACTTGCACATTTCAAGTGGTGTTGTATTTCTGCCTCAATGTCTGACTTTGATGAAAAATGGCTTCCAAGATAAGAAAAGTGATTCACATTCTCCAGCAATTCTCCATTGATTTGAATGGAGCAGGGGAAGGAGGGTTCTTTCTCCATTTGGAGCAGGTTGGTAAAAGACTTGCGTTTTCCTGATGTTTAGAGTTAGGCCTTGTAGACTTCCAAGAATGCATTAAGAATGGTTTGGAGGTCCAATTCAGATTGAGCAATGGCAGCATTGTCATCCGCATACTGGGATCCATTATGAATGTTATCATGGTCTTCATTTTGGACTTGAGTCTGTTCAGGTTGAAGAGTCTTCCGTCCATCCTATACACAATTTCAATTCTGGGTGGGAGCCTTCTGTCAATGAGGTGCATTAAGGTGGAGATGAAGATAGAAAACAAAGTTGGAGTGATGACGCAACCTTGCTTCACTCCAGTTTTCACCTCAAATGGTTCTGTTTGATTCCCATTACTGAGAACACTGGCTATCATGGAGAAATCTCAGAACACTGATGAACTTGTTTGGGCAGCCAATTTTGGACAAGATTTTCCAGAGGGCTTAACGGTTTACAGAATCAAAAGCTTTAGAGAGATCAATAGAGACCAGAGAGAGAGATCAACTTTGCTCACAACACTTCTCCTGGATTTGACATGCCACGGAACACTGAACCAAGAGACATCCACAAGAACTAGATCCACGTCTTGTTGGAGTGAGGACAGCTAGGATAGGAGACAGGCACAAGAAGTACCCAGGTAAGAGACAGGGGCCCAGATAGTCCTGGGATTGGGGCGGTCGGTCCATACACCCTCTACACTTAAATGCCTCTACACTAATGCTCATAGTATGGGGAACAAGGGGGAGGAACTTGCCCTCCTGCTAGCTAACAGAAACCCAGACATACTGGGGCTCACTGAAACTTGGTGGGATCCAATGCACAACTGGGTGGTAAACATCAAGGGCTATCGGCTGTATAGGTGGGATAGAATGGGGAGGAAAGGTGGGGGTGTGGCACTCTACATCAAAGAGCAATACACATCCTCAGCAAACAGCATGGGGTCTGAGGTAGGGCAGACTGAGGTGCTCTGGGTCAGAATACAAGGGGGTTGGGCGGAAGACACTTAATGGTGGAGGTCTACTACAGGCCACCCTACCAGGGGGAAGAGGTGGACAGGGAATTCTCATGTCAGCTTGTGGAGGCAGTTAGGTCAAGGGACGTGGTCATCATGGGTGACCTAAACTATCCAGACATCTTCTGGGAAGAGCAGTCAGTCAGATCTGACTGCTTATGTAGGTTCTTAGCTGAGTTACAGGACCTCCACCTAACCTAGGAGGTGGATAGTTCCACCAGGGAAAAGCATTATTGGACTGGTCCTGGCCCCAGGTGATGACCTGGTGAGGGGACTGCAGGTTCTTGACCACCTGGGCAATAGTGACCTTCGCCTACTGGAATTCACCATCCAGCGCAGGGTGTCAAAGGCCTGCAGCAAGGCAGCAGCCTTGGACTTCAGGAGGGTAGATTTCAATGAGGTAAGGATACTAGTCAGGGAGGTACTGAGGTCCCGGAGCAGAGGGGACTTGGGAGTTCAAGAAGAGGGGTCGTTCCTGAAGGAGACGTTCCTCCAAGCCCAAAGGGTGACAACCCCCTTGCAGATCAAAGGGGGCAAGATTGCTCAAAAGCCCCCATGGCTCACCAAAAGCATCCAGGAACATCTCAAAGCCAAAAAGGAGGTGTACAGCCAATGGAAGGGAGGGGCCATTACAAAGGAGGATTATACCTCCATTGCTTGAGATTGTAGGGGGGCTGTAAGGAAGGCTAAGGCAGAGAGAGAACTGTGACTAGCGACCCAGATCAAGGATAACAAGGAGATCTTTTTTAAATACATGGGTGAGAAAAGAAGGTACCGAGTAATGCGGGGCCTCTGCAGGACATGCTTGGAAATTTGGCAGCCGCATCAGATGACAAAGATAACCTCTTTAACAGATTCTTTGCTTCCATTTTCATGAGCAGGGACAGGGCATCCCTCTGACTGGGATCCCTGATGCACCCAGGGGAGGTGCAGCCAGGTCCAGGGTCAGTGAGGACCTAGTCAGGGAATTTCTGGTGGGACTAGACATGTTCAAATCAGCAGGTCCTGACAACCTCCACCCTAGAGTGCTGAGGGAATTAGCAGAGGTCATTGCAGGACTTCTGGGACAGCTTTATGAGCACTCATGCTGCTCTGGCAAGGTGCCAGAGAACTGGAAAAGGGCCAATGTGATCCTCATTTTCAACAAAAGGAGGAAAGAAGACCCAGGAAACTATAGGTCCATTAGTTGTACCTCAGTCCTGGGAAAGCTCTTTGAGAAAATTATCCAGGAGCACAACTGCAAGGGACCAGCAGGGGAGATTTTGTTTACAGGCAATCAATGTGGGTTCATTAGAGGCAGGTCCTGTCAGACCAACCTGGTTGCTTTCTACGACCAGGTCACACAATCCTTGGACGCAGATGTTGTGGCGGACATAGTTTTTCTGGACTTTAGAAAGGCCTTCGACACTGTCTCTTACCCCACACTCATTAAAGAATTAGGGGATTGTGGTGTCAATGCCTACACAGTCAGATGGGTCACAAACTGGCTGGAGGGCCAAAACCAGGGAGTGGTGGTGGACGGGTCATTTTCGACCTGGAGGGATGTGGGCAATGGGGTTCCCCAGGGCTTGGGCCCGCACTGTTCAACATCTTCATCCACGACTTGGACGAGGGGGTGAAAAGCACCTTGTTCAAATTCACAGATGACACTAAGATGTGGGGAGAAGTGGGCATGCTAGAAGAGAAGGACAGGCTACAACTAGATCTGGACAAGTCACAGAGGTGGGCAGATGAGAATAGGATGGGTTTCAATACTGACAAGTACAAGGTATTGCACCTGGGGAGGAACAACCGGCACCATACCTACAGTCTGGGGAACTCCCTTCTTATCAGCACAGAGGCAGAAAAGGATCTTGGAGTCACTACTGATTCCCAGATGAACATGGGCCACCAATGTGAGGATGTGATCAGGAAGGCTAATCACACCTTGTCATGCATCCACAGATGCATCATGAGCAGGTCCAAGGAGGTGATCCTCCCCCTCTATGCGACATTGGCAAGGCCACAGTTGGAGTACTGCATCCAGTTCTGGGCGCCGTACTTCAGGGGGGATGTGGACAGCATCAAGAGGGTCCAGAGGAGGGCCACTTGCATGATCAGGGGGCAGCAGGGTAGGCCTATGAGGAGAGGCTACGGGACCTGAACCTGTTCAGCCTCCACAAGAGAAGGCTCAGAGGGGATCTGGTGACCATCTATAAACTTGCCAAGGGGGACCAGCAGGCAATGGGAGAGTCCCCGTTCCCCTGAGCGCTACTGGGAGCAACAAGGGATAATGGCCATGAGTTGACTGAGAGTAGATTCAGGCTAGACATCAGGAGGCACTACTTCACAATCAGGGTGGCTAGGATCTGGAACCAACTTCCAAGGGAAGTGGTGCTCGCTCCTACCCTGGGGGACTTCAAAAGGAGGCTAGACAATCACTTAGCCGTGGTTGTCTGACCCCAGCATTCTTTCCTACCCATGGCAGGGGGTTGGTTGGACTTGATGATCTGATTAGGTCCCTTCTGACCCTACCAACCATGAAACTATGAAACTACAAAGATCATGTCCGCAGTTCTTCAAGATGGTCTGAAGACACTTTGAGATTCTGGAAGTATTTCTTCCGCAAGTGGGAGAAGGCGATTAGCGAGGATATGGGCGATGACTTTTCCCAGCAGTGGCCAACGAGATGCCTCAGTAGTTTCTGCAATCAGCTGTTCCCCTTCTCCAGTATGCAGCCAAAATGGCAGCTGTATCATTGGGAAAATGACTAGGTATAGGTCTTTCTCTTTCTACTATGAGATGCCTTTTACTTAGAGCTTGTGACAAAACTGTGGAACAGCTCATTACTAGTAAAGCTGAACTCTATACTAGAAACTCAGGTGAGGGGCACTCTGCAAAGAGCTAAAACAGGTCAATAGAAATGTAGAGATGGGTGGAGGGTGGAAATTCCATTTTCAAAAAAAGGCTTTAAGATTTTGGGACACAAAACTGAAGATTTTGCAGTTCTTTGCAAGAAAAAAAAAAGTTAAGAGAAGAAATTGTCTTGCACTGACACATTTTGCTTTGCCTGAAAAGTTGTATGTACATTTTGACTTCATTCATGTAAAACAAACTGAAAAACTTAAATGAAAAATCATTTCAAAATCTGACTTTTCTCCCCTTAAAATCTTTTTATTATAGTTCCGCAATGCAAAATATGAAGGGGCAAAACAGACTAAATGTATCTGAGAAGGCAAATAGTTTCAGTGTGGTTTACATTTATCTTGGGTTAAAGCATTAAACCTTTGATTTGAAAGTCATTGAAATGGAAATGCAATGAATAGCTATTCTTAAAATGGCATAATTTGAAGTAAAACAGATTTTTCAAAGCTGCTCTATAACACTTTTCTTTAAAAGCTAATATACTTAAATTAAATAAAGATAAATTTTAGTGTAGGAAGCACAATCCATATTTTCTGAAGATTATGTGATGAGACATAATGGCTGTATAACTTTTATAAGGTTATGCAACTAAACATTGTTTACCAATGCAGCCTCAGTGCTCCAAAATTCAATAGCAAAATGAATCAACACTGGAACCTGAACTATAATTTATGAGGGACTCACTTCTGGTTCCCTCCTTACCTAAATCAAATTTGGAGCCAGAATTATATTTTGTGATAGCAAAGTAACATTTGCTGAATGTGCTGTGTGATGGTCTGCAATATGCCTCAATCTGAAATCACATTTATAAAAGTAATGTTCAATCAAAAACCATTTTTAGCCCATTTACTGACATCTAATACATGATTCTGATTACCCTGAGTATTTTCTTTCATAGGACTTCATGCCAAACAGAAAGCAATGAAAAATCAAAGGGGTAACATAAGTTCCTCAGCGGCAGAGAAATGCAGTTCAGCTTTTTCTGCTTTTCTCTGGGAAGCATGAACTTCTATAGCTGTTCCAGCAGGAGAGAAGGTGCTTCAGGGAGGAACAGCTTTTTCTGGCATGTCTCCACGTGCAGAACAGGATGACCAGTCTACCCTTTCTATTCTAATGGAGCAGATCACTGTAGTGATAGAAGTTATAATTTAGAGGAGACTCCCTAATTAAGGAGACTGAGAAAGTTGGTAATTGGGAGATTGTCCCTCAGTTAGGTAGTAGCTTGTTTGTTAAAGACAAGGGTTTTCAGAGGCTCACCTACTGCTCCACAGTAAAAGTTGTTGTTTACTTTTTTCTGTACAAGAATAACCACCCCAATGCACCCACCCTGGTTGGGAGGCCAGGGAGGAGGGTGGAGATCAGAGCCACGATCCTTTCCCTTCACATCCCTCTCTATCATTTTGCAAGTGCGCATGTTCTTGAAGCAGGCCCTTGGCAGATGGAAGCTCCTTAAAGGTCACATTAGAGCTTCTCCTAATCTGATCCTTTACCAGAAACATTCAGCTAATGCATTTATCCTAAACTGCCTCTTGCATCTTCCCAGGTGCTGGAGGTCCCAGCTGTCCCCTCTCAAGCAATTTAAGATCTCCAGTATCCTAGCAATGATGATAAGGTGGTTATGGATTTTTTATACAAATTTCTGACATACTGAAAAATCCAGCGGTAGCATCAAATAAGCTGAATTTAAACATCAAGTTAAACAACACCAGACAAAGCACAGATGTGTCGGGGAATGGCAGCCCCAAGGTCACGGTGGGCCGAGGGTGGTATTGGATCGGAACAGGCGGGATTAGCGGCGAGGAGTCTGAGCGGTACGCAGACTCGGGCAGTTTCAAAAGAGATGGATTTTATTTACTTACGCTTCTGGAGCGTAGGCAGAGAAGCTTGTTCAGTTACAGTTAGATTACGAACGACAAAGGGGTCTGTTGGCCCACGGGGTTCTCGAGCCGAGCCCTTGCTTTCTACCCCGAAGGATAGGTGCGGCTGCCCAACTCAATAGTCCCAGGGCTGGTCAACAGCTCATTAATCGGGAAAACAAACAATGGAACTGTAACACGAAGAACGGTGTGACACCAGTCCAAAGTGGAAGAAACGGGTGGTCGTTAAGATGCCGAAGTCAATGTGGAGGTTGGAGTTACGATGTCATAGCCCATGGTCGAGATGCAGGATTGTGGTCGAAGTCGAAGCCGGAAATTAATTCATTAGCCAGAGATCAATACGGAATAATCAGATCAAGACGAATCGAATAAATCGCAAAATTGTAGCTGTGAGGAGACCAGTGGCCCAAAGCCCTCCTGAGGAGCAGTCCCTGCAGCCACAGCCTCTGGTCTCAGGATCGGGTCGATCTCTCCCTGTGAGACAGTCTCTGCTAAGGCAGTATCTGTTGAACAGGTCGAGCGTGGTCTCCCCCCTGAGGAGCAGTCCCTGCGAATAGCAGCCTCTGCTCTCAGGGTTTGGACAGGAGACCAGTGGGCCTAAAGCCCTCCTGAGGAGCAGTCCCTGTCAGGCCAGCCTCTGCTCTCAGGACGAATCTTTTTCTGTCAGCACCGCTGTCAGAACCCAAAAACTCTCGCTCACTCTCTCTTTCGCTAACTAACAAAAACCCACTTGGGAGGGGCCCCCAAGTCTTTTATGACAACCGGGTAGCCAATCAGGTTGTCTTCTCTAAAGAAAGTTCTAGTCCGATTATGTCATGCAGTCTGTAGACTGAGCATGCGTCTGGTCAGATTACTTCATCTGCTGAGCAGAACTGAGCATGTGCGTTGTTACAAAACTAGGTCAGTTGTGACTGACAAGCCAAGGGTCGCACAGGGGGCACATGCTGGGCACGCTGGGGAATTTTCCATAGGCCTTGTCTGCTTGTCTGCGCATGACCAAACTTAACTCTTGTGTTACCAGCATACATCCAAAATTTGGTCCAGACAGGATGAAATTACTTATTTTTAGAGTTATTTAAATTTTTAAAATCGACTTTTTTTAATTTCTAAAGCTACCACAGAGGTTCTGGTCTGATGCACCAGAATAATGCAGAAACCGTAGATCCTCCAGCCAAATGTATGATTGCTTTGATTTAGAATTGACAGGACCTTGGTTACAATCCTACATTTCTTGTGCCATTTTTATCCTTGCTTCTTTTTTTAAAGGGAATGTACAGATAATTTCAATAAATCTAATAAGAAGACACTAAAATGAGATCACAAAAGAACTACTCCATTTGTCCTGCCAGGGGAATGACAATATTTTGCTGCTGTGATGCCGACACAGTTAGAAGTTCATTTTGAAGACTGCAGCAATTTACCACGGAGTATTGCAATATTCAAATAGGTTGGCCTCTGGGGATAGGTAAGAGGCGGGACAGATTTTTCCAATACTGAGAGCCAGCATTTTGCTTTTTGTTTTATATGATGAAAAAAATCAGTATAAAATCCTGAGTTCAAATAACATTCTGCTTCATAGGGGAAGAAAGAACAAAGAAACAGAACAAACAAAACCCCAAATCAATGGACACGTACTGAGCACCTGACTGAGCAGCCTGGAAGATGTGTTCTCCTTTTCTGCTAGATTTACCTTGAGCAGATAACTGCAGTCAATACAATAATAGTCTAACTTGACAAACAGGACTTTCCTCTGTGATTGAGTCTGTGGGATACCCTTCATATTAAGGATGGAACTGAACTGTTCACAAAAGCCTACTTTAACGAGGGATTTCAGGACAAGGAACCATCCAAGGAGCTTCACCTTCTCCTTTGTTACTAAGGAATGACTTTGATATGTCAGAAGGAAGGATTTTGGGGGTGATATTTTTCATGAGGCCAACGGCATGGTTTGAATAAAGTCAGACAAGCTTTTGCATGTGAGACATGCTTCACTAGGTCCTGATGAAGACCAAACCAACTTTCTGGGCTTCCTCTCCTCTATTCATCTTGGAGGTTTCCAATTTGATGGATAACTCTCTAACACATCCTCTCTTTGGTAATACTTCTGGTACTTCTATCAACTTTCCTATAGTATCTACTGCTGTATACAAACAAGTGTTTGTAAACTAAATTTCATAATTATTACAGCTAGAACATTCATGCAGGCAAATCTGTTACTTTTCTAGCTGGGTGAAATAAGCAACTAGTCCTTTATGTTGGCATAGGTGTCCCCAGGGCACCTGGGTAATCTAGGATATATCCTCATCTATCACAATTCTATTTGGTGACATGAAAATTGGAACATAAATTCACAGGGTCAGAAGGTACCTCCTGGATTTTTAAGTCCAGTCCCTAGAATTAGCAGACAACCACTTATCTAAAAGGGTCCACAAGTCTGTCCACTCTGCCCCCTATCATATAAAACAGTCACAAAGCATCACAAAAAACCTGCAACATGCTATAGGTAAAGAGCAGGAAAGACAAAAAAAAAAAGATACCACCAGTGCCCTGGACACTGAAATGGCAAAGAATTTGTTAGATGAACCCAGGAAAAAGACCATGCTCTGTATTACACAAGCAGTCATAAAAGCCCATAGGGGTTATTGGACCCAGAGGAGAAATCGGTTTGCACATGAACAAACCTTCCAGGCAAGTATATGAGAGGTTTCTAAGTACTATTTAGAGTATCAGTGAATCCCAGTCAAACATCCACCTCTAGCCATGGTCAATGCGCAGTGCTTCAGAGGAAAGTGAAAAAAAAACGTATTTCCTTCCTGGCACTCCAGATGGCTCTCCTTTCAATAAGTGGCTGGTTAGTGATCTTGACCTCAAGGGAAGACTGGACAGCTGCCAGAAAAAATAATACATCAGTGGGACATATCTTTTCCCACATCCTGAAATGAGCTGAATATGTTTTTGTGGAGCCACATATGCTAGGTAAGGAATCTTTCCTTTTCCTCTTATCTGACTCAACTTACTCCTTATGTCTTCCGGTGAACCCCTTAGCCCATTCTTCACTGCAGTCTCCTTGCCTGTGAAAATCTCTGATTGCAGGGAGAGTAGGATTGGATCCCAGACACAGATTTTGAATGAACTGATATTATTTCTTATGCCCTTGCTACTGAGCATATGTGTAGGAAAACATAACAGCTGCCTCAGAGACTTACTTCAAAGTATGTGTGGCCAGTGTGCTTACACTGTTCTAGTGTAGAGAGTAACATTTTTTACTTTTCAGAAGTCAGACATTCTGAAAACAGGTCCCAAATCAAGACACGTGCCAAAGGCCCTGCAGCTTATGGGCCACAACCTCTGTTCATGCCTCTTTGCTGACTGTAACTGCCAGCAGTCTCTCAATTTACCCATGTATTGTAAACTCTTTGCAGTAGAAACCATTGCTGCTCCAGGTCTGAATGGCACGTATGGCGATGAGGCTGTGGCCTCACCCAGTTCAAATAATAACTGAATGTGTCTATGTGTGTGCTTCAGTGTGAACTAGTCCATTTTAATGCACATCAAAGCATCACAAAAAGGTGCACTTTCACTAATGCACATTAAAATAGGCTAATGCGCCTTTTTCTAGTGCCTACCCTCAAGCACAGATGTGATTAATGAAATCTGCTGGTGTGTGGCAATTGCTGTGCTCCAGCAGCCTCCTGTGTTAAATGAGCTTTAGTTCAAGCACCCCCGCTGCAATTTTTAATTGGGGATGCCGATACATGAAATGTGGCAGTGCTTTACTTAAAGCAGCTCTTGGAGATGCTCTAATTAAAGTGCTGCCCTGCCCTCCTCCTGATCACATGTATAAGTGCCAAGAGGTACTAAATTTAATGCACATTAGCAAAACACATTAATGAACATTTGGGGTGCCTACACATGAGCAGGGAGGCTGCTCTGATGTGCTGCAGACTCAATTAGTCAAGTCTGCTGGAGCGTGACAATTACCATGCTAAAGCAGCCTTCCACATGTCATATATCAGTGTTCCCATGCTTCAAAATAGTGGTGGGGTGCTTTATCTAAAGCTTCCCATTTTGAAGCACAGGGATGCTGGTACACGAGATGCTCTGGATACTTTAATTTCAGGGTCACTCTAATTAAAGTATCCCCCCCGACTCCCAGAGCACGTGTATAAATACCCATTGATTCACCCACTATCTACAGGCCCCAGGTCTGGGGTGTTTTATAAGCTCATAATAATAGTATCAAACTCTTAGCTAGCATATTTTTTCTGTACCTCAAAAAGTGCTTTAAAAGGAGGTCAGCATAACTAACCCCACTATGCAGACAGTGAACTAAGGTGTAGAGCAGTCAACTGACTTAAGGTTGCTGAGCTCGTTGCCCAGCTCTTTTGAGCCCCAAGTTTAGGGCTCTCGTCATGAAGGCACAGAGTTTCACAGCAAGCTTTTCCTACATGTGAAACCTTAAAGAAGTCAATGGGACCAATCACATGCTTATAACAAATATGCTTTGCTGGAGGAAGCCCTTGAACAGTTGAAATTGTCCTTCAATGGCCACACAATATAAAATGCTCTGAGAAATTTGGCAGGGGCCTGGGGAGCATGTGGCACTTTACAGATAGAAGCCTAAACACAGGTCTACTTTCTAGACGCCTGTTGCTTTATGTAGATTTCATTTTGCTGTCCAAAATGCTGTGTGGATATAGTAATGCCAGACAGTGGTTAGTTTTTGAGAACAACGCTTCAAGGAGAGCTAGATTATTACCCTTTCCAGAAAGGCTCACATTTCTGCTGAGCAACCTTTTTCATCTCCATTTATTTCCAAACCTTAATGTGATAGTAATATAAAACTTAATTAATTTTATAATTATTTTTTAAATTAATATGATAACCAGAAGGAACTTCAGTCTCCATAGCCCATTCTGTCCTTGGCTTCTTTGCTGAGATAGCCAAATCTGTCCACCAATTAGTGCCAGCAGTGGTAATGAGTTCGGGAACACGGAAGCTTGTTTGCTGGATAATGGGCTGAGACTGCTTCTCCTGTGACACAAAACTGCAAACCTCTTCCATGCAGAGATGGTAAATACCAACAAAATGCTATTTTAACCATGGCAAAGGAGGGAAAAAGGGTTTTGTCTTTGTGGGACTGGTGTAGAATTCCAGAGATCTAGATTAAGTTCTTAGCTTTGCTGCAGACATCCTGAAGCGAGTCACTCAGGCTTTAAACTTGGAAACCACTAGAAGTTTGTTCAGATTCATACAGCTGAGAAGTCTATGTACATAAAGGTAAGGCATGAAATGGACCCACAGGACTGGGGCTTGAAGGGCTCTGTGTCTTAGTTTCCCACTTGTGAAAAGTAAATGGAATTTTTTCCCAGACTTCATGCAGTTTGCCTGAGCCCCGGTCTTGCAAACCTTGATGCCTCTGTTTAACTTCATTTCCATGACCCATCACATGAATTTCAATAGTACTGCTCCTGGGAGTAAAGTTAACCTGTCCACATTTTCAGGGCTCTTGATTGTAAGATGTTTGGGATAGGGCCTTTTATCTTACCATGAACATGAACAGCTTCCATTACACCAGATCCCCAAGGGTGAATCTGGGGGGATGTATTTGTACAGTCACTTCCTGCCCCCCTTTAATTACTGCTTCACCCAAAGTTTAAAACCAACTGCCCAGCAGCAGCAGTGGCAGTAGCAGCAGCAGCAATGACACTTCTATTCAGGCAATGCTGAGGGAGTCAATTGACTTCCTGGGTCATTATAATCTACCTAATTCCGATGACACCAAACTTCGGGGCAAAGCATCCACGCCAGAAGATAGGCAGGTGATCCAGGCTGACCTGGACAAGCTCAGCAAATTGGCAGACGAGAACCTCATGGTGTTTAACACCGAAAAATGCAAGGTTCTCCACCTTGGGAGGAAAAACCTGCAGCA
>NW_017728912.1:30776986-30809500 GCF_001723895.1 Crocodylus porosus | reverse complement strand
ACATTGAACACCTTCAAGAGTAAATTGGATGCTTATCTTGCTGGGATCCTATGACCCCAGCTGACTTCCTGCTCTTTGGGCAGGGGGCTGGACTCGATGATCTCCCAAGGTCCCTTCCAGCCCTAATGTCTATGAAATCTATGAAATCTATGAAATAATTCCTGTGCTTCTCTCTTAATTTCACAGGTGTCAATGGCCCTCTCTCCTTTTTAATGGTCTTGATGTTCCATTAATCAAGCTCTCCTTCTTTTGGCAACTTTGCTGCCTGTTATCTTCTCCTATTTCACAGCCCTGGCAGATTGTTTTAGTTCTAGCTAAAAACATTAACTCAGGTGTGGAAACATTAACTTGCATGTAGATATAACTGTCAGCAAAGTGTTGGGTGTATGTTCAAAATACTCATGAAGGCTAGATTTTGTTTTATAAATCTGAATAAGACATGTATGTATAATATATCTCAGGACTAATAAAACAGTATCTTTTGATTATTTTTGCCTAGTTTGTTGTGTTTTTATACTTAATACATAATAAATAAATATACATTCCAATAAAGTTGTTTGTTTTTGCTTCTATCTTAAAGTGAATCATATAGCCCTAGCCCCCTGACATATTAGTAAACCTTCTAATTTCTTTTTTAACTGGAGAAAAATGTGTATTGTGTTATATACAATGATACACCTCACCATCTGCACTTCCTTTTTCAAAATCGCAGATTTGCCTATGCATGTCCCTGATGGTATTCTGTGCCTCTCTGCTACAAAAAAATGTAAAATCCTTAAAGGAAGAAGCCCAGTCTACTCTATCAATCTGTTATTACAGCCATATCTCATATCTTGCCTAGTGTTTGAATGGAGACTTAAAACATTTTATCATCAGAAATATTACTATGTGTCCCACTGGTTGGACATAGGCACAGCTGATTGGCTAGTTGTAATTAATTATGAAATACCATATCTTAGGCAAGAGAAAATATACTCATGTAGCACAGTTTCTATGCTTCTACAGTGCCATGGTGCCATACACAACACACTGGTGATGTTTCAGTTAGAAAAAGATGTATTTGAATGCACTGATGTGCTTCAGACAGGGAAAAATAGGCATGAAAGACTAAGCAGCTAAGCACTGTTGTCCTGTTTTTATTTCAGATTCTTTCTATGAGACTGCACAGTACAATTATCATGTGGGGGAATATGGAGGTATTTCATGTATTATTTAGAAGAAGCCTCAGCTGTTTTAGATGGTAAAAGGGTGCAATGTAAAGTGAGCATTAACTATTATTTTCACTTGAGCTGAGAAATGTTTTAGCCTACTTTCCTCCCTACAGGGAAACCTAACTAGAGGGTCAGTTCTCAGTATTATTACTGAGGTCCTGTGAACTGCTTTAATGAATCTGGTGCCAGCTGCCTGCTGATTATTGATTCCATCTGATTCAATAAGCAGTAATAAGTAGTTTATAAATTGCTGTGACATTGCGTAGATGCGTTTATTTATTAAAGGAGGAGTGATGCCAGCACACTTCCCCTTGGGCATAATAGCCACCAGCTCTGCAGCTGCAGAGCCAGGGGAGTCACCCATCAGGTCCCATCCCTGAGGGGGCAGGGCATGTGCACAACATATTTGACAATGGTGGTGCAGGTTGAATACTGGGGGGAATGCTGGCCGTCATGCCACTCAGCATTGTGTTACTGTTTCCTCATTTGCCTGTCTTCACTTGTTGTCTCTAAGGCTACATGGCTGTACAAGATCCCTTTTTTTGTGCTTGTACAGTACCTAGCACAGTGGGGCTGGGCTCCATGATCTGGGGTGCTGTTTGGGCACTATTTCAGTATAGATGCCATGACCTTTAAGGAGCTGAGGGTAACAGTCTTCTAGAGGATCCAGCTTTCAGTAGTGGTTTGGATTATAATGCTATGGCCCCAATGCTTAAGACTTCCTATTTGCAGACTATATCCTGTAGATACAGCAGACTCTGTGTCATTCTTGTTCATTTAATGAACTCAGAGGAGAATTAAGGGATCATAAGAAACGTGGGTCAGTATTTTTAGTTCACAGGTCAAGGCTTTGGAGAAACCATTAGCAGTAGAAGGTTGTATGACTGAGTTTCTCTGCGTGTTCAGTAGGGCTGATGATGACAGTCATGGTCAGCAAGAGCCTTTCTGAACGCCAAAGTATCTTGGTTTCTCTTGGTCAATGGGAGGGAGAACAGACTACAGGGTTGTAAAATGGAGATGAACAGGAGTTTAGGGCTGTAAAAACAGTACTTTTAACAGCCTTCTTGATACTTAGCCACTGAAATGATTAAAATAGGAAAGCACATCCAGAGTAACTGGGAAAACAAGGATGTTCTGGTTTTTTTAAAGCACTGGGCTACAAGTCAGGAGAACTGGGTTCAAATTCTACCTCTCCCACAAGGTTTTTTGTAGGACTGTGGCTAAGTCATTTAATTCTCTTCCTTCATTCCTTATTGGTCTTGCCTCTTTAGACTGCAAGATCCTCAGGGAAGACAAGGCCTCTTACTTTGTGTTTGTACCACACCACTCATACAATGGGACCATCATCTCAGACAAAGCTTCAAGCCACTGTTATAACAGAAATAATCATAAAAGTTTTATCCAGGGGAAAAGTGCAGGGCACTCAATATGCTTCCTGAAAGCACTATGTGCTAGTAAAACATTTCTCTTTTTAAAGAAATGAAAACATTACAAATAGAAATCTCCAAAGCACTCTTCCCACACTAACATAATTTTACAGAACTCCAGTAAGACAACCGAGTGTTTTTCCCTTCATTTATTTTCTCTAAAAATAGTTTTTGAAACCTGTTTGTTAGAATGGGAACTGTATGTTCTACGCTGATGATTCAATAACCAGTGAACTCATGAGTTTGATCACAGTATTCCTGCTTGACCTGTGTATATGCTCAAACCCTTGAATTGCTATTTGCACTTTCACTGGCTACATGAAAAATAGTTTGGGGAGGTTTATTTAGCAAATTTCAACTGTAAAGCTTATCAGCATGTATCAGTGCTTTGACTGCACTTCTGGACAAGTTGGGACACTTCCTTTTTAGAAACAATTTCAGTTCCATTGAGCTCAGAGTGAGAGGAACTGAGTCAGAATTCAAAGCATAAGTCACACACTTTTCACTACAGGGCACTTTCTCAGCCACTGGGGGATTCCAGTTTGAACTAGGAATGGACCACACCTTACCAAGTGTGTTGGTTTGATTTGAACAAGCATCTGGAAAAGAAACTGCTACTTCTCTAGACTGTAACCTCTCCAGGTTAGGGATTGTTTTCATACTTGCTTCTTGTACAGTGATAAGCATACACAAGACTTCAGCAGCATGACCAAACCTCTCAGAACTTCTTTTGGTTCAGAATTCATATAGGAACAGGTTTCTGGGGGAGATTCTAATAGGTGTTTACAGCAGTCTCTCTCATGGTGCCTTGTATGCTATCATAAAGAGGTGTGTGCAGGGTGTGCCATGTGAGCAGGAACAGCACCCTAAGGCACTGAGTCTTGGAGAGAAGGTAAATTTTGAGTCACACTTCCTCCCCTGCATCCTTCTCATTCCAGTGGAGATAACCATGACATGACCACTAGTGTAGGTCAACAATACATCCTTCATACTAGTAAAGATACTACAGCTGAGAAATAGGGGGTGGAACCAACATGCCTCACCCCTCCCTATATGTTTTGGTAAGATTTTTTTCAAAATAAATAAGGCAGGATGTTAAACAGATAAAAAAACATGCATGCACAAGGAGCAATCTCAGGAAACCACCAAGAGAGCTGCAATGAATTCCACTATAGTTCTTTCTAACTTTGGAGAAAAATCAGGACTTACATGTAATAAAGTCATTGTCTCAGTGCAAGAAAGCTTTAGAAACATATCTGGCTGCTCTTCAAGCACTTGTAACCAACCACTGTAGTGTCTCCCTTTATTCTCTGTTGTTTCAGCTTTCATGGAGAAATTTTGCATGGAAATTCAGAGATTGTGAGTTTTGTTTTGGTCTGAATTGGGTGAAAATAGAAATGCTGGAAGTTTTTGTGAAATAAAATATTCTGAAATATTGTGTTTAGACTGTATCAAAACATCTTGTTTCAACAACATCAAAACATCTGTTTTGACTTTATCATTTATACTATTATATTATGTCAGCTAAAAGGATAAAGTAGAAAAGAAACAGTCTGACCTTACTGAACTGTAATATTTCAACCTTACTGACATGAAACATTTGGGTAATTACCCATCCGTTGAAAAGTTTGACAAAACATTGTCCTGTGACGCATCTTGATTTTGTAGAAGCAGCATTTTTAACAGAAGTCCATTCTACAGAAAAATTTCAACCAGTTCTTCCTGAGATTATATAAAATTGTGCAGAGTCTACTGCAGGAGGCTCAATCAGCTGTTTACACATAGAAGCAACTACAGGAATATTTGTGCATCAGTGTACAAACTATTCATAAAATCCTCACGAAAGAGTCCGATGAGATCCCATCCATTCTTAGGGAAGAACTAAAATTTGACATCAATATTACAACGTGATGGCCTTGTGCAGTACTGGATGTACAGAGAGACAGTGATAAGAAAGGAAAAGTTAATTAATCAAATCTTCCAAACCATAATAAAGCTTGTATTTTAATTTCTAGCCACAAGTTCAGGGGGAATAATTTTTTCTATCTGACCCATCCCTAATCACCATTTGCAATATTTTTAATTTTGTGGATGGCTGCTTTGAAGGCTTCCATTCATTTCTTCAAGGAGATATAACTATGCTACTTAGGAAAAAGGCAACCTCCCTGCCCCCACCTTATTATGATCATTTGTCAAGCATGGGCCTTTCCCTGTTGAAGTAAATGGCTAACCTCCTCTTCACTTCAAACTGGGAGTAGATAAGGCCCATCATTATTTTTATTAATTATTTATGTTTCAGTAGCATTGAGAAGACCCAATTGAAGTGACTGTGCAGAGCCTTATATGAACCATAATACACTTCAAGCTTTGACCTCAGGAATGAGACAAAATTCACAGGGTAAGACAGGAAGTGTTATCATCCACTTTTAACTGCACAGAGGGAGCTGAGACAGAGAGAGATTAAGGGCCAGTGGAACTCATTTTTCTATAATAGAAGTCAAACCCAGATAGCCCACACCCAAGGTCATACACCCCAAACCATCCATACCAAGGAAAGATCTAAAATTTACAAGACAAAGACCTTTGTGGGAGGGGATTGTGCTTAGTTTTCATTTGCTGAAGCTTGCTGGTTTTAATACATCATAATAATACATGCATGCTAGGAACCTTTGAAAGCTTCTTAAGTTTACCCTTTTACTGTAAGACAAAGTATTACTAATATGAAACACATAGGCCATTCTAAATATAGGGGACATTTAAAATACTAATAGCACTTTTCAGAACAGTAAATAGATAGCACAAAGCTTTCCAAGCTATTTCTCTAATTTATTTCACTCAAATCAAATATACCTAACAGTGCAAATATAATAGAGGTGTTAGTGTATAACATACATATTGATATTTTGTATTAAATTTAATTACACATTACAGTGGAATCGCATCTTTTGCGGGGGTTAGGTTCTAAAGTCAGCGTGTAAGGCAAAAATCGCGTATAGTCAATATTACCCTTGAAAATCCCTTGAGAGATGCTCACACTATGAGAGGCACGTGGGAACTGAGACCGACTGAGGGAATGGCAGATTCATGTCTCCCATCTCAAGCTCGCTCCGGGGCATACGCTCATCGAGTGGAATGGTAGGTGGAATTGCCCGCACTATTTAAATTGTTATTTTTCTCTCTCTCTTTTTTTTTTTTTGCCAAGTGCGTATAGTTGAATTCACGTAAGTTAAATGTGCATATGATACAACTCCACTGTATTGACTGTCTTTGTGTTCAAAAATAATTTCTAACAACTTCATGGAAAAAGAAACACTCTCCATCTTGTTAATTATTTAGGTTGCACTGGGGAGACAGGTCAGATGATCATAGCCACAACATTCCACTTCTCACCCCACTTTGTGTAGATATGCAAGGCCTCCATCTACCTAGAGATCCTTGGTAATGACTGACTCTTCACTGAAATGCAGATAATGAATGTATACGGCATCACAGCTTCAGCTTTGGCTCTCTACCAGGCCCATTTACATCTGTAGCAAAAGAAGAGCAGAGATGAGGCACTAACAGTTCACTAGACAGGCGAGAGACCTGAAGCTGAGAACATGCATCTGTCAGAATGGTTGACACGGTTGCTTTTTGAACTACAGCCTTGGTTTGCTGACCTGTTAATTTGCTCTGAAGAAACTGATCAGAAACAAACTGCTTTTCTCACACCAGCATGTGCCACTGGTGGAAGACTGAAACACAGATATCATTTAAGACATGTCAAGTTGCCCTTTCTTCCACAAACAGATTCACTAAATTCAGCAGGGTGACCGACAAGAGAAGGAGATGCTCTGTATGAATTATTCCTGTAATATTCACCCAAAGAGCCTTGTCTGCCTGTGCACTGAAACCAATACAGCTGCAGCCTACACCCGTGTACAAATTAGGCATCAGAACCCAACCCTCCCCCTTTCACTCAGAGTGACTCATATCATTTAATTCCTAACAGTTTCCATTGTGTTATGGGGCAGCAAAATTATCAGCACCTTATTTTTATAGCCCCATTAGTTCACCATCATGCCAGTGCACAAACATTTTGGAGCAGGGGCTACCTTTTAACTCTGCATTTGTACAGCACTGAGCAAAATGAGGAGCATGACCAGGTCTCCTAGTGACTACTAAACTATAAATAATGAATAGTAACAACAACATTACTACCTGCAGTGCCCCAGTCACTGTAGCTGTCAAAACTTGGTACCCTAGTACAATTTGCCTGGGCCCACTGACTCCTACCCTTTTAAAAATGATCAATTAGGCAAGTGTCATGCACAAGTTTATCTTAGCTAGTGATTTTCAAGGACAAGGCTGTAATTACCTGGATCTTTCAAAAGTATCTTTTTAAAAGAATGCTGACTGAATAGGCTAGAGCTAAGGTCAATTAGCTCTTCATTTGATTAGGTCAACGTACTCAGCATGGTGCAGGCTTGTACATCACAATGTATTGTACCATCTAACGGTTAAACATTGTTAACTCTTTAGTGAGTTATATCTTTAGTGATTGTGCACTACATCTTAAAAATAAAACCAAGCATATCCACCAATACAACAAATTTTTAGTACAGCCTAAATGTTTTGCAGTATCTGTGGTGATGGTTGCTTCCATTTTCCTTTGTTCTCTCTCCACCAGGTGCCATTGGCAGTAAAATGGCCCGGGTTTAGTTACCTGGGGCTCCTGCTGGAAAAGCATAAATAACACTGGTTGAAACCCTTACAAAGGAACCTGAGAAATTCCGTGATCTTGAGGTGTAACACTTCCCTATTTGCAAGAAACAAATTCAAGGGTATGAACCAAAGAGAACATCACAGAGGCAAGGTATACTTGGGGAAGCCAACAGTTAATAAATGACCCATACAAGACGAGATTACAACCACAAGGGGCAACTTATCCCCTGGCCCCTCAAACCAATGCAAATATTTAAGAAGGATACAAGTTCTGGAAACTGCACTCCACTCCCCCACCCCCACTGGGCCCCTTAGCTGGAGAGTCCAAAGTCTGGACAGGTCCCTCTCTCATCCCATGAAAAAATGTGCTGTTTTACAGGCTTCAGCATCCATCTCTGGGATTAAGCGGGGAGACTCTCACTAGAGTCCCTCAAAGGCTGCTGCTTCAGCTCACAGTCCAAATTCAGCATCATAGCTCAATGATACATGCTATGCCAAACACAGCTCAACTTCTCAAAACTCCTTCTACAAAAAAGAGACAGCTATATAAAAAAATCACTGCAAAATGTCTACCATACAGCCAACATACAAGTCAGGAAACCTTTGGTTTGACTACCCCAGACTTCAGTTCCGGTCAGGGTGACTCTCCACCACAGACATGTTTGGTGCAGTCTTCTTGTCCATTCAGTACTTATTACATATGAAAGCCGTTCATAGCCCCTGAAATTTAAAACCACACCATATTTAACCAGAATGAGCCAAACTGTTACAGAACTAACATGCAAATGAAGGTTGACTCACACAGCCCTTCCCCTTGCTCATGACCAGATGGCAGCAGAAAGCTCCCAGCACTATGTCAGGTATCCAGGCTGTAGCCCTATTGATTTAGAGGTAAAAAGAATCAGAACTTGTGGCAGAGGTGATATCTTTTATTAGACCAACTAGATGTTTGCAAAAAAAATCTTTATTTGCAAGCTTTCGGGCACAGGCACCCTGCCCTGTGTGGCATATGTTGCCCATCGCTGTTTCTTACCTCTCCACATTGAGCAGCAGAGGTCAGTAGCAAGCTCCTTATTCTTTAGAGGTTTAGATTTTTCTAGTAAGCACTTTGCATTTATGAAATGTTCACCCACCAGGCAGGCACACGTTTGCAAACTTTCTCCCTGCCTGAATTTACATTTAATACAAAACTCCTTTAATACAAAAACTCCTCAGCCCCTTTCTGATTGCATGGGTTTGGTGCTATGTGCAGGGGAAACAGACTTCTGCAGTGATATTACAAAACGTTCAGAATTTTTTTGAACAGTGCCACAGCCTTAACACAAGTGATACAGAGACCCTCGTAAGGCCCCAAGTTGAATACCTGCAATGCTATATGTAAAAAAAAATCTACTTGCATTTGATGAAGTTACACAGTTCTAAATGAAAAACTCCTAATTTTAGAAGTATTTTTAATCAACAAGGAGCTAATCATCTGCTGGAAGTGTACTAGGGTGTAGTTGTGTTTGTGGGCTGTGCAGGGAGACACAGCTGGATGGAGGTGGCTGGTGATGTTGAGGCTACAGGGTAGCTAGGTTTGGAAGGTGTTTAGATGGAAGGTGAGGTGGAGGTGGCTGCTGGGATATACTGAGATGGGGGAATCTAGAGCTCCCCTTCACATTTTGTCCCTGCTACTACCTAATCTTCCCCTGCTCTGGCCCAGCAGACAGAGGCCTGCTTGTCATGTGCCAACTGCCAGCTGCCACCTGCAACTGCTGAAATTCCTTCAGTTAAAGTGAAAAGTGGTAAAAAACAAGAGCACAAGCAGGGCTGCAAAATGAATGCGTATCATGTGGACATCCAGCAGCTGTTTCCTGCATCGCACAGAGGCCCAAAAGAACAAAGAATGAAGCCTGGTTCCTGGGAAAACAACAGTTGAATGGCATGTGACTAAGGACTGTATTGTGAGGTATGCAAATACTGTGTGGCAGAGTGGTACAACCAGCCAGCCTGAGCTTTGGGGTTTTCCTTCTTTGAATATTTTATTGTGCATGTGGATTACTCAGGAAATGCCATTCAAATCAGTCACATACTAAAAATCTAGATGTAAATCCCATGACTTGCCTTTCTCCATGAGTACTTCCATTAGTCTCCATGAGAGTACTTTTGGGTAAGCAGCTACCCAACCTGAGCTGGCTTTTTTTAAAGATGAAGTTGCATGATTAAGCACTTAATGCTAGTGTTAAGGTTGTACTCATAACCTTAACTCTGCCCTCTTGCAAGTATACATAATATATGGTTGCCTATTCCCATTTGTAAAGGAATGCGATACACTGTTTTCATTCACAGTTCACCCTTTAGCACGTGTATCAAATGAGGAAGCAGTCCATGTAGTTAAAGACAGTCTGACATAGGCATAAAGAAAAAGAGTCAGGCAGCCTGAACCTCAGTTAATCTCTACTGCTTAATACCTTGCTTTGCTGCCTTGCATTGCAGCATAAGAAGAAAGTATTTTCCCAGAAGGCTGATCCTTTTTTCCCTAAGGCAACTGGTGGCTTTTTGAAGCTGCTTAGGGGTTTGCAGTGTTTGATACAGTCTTATATTTTGGATGCAGTAAATAGCTGGAAAAGGCAAGTGAAAAGCTAAAAGCACATATCATTTTAATTGCCATTTGGAAAATATAACCTCGGTGCCTCAGTATGTCAATTTGTGAATAGAAGTCTGATAGAGAGCACTTAGGTCTTTTTTTTTCTTTTTTAATTAAATCCTAAAAAAGCAAACATTTTAATGCAAAAATTGTTAAAAGTGAGTCAGAAATGAAAGATTACTTTGCTTCTAGAAGGCAGGGAAAAATGGCACTTTAGAAACTAACTCATAAGCTTTTGTAGGTAACAGCATAATTTATCAGCTGTATCTGATTAAGTCAGTTGCTGCCTACTATGTTAATGCCTTTATGAATGAGTTAGTCTCTGAGAGCACCTATTACATGTGCTCAGTTCCGATGCATGCTAACTAGCACACATTGGAGCAGTCTGCACATTAATCGGCATGCTCCAGCCTCCACATCACGTCTATTCAGCGTCCCTGCACTTCAAAATGGAGGCAGGGGTGCTTTAAACAAAGCTCACTGTACAGCTTTAGTTCAAGTGCCCCTGCCACCATTTTGAAGTGCAGGATGCTGAATACACATGATGCTGCAGTTGCTTTAATTAGAGTGACTCTCAGAGTCAGTCTAAAGTGCACCTGCTCCACCACAGAGCATATGTATAGATGTCCTAAGATGCCATCCTGCCCTTATTTCTGCCTGACTTCAGATTAATATGGCTATCTCTCTTTCTATTTTTCTTCTAGAATAAGAAATTCTATGATTTCTAGACAGGCTCTGTAAACTTTTGTACGTGACTCTGCTCTCTTCTCCAATATTATTGCTGCCCTTACCCATCCCAAGCAAAATGCATTCCTGTGATACATCTATTGGAGCTTAAGTTTTCTAGTGAACACAGATTTAATTTTAATCTTTTTCCCCAAACTTTCCCCTACTTCATGATGTGTTTATTCCTCTTTCTTGCCACTGCTCTCTCAATTTTGCACTAAATGTTTGGGGCTCTTAGATCTAAACACTACTGAATTCCAGCATTAACTGAGACCTGGAACTATCATGTATTGACATTTCTCCTTTAAATGTCAATACTGCTAACAATCTGTTCAAATAATTTTTTAACAATGCCACACAACGTTATTGCATGCAAATTAAATACAATGCATATGTTAATTATAGCTGTGCAATGTCTTTCTGTCTCCATCAGTTCCTGTAAAAATAAGCAATCAAAAAAATTCCTAACTTAAATGTGTCACTTTCTTACGTGAAGCTGCAAAGAGAGAGCTCTGCAAAGATGGTGAGCAGCTGTCTCTGTTTAATAAACCGTTCAAGAATTTGCTTGCAGGAGTTTTTAACAGAGAACATGTGGGTTGCTACTACTTCCTCCCTTGTCATAGTTTTTTTTTGTAAATGCTTCCCTGCCTCTACTGCTGCTGCTGAAATTGCATGCTGTGAGCTAGAGGAGGTTCATCACAATGGGAGCTCTTCCTCCACTCCAGCTGGCTTCTAACTTGGCAGCCTTCTATCAGAGGTTGCAACTGAAAGCATCGGGCACCTCAGTGGTAAAGGATGAACATTGGTTGGCCAGTATGTGAAGAACATCCCATTGCAACATACCTCTGATGGCTCCTATTCTCCCCTCAGTCAGAAACGGCAGGGTTGCAGGCCAGAGGCAGTCTGTCTGCCCTTTCCTGAAGTCCTTCTGTTTGCAGGAGACTGTGCTGAATCTCCCTCTTTGTGCAGCAGCAGCTTAAACTGGCTCTGGCTTGCAGAAGTCCTAAAGACATCTAGAGGAATTTGGCCAAGCTGAGCAACTGCATCTCTGCCTGGTCTATTGCTGAAAAGCCATTCTGGATTTTTGCCAGCATAGCTCTTACCTATGCAAGTCTTTCACCAATGGGGTTCTTCCAGCCCTGCTCCCTACTCACAGTTCCTGCTTCCTAGCTGTCCCCAGACTCTTCAGTATCTGGCACTGGAGAACCAAGAGCCAGGAGCTGGGGAAGAGGAATGCAAAGACAACTCAGAGTCTGAGGGCATGCTGGCACCATCTGAATCTGGGGAGACTCCTTGAGACTCCCTAACAAGTTTATCCCTTTATTAACCCCATCAGCACTAGTACCTGGTTTGTGCAGTGTTTCATTCCAGTTTCTCTTGGGGAAGACTGTAATGCATGCCCCAGACTTCAGCACCCTGCATTCCCCCATCAGACCTGGCACTGCAATGCCCATACCTTTGGATGCTCCCCATCCTAGTGACTCCCCCTAGAACAGGGGTCCGCGGGCTAGATGCGGCTCACCAGGCCATTCTAGCTGGCCTGTGGGGTCTCAAAAAAATTTAGAAAATTAATATTTATCTGCCCCTGGCTACCTGTCACGTGGCCCTCGTTGGCTTGCCAAAACTCAGTAAGCGGCCCTCCACCCAAAATAATTGCCCGCCCCTGCCCTAGAAGCACTTCCTCAGACTCACCAGTAGATAAGCCACCTTAATTCCAAGCATGAAATCCACCTATTCCCACCCAGCCTAGAGAACATAAATAGCCAGCACAAAAGACTATTCCTTTCTTATACATTCCCAGCTACACTTCCCTCCTCTCACCCCCACCCTAGCACTGACATTTTCATATCATTGCCTACAACACTGTTTTTACTGTGTTTAAGTCGCTACCCCTGTAATACAAAACTCGAGCTGGCTCCTAACTTGGGAAACAAACGTGTCATCAGGATCTACTGTTTTCTTCCCACAAACAGCTCTTGATCTGTCACGATAATGTTAACACATACTAGTTTCCAGAATCAGGATTGCTGGCCTTAAAAGCTGCAAGTCCTCTGATGCATATGGTGCTGAAATACAGTGGCTGGGTATGATGAATATAGCTGCTGGTTCCTAGGTTTATATGAAAGTGGAGCTAGCACTTTAAGCACCTTCACCTTGCTAGTTAGTGATGTTGTCAAAAATAGCAGATCAATGACTTGATAATATTTTCAATATGCTGCACTGGAAGTTAAAATAAGGCTCATTCTGCATAGCTGTTTGGTCAACTCTTAATCTCCCAATTAGTCAGTTCTGATTAGAAGAGATACAGAATTTACTTAATGAATGAGCAGTCCTGTTCAGTGCTTCTAGCAAAGCCTTCAGCTTTCCAAGGTGAGGACAATTACCCTCAGAAACTTAAGGAACATTTCCTGTGCCTTATGCTATTTCAGGAGTAATTAAGAAGGCAGGACTGTCCAAGGATTTCAATGAGCCTTAAATTAAATTTCTCAGCACATGTCTTAAGCCAGTGCTACATCACTTTCATTCAAAATGTACCAGTTGCAAAAGAAGGTCCAGGTCAATCTGCTGTACAATAAGATGTCAAAGTTTAAACTCTGCTAACTAGATGCATCCCCTCAATAAAAGCTTGTTTAAAAGATGCATTTTAAAGTCTTAGGCATTCTCTAGGTGAACAAATTAAAATCATTGAGCCCTGGCATATTTCGGGATGCTGTGTATTCTCTCTTCCTTCCTCCTGAGTAATGGATACATTCTGTATTTACCCAGCAGCCTGGAACAGCTCCAAAAGAATCACATTGTTCACAGAGTGTTGGCATAGGCCTGGGTCAACAATTTATCTAAGGTAAGAAAAAAAGTGTGGCATCCATCCATGCCTGCAGTGTGTCTTTTGTGTAATTGTTTTGAATAATTAGATGTGTGTTAAGTGATGCAGATGATTACCTTGCAAGTTCCTGTGTGTGCCCAATGCCCTAGCAAATAGATTTTAAGCGATCCCAAAGTTTATACTTTACACTGTACTTCTTCACAATCCAGGCTTTGGAGACATTAAAAGCACTGAGCTAAGAAATGGTTTCAAAGTTTAGCTCCTTCTCCCTCCTCTTTAACTTTTGCAACAGCTTGGGAAATGATGTGTGAAGATCTCCCCTGTATATGATCTGCAGTACCATAAATGAAACATGCTTGAGATGAAATCGTTATTGAAGGAGACTTCAGCCCTAGGCTTTTTTGGAGCTATCTGTGTTCTTCAAGTTCTTAAAACCTTTTCCTTTATAATGGCAGCTATGGTAGCATACTTTTAATAATTATATGATTATCTTTTATTTTGGCTTAACCTTATGCAGGGATCAAAAGGGCTAGAGGATCAAAATATGTCCTTCTGGCCTTGAAATCATTTTCATAATTGAAGCTTTTTGTTAAGTCCATGTAATTTTCTGTCTGGCCAAAATACTTGTCTGAAGCAGTGGTTTGTAACCATCAACAAAGTGTCTTCAGGAATATGTAATAAGGGCAGAGAAACAAAAGCGGTTCCATGAGTTGCTAAATTTTCACAGCTCAGTTATGATTTTGAATAGCTAGGGTTACAGACTGAGCCACTTGTTCCTCAGGAAGAAGGCATCTAAAATTCAGAGCTTTTAAAGATGTTTCAAGTTGGGGATTCAAAATTTCAGGCACCTAAATTCATTGTGTATTTGGGTTTAATTTTTAATAGATTGGTTATCACATGACATTTGCCACTATTGGTCATCGATATTGGTTGTCTCAACAGAAAATCAAAAACCTAGGTGCTCATGATCACCATATACGGCTCAGATTGCATAAAATTTACATGCTGCAAAGGTCCCATTTACTCAGTGGCACTAACAGTCAGTGGGCCCATCTACATGTGCCCCTGACTGTGCAGTTGTTACCATGCAGTCATTTAATACTCGTTACTGCTCAGTCCCAGCAGCACAGCAGTCGTTTCTGAACCTACTGTGCAGTTGCTTGTTGCTACTGAGCAGTATTGGCATCACAATTCATGCCTGGCACTGCTACAGCAAGATAACATCTCATGTAGACCCACCTAGTATGACATTAAGCATGAAGTATTATGTAAGTCTGTATGCAATCAGTATCCTCCTTCTTTCTTAAACTTATTTACCTTGTTAGATCATATGTGTGGTAAGTAGAACTTATCCCATAAGCTAACAGCTGGCAACCCTTTTTCAAGCTGCAGCTTTTCACGCATTAGTGGTGGGGGTGGAGGTGGAGCTTTCCCTGCACCCCTGCCAGAGCAACACAATGGGGAGCTGTGCTTGTACTACTGCTGCTTGTTCCAGCCCCCTGGTGCAATGCAAACACAGCTTCCAGTTGGAGGGTAGCTGTGCTAGGGCTGGGAAGCTGTTTCCATACTGCTCCTGCTTCTCCCCACCCTTACCTGCTCCCCTGAGCCCAGCCCCAGTGTAGCTCTCTACCAGCTGTAAGCTTGGCTTGTACTGCAGCCTGGAGCAGGGGAGAGGAGGGAAGGGAGAAAGGGGAGAAACAGCAATGACAGTGGCAGATTTATGGGTGAAGCTCTCCAGTGTGGGCATGGGCATAGTCACAGGCAAAGCCCTGTGGTTCTGCAGGTCACAGCCAGTAGCTTCGTGGGCCAGATACAACCTTCAGGCTGTTCTTTGCTGACCGGACATAAACACATAGTTCAGTACTTCAGAAAATGTGTAGGAGTCTGAAGGTTCATGAAGAGTCTTGGCTTACAGTACTGAAACTGATGGAGTTTAGATTTTTTTCATACTATAATAGGGCAGGTGGAATAAATGGGCCATAGTGGAATAGTTAAATGCCAAAATCTACTCTCAGTCAGTCCTGAGTGACCCGTTGAAATAGCAGGGACTTGCAGAGGTACAATCAAGGCTAGAATTCAATTCACAGTGAGTAAACCCTTCTCAGTGAAATAGATTTCAAAACATTATGGCATATGTGTTAGACTGATCAAGCAAAATATAGATGCTGTAGTTAGAGACTAGAAAATGCCTTTATTTCTTGCGACAAATAACTTAAAAGCAAAAATTTCTGTATTTCAAGAGACAAGCAAAACCAGTGCTGAGGTTAAAGGTCCAATTTAGACCATGAAAAGCAAAAGATGAGTGCTCAGGGTTTCTTTAATTACAGTAATATGTCTATTGTGAAGTAGGTCATGGCTGAAATAGCAGCTTCCTGAATCTTCATATTTGTCTTCTGTACTTGTTTGCAACTGCATGTCAGTGCAGTGTTTATTTTATCAGTCCGCCAATAGAGGCGTAAAAACAATACCCATGCTAGGACCCAGAATAATTAATCTGCAGCACAAAGTGGAACATGAGCTCTAATCAACTTGTAGCTGAGCTCTGAGCAACTGCTGGCTGCCAGTGGTCTATCCACAAACCATGCACTTATTTACCTCAACTCTTAGGAGAAGACAGGTACTCCTGCAACAGCAAGCAGTGAATTTGCTGGCAGACTTCTTGGACATTCTCCAGTTGAGCTCATTGATTCAAATGGCCTTAAATGTGTTGACATAATTTTATTACCCTCATAGGAGATAAAGATGGATTCTACCTCCAAGGCATGAAGACGCATACCTAGAAAGTATACCCCAGCTTCTCCTGACCGCTGAAGGATTCATCAGATAGTTTTTCATCTGATCCAAGACTGGCAAGTCCACTGTGAAGCTGTTTTCCTTTCCAAAATCCATCCTGTATCATAATTTCTTCTTAGTCTTGATGCTAAGTTATTGAATGAGTCAGAAAGTCCAGGTTGCACTGAGGAGATCCATGGCTGACTGAGGAACTTCTTGACAAACAGTAAATTTTCTGAAGAATGGGATTTCAGAGGGATCAACATTATCCATGAATTTGGTAGAAAAAAAACCCGAGAGAAAAGATTTTGACATTTTTGAAAGGAAATGCTTAAGCCCTTTTGGAATTGCCAAAATGTTTTGTTTTGTCATTTTTTAGATGAAGCTTGTCACCTTTTAAATTTTGAAATGGCAATTTTATTTAAAAATTGAGCTAATTCAAAGGGGAAAAACAGTTTAAATAAAAAGATGATTAGTCCCATAAAGAAATTAACTCTGTCATTTGGGGACAAATGAAACAGCTCATGCTGCTGTTAGAAATATTATTAGAAATGTATAGTGAATAGAGTGTTGTTAGAACTGCACAGTTTGTATCTCGTACCTGATAAGCAGAAACACCATCTCGCTAATTTACTATCTCTTTGTAACACTAAATCACACATACCTTCAAACTCCTCTGCCTCTACTCTTGTAAGCTACAAAGGCTGTGATTTAATTGGCTGTGTCCTTGGGAAAGAGAGGGGTTTGAACTTTTGGTAACCTGGAGAGCTTTCTAAGCATGCGTAATTAGCTAATGCATATATGCCTATCCGCCCCGCATACTTAAGTAGTTAATTATAATGCACATGCGACGGATGACGTGACATCATTTCATATATGTTTGTATGAACCGGAAATGAGTTGTAAGAGTTCCTGCTTCTGCACACGTGCCCAGGAGGGAAGGGATAAAACCCAGCTGAGAGTTTTCCTCGGAGGCAGAGTGTGGTCTTTTGTCTTCACTCTGACCCTATTTGCAAATATACCTTCTGTGTTGCTAATAGTGTGTGTCTGAGAGTTCTTCGCCTCCTGAGAAATGAACCGCAGCATTTTTGCAACACTGCCACAAAGAAAAGATTCTTGGCTTTTAAGTTTTGCTAAAAACATGAAAGTTTTCCATTTTGTTAGACCAAAACTGGACCCACCCCTCCATATTTTCAGTTCAAGCACCAAACTGAAAAATCCATTATATGCCAGTTCTAATCATTAATCTTCCTGTACAGTATGACTGGACAGGTTTTATCATATAATTTCTCTTACTTTGTTGTTTTGCCACAGTTCCTGACCACCCAAGACAATGAGGAATGAAGCTGCAAAATTAGTCACATCTGTTTCTTGTGAATGTGATTAAGGCTGTCTCTGGATCCAAGCCCCCAAATCAAACCTTCCTTGTGCATCTGCACTCCAGCAGTCCATAGGGAGACAAATTAGAGATAGCTGGCTTCCCTGAGCTCTACTTGTATGAAGGACTGTGAGCGATAAGGGCCTTATGGTACTGTTTCGGATCTAGTCCCTAAGCCAACATGTTATAGCTGCAGAAGCTAACTACAGTGAAAACAACTTCTCTTCCATACACTTGTACTATTTCATACAGTACCTAATTCTCATTAGGACTGGTATTTTTTTTTTAATCTACAAGGTATTTGCATCATGAAAAATTAATTGGGCTGGTTTGGGGTAGCTAGGAATGAATATCCAAAGCTGCTTTATTATTACTACTATTTTTTGAAAATTATAACCTGTGGAGTATAAGTGATGGGAAAACTGATAAAGATCTGCTTTTGGCATTGACTGAGCTTTCCTCACTGGAACAAGCTGATGTGTTTGGGTTTTTTTAGTATGCACATTTTCATTCATTGATTTGACCTGGAAGAGGTAGGAGAAAGACTACTCCACCACTATACTTTGTACTAGGAGGGAAATTAGCTGCAGGAGACCTTGGGCCAGCAGGGGGAAACAGCTCCTTGCTTATGTTCATATAATTATCTTCCTAGTTTAATTCATATTATTTCACTGGGGGAGAGCAGAGTTACCACCATCATTATCAGCATGCAGTCTGGCTTACTGATCCCATGAACCACTGAGCCTGCGTCTGCCAATCTTTAGGTCACACTCCAATTCTGTTCTTCACTGTATATTTACTAGGGATGTGCAAAACAGGCTGTATTCGATTTGGATTCGGCCCAAATTGGGGGACAGCAATTTGATTTGTTAATTCAGATCACTGTCCTGATTCAATTCGACTGAATCCAAATCTGAAGATTCGATGCTGATTCGAACAATCAATGATTTGGCTATAGAAACAGATTTAAATGTTTTCTTTTCTACATACCTCGAGGTACCAGGCATAGCTCATGAATGCTGACATGGTGGGGTGGATGGAGTGTGCAACAGGAGCACAGGGTGGAGGGCACGTGCTTGGTGGGAGATCCAGAAGTCAACTGGAAGTACTTCCAGCTCACTTCCGGGTCCACTGCTGAGTGTGCTCCCCCCCCCCCGGCTCAGCGATTGGCTGCGGGGGAACCCTGGATATACCTCCAGACCCAGGAGGCACCAGTTGCCGGGGTGGAAGGGGTCCCCTGTGCGCTGCACGGCAGACCTGGAAGTGGACCAGAAGTGCTTCACTGACAATGCTGGGGAACATCCCCTCACACCACGCTCCCATGGGACTCTCCAGCTGCCCTAGCATCTCAGCATTCATGAGCCACCTGGTACCTTGAGGTATGTAGAAAAAACATTTAAAGCTGTGTCTATGTCTGAATCATCGAATCTCCCCAAATTGATTCGGAAGGGTTCCGATTTGATTTGGAGAGGTTAAAGGGTCTCCTGATTTGATTCAGAGATTCGGCCGCCAAATTGGGCCAAATCTCCTGTGAATCGATCAGCAACTGAAGCTTCGCACAACCCTAATACTAACCTCTCCTGAGAACTTCAGATAGCAGTATTACTTGCTGCCATCCACCTCCCAGTGAGGTGCATAGATGGAGGGAACCCAACTAAATTAGTGTTAAATGACCAAAGGCATCAGTAGTGTCCTGCAGCATTGGGAGCTTTTTCCTCCCCTCGTATGTCTGGTGTGCTCCGTGAAGCAGAGGTCCACCTTGATGCAGCTGGGACTGACAGCAAAGCTGATTGTTCCAAATTCCAGCAAAACCAGAAGACTGGAGTCTAGTGACGGTTGCACCTGCCTCAGTGTCACAGGAGCACTTGGGTGCCCTGTTCCTATGAAGGAATAAGGGCTGCTGAAGCTCCTTGAGACAGCACACGTGTTGGTTGCCAGAGCAGCCAGGCTGGTCACATGACCAGAAGGGGGCAGGGCCAGGCCTTTATAAACAGCCCAGGCCAAAGCCTAACAACAGTTCCCGTCTGGCAGCCTGAGGTGTAGGAAAGCTGAGCAGAGCAGAGACGAGCGGTGTAGCGCGGCCTGAGCACACAAGGGGCTGCACCATGGTAAGGGTGGAGAGAACCCTGACTGGGAGGCCTTTGCAAGAGAGCCAGGTGGGCCTAGATCCTATGTTGTAGCCAGGAGGCTTATTGTTGCGTTACAGCTGATTGGCTTACAGTTCTGTTTAGTTATTGTTACACTGGAGGACCGGGCAAGGCTGTAGGGGTGGAGGAGGCCTCATTTAGGAGAGCCCCAGTAGAGTGGGGGTGTTCCCAGCGCCGGAGTGTGGTGCTACATTGCAGGGTGTGCTACCCCCAGCCCTGGGGAGGGGCACAGTGCCGGTGAGGGCACCGTAGTTGGGGTGCAAGACCCTGAGAAGGGCAAAGAGGATTTTGGGGCCAGGCACGGCTAAGGCCACCTGAGTCCCACTTGCAAGGAGCACCAGCAAGAAGCCTGAGGGGCTCGTGTTAGGCCCAAGCAGGGCACATGGGAAGAGAAGCCCAGGGTAAGGTGCTACTATAGAGACGAGCCCGGAGAGGGCGAGTCCACGATTATAGAGAGCCCGGAGAGGGCGAGTGCGCGGAGGGACAGGCCCCAGTGCGGGGGCACCATCTGTGTGTGGAGAGGTCCCAGGAGGGGCAAGTATATTGAGCGGACCCCCAGGAGGGAGGCAGATATAATTAGTAGGCCCGAGAAGGCTAGCGGATAGAGGGGCGCCGGTTGCGTGACAAGCCCAGGGGCGCCGGTGAAGGGTGCATATAGGAAGCTGACCAGATAATGTCCGGTACATCTGCGAGGCTTGGGGTGTGCTAAAGGGGAGGTTGGAGGCACGCATAGCCCATAAGGCTGGGGTGCACCAGGTCACTCCTTACGGAACGGGGGACAGTACAAGCATAGCACAATCTCCAGGGCGATAGGAGGCAGCCTCCCTTATAGAACCATATAACAAGACATGGGGGGCGAGTAAGAGGGTGCTGAACCGCCTACTTGGCACGGCAGGGGGCGCTAGAGAGAGATCATGGCCGCTCCTGCGCCCCGCTCCGTGACACTCAGGAATGCCATTGCTAGAGGAAGTCTGATGGTCCCTGTTGTAACCTGGCTGGGATAAGTCCAGCTCTTTTGCCAGAAAGTCCAGTAGCAAACCCTCTACTTGTGACAGTCTTAATTTCCTTAGTGACCTTTTCCCAAGCTATCATCCTTTCCCCACTTGAAAATGCCTTGTATTCTTGGTGCTAGTGATGAGCTTGTTCCCTTGCTCGGGGGCCAGGTACTGGGCAGAATCAATGCTCATTTTTGATGCTCCAGTAGCTTGCATTTTCACTCCTCTCCTGCCTTTATTGATGTCCCTGAGTACTCAGAGACACTATCAATTCTGCTGCAATTCTGGCTTTATTTGAAAAGGTCCCACAATGATGGAGTACCATTTTTAGAGAATTGTCCACAGTTGGCATTTCTCCTCCCTTCCTTCCATCCAAGCTTTACACGGATATCATTCCATCTGCGATACAGTATGGGGGGCACTGTAGAAGCTAGCATCCTTGTGCCCAGCCTGCCTCTCACCAGTTATTTTGTCCGCATTTCTTGGAAATCGATCTGGACTGACAAGATTAAAAGGGAGACATTGTGGGGGGATTATGCAGAAATTATGCACCCTGCTTCTAGATGAAGAACACTTGTTTGGCAAATCCATGGCTTTGTCAGGGACAGCTAACCTAACTCTTTTCCCCCCCACCAGCTGGTATTTATTTGTTCCCTTTAACTACGTTCCCATTGTCCTTGGATCTTCTTTGCTTGGTATGACTCTGATTTGTTCTTTGTTTAAACAAGACCAATATAAAATTAATTTTTTGCTCCCAGGCCCCCTCCTGAGGTCTTCCAACTGTGGGCAGAATCCACTAGATGGCAGCGCTACCCAAACAAGTCATGCCTGTCTCTCATTCTGTTTCTACTTGCCCTAGTTTCTAAGATGGATTGTTGCTATTTAACACAGAAGAAATCAGTAAACACACAGGCCCTGATACTCTCATTCCCTGCATCAAACATGGGCATTTACATCCATGTAAAATGAATGTAAAACTGCTACTAAAACAGGATATCAGGATTTCACTGGAGTTTCTAACTTGGAAGTTCACTGATTATCAGTAAACTTTTTTGGATAAGGGAGGCTCCACTTTCCTCAAATGTTTGTTTCAGGCTACAAAACTTGTGTGGCCTCCCTGAGGAAACTTATTGGTGGGATGAACTCTTGTATGGACACATCTACCATGTTTTAAACTATAACTGTTTTTGCATAACTGAAGATGCTTATCAGGGTGCAAAAGTGTGCAGAATCAGGCTAATATGATTTAAAACATTTTCAGCTGTGCAGTGATAGGTATTATTCTCATTCTGCAAAACATGACTATGATTCTGCAAATCATGACTGATTTTTTTTTTTGTGCCTTTCTGATAATGTTTATAGACTCAGAAAGACAGAGTGATTGGTCTTCTGTGTTTGTACAGCACCAAGCCCACTGGTGCCCTCCTCCATGCCCTGAGTTCCTTGGTGCCAGAGGAATACAAACACTCACTATGAATCTGACTTACATTCAGAAATATGTCATTCCCATCAGAATTATTACAAGTAACTTAAATCCCTGTATAAGCACTAGTTAATTATATTGATTTTTCTTGTAACTTATTCTTCAGCCTCCAAAAATGTTTTGTTATCCATTAATAAGCTTCATCAAAGTAAATCTCTCTGTATTTTTGACTCCTTTTGTGCTGGATGTGCCTCTGAAGCCATTAGGAAAGCTAAGTTTTGATGGATATTACTAGCACCCAGTATGCTGATAGCACTCTGTATGTCAATTTGTGTCTCCTTGGTCTACTTCAGATGAATGATTGACTCTACAGTATCTAGATTAAACAGAGCCTTGGATGAGGATAAGTTGGCTGAGGCTCATCCCAGAAAAAATTAAGCTAGTACTAGGGGAAGGGAGCAGCAAAACACAAGATGATACTAACACTTGGGAGTGAGGGAGCGTGCCTGTTGTTCTTCACACATGTCTGCAGGTTGGAGGTCATTATTAAATTGGGCATGGCTGCTGGATCTGCAGATAGCAGCTGCCACAAGAGAACTTTTCCCATCTGTGCCCGTGGAAAAATTAAAAAAAAAAAAATTGCATCCTTTTTGTTTTAAATGTAGATAGTTCTCTGTGACTTAATCACCTTGAGCTTCAAACATGACTCCTGGGGTAGCACCTGCAAACCGCCCACAAGGTGCATCCAGGGCAGAAGGCAGCATATCTCTCATTAAGCAGTGCTCCAGGTGGGCAGCACATCATAATAGGCTCAGCTCATGTAGTACCCACAATGCTCTTGCTCTCCATTAAATAATGATCAGCCACAAGTATGCTTGCACCTGAAAACCTTTCTTCCACCTGAGAACCTCCCAGTACACTCTGCTTCTTTAAGAAGGAAGAGGGAGCTGCATGTGGAAATTTGCAGGCTCTTTTCATGGCTCCCTGGAACTATTTCCTGCTCAGAGCAGCAGATCTGTGCCAGGACCTCAGGCACCATGCAGGAAGGAAAGGGATTGTCCCAAATGCAATTCAACACTGACCTAAAAACTTCCTAGCCTCTGGTAGAGAAATCAGAGATGCCCATTACTTACCCCTGATATTCCCAGGGAGGTAGTGTAAGATCCCTGTCTAGAGACAGATTATATTACATTCACTCACCTCTCTTTCTACATATATAAAATAAGCTACTTCCATAGTTCATTCAGTTTCCCTATATGGTTTCTAACCCTGTCACCTGCAGAACAATGGGGAAATTACATCAGGTGCCCTACACATTGCATTCATGCAGTATTCATTTATATCCACATTTATAAAACATTAACTATTGCACAAATCTCTGGATATAGTTACAACTTTAAAAACGTTGGGATATATTGTGTCATTGATCTTTTTCAGCAAGAATTCCCTGATGACTCCTATGGGGAGCTCGGTTTAAAAACTGATGGCACAGCGTGACTCCTAAATTGGTACCAGAGGTTCATTATAGAATGTCAATGTCCATAGACAATTCCTGATCAATATTAGGCACCTCCTCTCCAAATCCTTAACCAGATAAAGGGACTCCCCTTCCTCCCCCTATGGTCTTGCTTTTGGGACACTTCCCTTGCAGAAAATAAATTTGTCTTGCATACACAAAAATGCCTGGTTGTGATGACAATGCTATGATAGGCCAATGTCTGAAAAGGTTGAATAGAGCCATTTTGTTGATTCCAATAGGTACTGAATTTAACCTTTAAATCCCAAAGAGAGGAACAAAAAGGCTTGCCTCAGATTCGGAGCTTGTGATTGTACTCTTTGGCTATGGAAAATAGACTTCTCATATTGGAAAGCATGATTTTCACAGAATTAGTGTGATGAAAAAGCTGTTGCTAGTAATGCTGAGTCTTGTAGTCTTGTATGACATTACCTGCGGCTATAGCTTCAATCCATCCACAAACTGCAGCTTAGTTTCTAACTTAAGGATGGGAACTGTGCTCTGTATAAAATAATCATTAGTGCCTGTGGAATAAGCAAATATAAACAATGACCTTGATTCCTAGCACAGCTGTGCAAGGTTCACTGAGCAGATCTATTAGTAATTAGCTCTGATTTTACTGTAGTTGAAATGCGTTAATTATTTAATGAGTTTTGAAGTGGCTGTATTTTTTCAGTGCAAAACTGTTGCCTTAGGGCAATTCACACTTTTTCTTTGTCCAGTCAATAAAAAGCTATTTTTTAGATACGTGAAATCAATTCAAAGCTGTGGTTTCATGAGGCAAACATCTTCCATAAGGATCAACTCCTTTATCTGAGGTTTGCAGAAAAAGTTGGAAATCCCTTAAATACAAAAATTTAAGGCTGGGCAAATACAGAATTACTAGAACATTCAAGGATTCTAAGACTATTAATACAATATGTTTATAGGCACCACAAATTTGGAGATATGCAGAAATAAACTTAAGATTAGAGGAGCCAAAAGTGGTAAAGACAGAGCTTTATAAAATGTTTTCAGTTTAGCTCTGAAACCTTAATATATAGAACCCTATGCAACTAGGAGTTTCCTATACTGTAAAATCAAACTAGATAGCTCTTTCCAGCAAAACATCCCAACTCATTTCTCTAACAGAAGGAAGCAACAGCATGGAAACATTTACAATAGCACTTTCAATAAAAATGTGTTGCTGAATCCCCCGAACCCAGTGGGAACCTTAAGGTTTTCATTTTGCATTAGGAGCTGTTTGCTTCTGCCTGAAGTACATCTAAAATCCAAAGGACACATGTGGGGTCTGTGATAATTAGGGCCCTACTGAATTCATGGTGGAAGTGGGTGCAGCTTCTTTAATTTTTCAGGTTCTCCTGTGCATCTCCCTGCCGCTGAATGGTGAAGGGGTACCACTTGTGACTCGCACCAACCATGGTTTTAAACAATGTGCCATTTTTTGCTTCACCACTGGTCAGCAACAAGCAGCAGGGCTGCTGGGTCCCCTTAGCTAATCAGCAGCAGGAGGCAAAAACAATTCCATATTTAAAACCAGGGTTTTTGCCTCTCTGCCAATCAGGAGGGAGCCCCAACTGGCACCCCTCCACCAATCAGCAGTGGGGAGGGGGAAGACTCACAGGGTAATCTGCAAAATTAAGGGAGCTGCAGCACAGCCCACTTCTGCCATGAATTCTATAGGGTCCTAGGGATAATGTAACATGAGCAGGACCTAATTGTCAATTTGCTTATCTATAAATATAATACTTTGCATAATAAACACATAAATAAAATGACCTGCTCCTCTTACCCAACAGTTTACAACTGATTTCATGGAATCATAGAGAAGCAGGGCTGGAAGGGACCTCTACAGGTCATATAGTCTAACCCCCTGCCTGAGGCAGGATCATTCCTAGCCAAAACATCATATATACATCCATAATCTAACCTCTTAGTAAAACTACCATCAGCCCTGACATAATGCAAGAAATAACACCCTAACCTGCCACAGACAAAGCAGGAGGACCACAGCAGTTAATATCCTGCTTCTGTAAAAGATTGTTAATATACACTCAAGAGATCCCATGTAGAAGGCTGTGCCCTTACTGCAGAGGAAGGCAAAAACCTATACAGTCCATAACAATCTGAACATGGGACAAAATTCCTTCCTGACACCAAATATAGCAATTGGTCTGACCCAGAGTAGAGGACGAAGACCCTCTAGTCATGAGCCTCAGCTTTAGCAGAGTTTGTGAAAGAAGGTCTTCTATACATACACCAATTCAAAATACTACTATTATCATGGAACACTTTTTCCATACAAACTTGGACTAAGATCTGCAAAGGTTGGAGATCTTGGTCCAAGGGACTAAGGAGACTATAGGGAGACTCCTAAGTCCACACCTGGATATCTACTTATGGTAAGCAGCTTGATTCAAACAATTGTGTTCAGGGAAATTATGATCTATTTTTAAAGTGAACTTGACTCCATATTTAAGATTGTGGATTTTGATTTTAAGCTAATTTTCAGTTTCTCCTAAACTTTTGTAAAACTGCCTTAATCGAACAAATATTGAAGTACAAGGGTTAATTGTAAGCACATGAGTAATCTCATGGATTTCAGCAGGACTTCTCACAGTGACAGAGTGGCTCTCCAGGGGTGGCTGTGAAACTCCTGAGGCCCCTTCAGCCCTCCCTTTCCTGGGGGCAATCACCCCTTTAGTAGATCACCAATGCCTTCATGGATTTTTTTATTTTTATTTATTTATTTGTACTTTTTATATGAGAGGGGCTGCCCCAGTGTTTCCCAAATTGCTTTTCTCAAATGACCACAAGGTGCCCATGGTCACTGCGTTATGGGATAATTGCATGGCTCCATTCCTTCCTTAAACTGTGCCCCATGCCATGCAGATGGCATCCTCATTGATGTTCTTTTCCACTTAGCCCCTCCTCCAGGTTTCCTGGATCCTCTTTAGTTCTACACTCTCAGCCCCCCAATAGGCTCCTAGACCCTCTGGTCCCCCACTCTCAGTCCCTCAATCTGGGCTCTGGACCTCTCTATGGGTCTCTAGGAGCCTCATCCTCCCCTTAATTCCTCCCCAAACCTCCAGACTGCTTCAGCTGTCCTCTCTGTGTTGGTGCATCAGAGCTACAGTCCTCCTGCTAGGGAGATGTTCTCTTAGCAGACTCCAGATCTTACTACCAGGCTTCCCTCAGGGCCTTGGCTTATACTCCTCCAAGCCCAGCCCTCCTCCTCCTGAGTCCCTCGCTCTACCTGGCCTAGCCTCACCTGCCGGCTCCCTGGGTCAGCTGACTCTCAATTAGTCCTGGCCTGCACTTGCTGGCCAGCTTTGCAGGCTGCCTGATCTTTTAAAGTGGCAGGCATCCCAAGTGCCCTGCTATGCACACAAGCTTAAAATTAAAGTTAGGTGCATTCTTGAGTCAAAGCTAAAAGCTAGTTACCCGCTGCAATTTTTGATATGTATTGTCATTGTGAAAATCTGAAGCTAATCAGTTAAACCAATTTTGAGTTAAGAGACTTTGTATAAACAGTAGGCTTTCATTCTGAAAGTTGTTCTGTTTGATCCATGTAGGCACAATGAGATCTGATGCACTTTTACCAACCTGCAATACAAAAACTATTCTAGAGAAATGTCTACAATATCCATCCCTGGAGAGATTCTGACAATGTTACTTTAGGTCCATTCACCCTAAGCTTTCTTTTAGGAGAAAAATGTAATGCCATCATCTCTTTGTTAAGGAAGCATGTGTGGGGGTGGGGGTATTACAGTGTATATAAATCACCTAGAAATCAGAATATTCATGGAGGTGTTGGCTGGGAAATCTTATCCAGTTGCTCTGTCACACTCACCCAACCCAGCTGCTGGCTGCCAGGACACCTGCATAAAGTTCTCCCCCAGGAAGTGGGGCAGAACTTCTGTTCACATGACTGCACTCAAATATGTGCCTTCACTTTTACCAGCTAGGAGTATGGATATAAAGAAGAGATGGGGAAATCCAACTTGAACTCTACTGCTCCTCCCACTCCCAAAAAATGATATCTGACAAGAACTGAAATATGATTATTATTAAAGCATTGCATTATTAATTGTCCTATAAACATGACCAAAAAGTTAACTATATTGTGATTATGTTTTCAACCAAGCCAGAACTTTGATCCTAAAGAAAAATGGTTCTTTGTCCTGCTTTATAGCATAGCAAATTCATTTTAAGGAATGAGGGGGATCTGTTCAGCTATGAAACAAGCCTGTTAATTTTAGAAACTGCCATTTTGTCCCATAAAATGACAACGTACTGAGGGGGAAACCTGTTACCAATAGTCTTGTGCCTTGTTTAACTAGCATCCAATGTGAGGATAGGAGCAGAGCTCTTATAAAGTAGGCATTAGTGTCTGTAGAATTAGCAAATGTAAACAATTACCTTAAATTCCCAGCACAAGTGTGTAAGCATCACCATGTGGATGCACTGATAATTAGCTCTGGTTTTACTGTTGTTGAAAAGCATTAATTATTTAATGAGTTTTGAAGAGCTTAACTGCCTTCTCATTGAAGAATGCATGTCATTGTCTAAGAGACAATTATGCTTTGTCCACTAAAAGAAAAAGGAATGCAAAAGTGGTTTGTTTTTTTTAAATGATGTTTTGAGGCATCTTTTTTCTTAGCAAGTTGGAGCATGCAGGGAGGTTACATGCAAGGTCATCTGAAGGTCAAAAATTCCCCACCTCTTGAACCAGAAAAATAAAAAGTAAGTAATCAGTGATAGCCAGGTGAAGGGCCTGTCACTTACCACAAGGGATAAGCCAGGAACACACAGACACAAAAAGGCAACCTGTAAAGTTCGAGACACTTTTATATAATGCAGTACAAAAAACAAAGGGAGAAATACATGAGAAATAGCATCTGGTCAGAAAATCACATTAAACATCAGAAGTGAATAGAAAGCTGAAAAGTGACAAGGGTTTAACAAAAGGGATCAAAAACTCTGAAAAATAAATTACTAAGAATCAAAAATAACCAGATCTTGAAATCAAGTAAAGCCTATATCAGTTTACCAAAACTAATTTATCTTGGAAAGTAATGGCTCTCTACTTTATAGGGCAAATTATAATAAGCTACTTATTAAAAACCGGTGAAGAATTAATTTTGGAGGAAGTGGATGTGCATACAGAAATTACTCCCATGGAAACCAGAAATCATCTTTTTTGAAAGGGTAAGAATATTCACCTTAAAAGGGAAGTTAAAGAGCAACACTTAAAAAATGAAACTTTGATTAAGTGTGACATTCATAAAGTAGTGTACCTTTTCAGAAAGTGGGAACATATATTTGGGGAAAAGAAGATTACTTTGCTCTGAAACATTTTTGAAGTATTTTTTATCAGTAGTTCTAAAGCTGTGTTTACACAGGAGAGTTAATATTATTGTCTTCATTCCACCATTGGGGGTGTGAAGGTGAAATGATTGTCTAAGGGTAAAGAGATTCTTAGGATCAGAACGATCTAGGGAGCACTAGTCTTCCAGCTCATTTCCATCTTACTGGGTCATGCTGAGGCCCCATTTCCCTCCATGAAAAATCAGCCTCTGTCATAAAAGTTGTGATCATCTGGAATTTCAGTATTGCTAAAAAAGAAAAAAAAATTCAATTCAGAAATAAATGAACCTTGTAAAAGCAGCTAATTTCTAAACATGAACATATTTCAGAAAGGGACTTATTGTTTGTCCTATAAAGAAGAGAATTAAACCAAACATCACAGTGGGTGATCGCATTGTTGATGGAAGATACAACAGCTGTGTATTCTTGCATCAATGCAAACAATGCAAAGACATCCTGTACATTAGCAGGTAAAGCTAAAATACTTGCAGAAGTAGCATCCAGAGCTGAAGCTGGTGAATAACTGACTGGGGTAAAGTTTTTTAACACAGCAGTTTAACAGTGTAGCTGTGTGCTTGATAATTGCTGAAAAGTCACTTTACCTAACTTTCTATTAAAGATCAGCAGACTTGCATAGTAATTTTCTTATGTAAGTACAGAGAACATGACAGATTTACAAAATTTCCTCCCATCAACAAATTATGATGTGACCTTTCTCCTTTCTTCAGCTTGCCTTCTCCTTCCCACCCCATAGGGTTTTTCTCCCACTTTATTATCACAGATGCAGAAATTTCTCATCTCCTCTTTAACCCATATCACGTTCCCTACAGACCCCTGTCCCATATCCCCTGCCTGTTCACTTTCTCCTTCCACACTCCTCTCCTTTACCATTCTCTCTTCCCTCTCCATTCTGGGTCCTTCACCATACGATACAAAAATCCTGTAGTAGACTGATTCTCAATATGGGGTACCAGAGCACCCTGGGGTGTTGCCAGATTCTTTGAAGGGTGCCTTGAGGTGTGAGGTGATAAGCTAAGTAGAGAAGTGTGGACCATCTCAAGAGGGTTCAAAGGAGGGTCACTTGTATAATTTGAAGCCCACAGGCTCAGGCTTGTCCCTGTCTGAAGGAGTTCCCTGTCTGCCTAGTTCCCTCTGCAAGGAGCTAAACGCTGAAATATATAAATTAGTTTTTGAAACTGTGTGCCACTCAATTCACAAAAGTTATGGAGGTGTGCCTCAAGTCCAATGAGGGATGCCTCCTTCCTTCACTAACTGCTTCTTTCACTGTCTAACTGCTGCCCCCTCCCTTTGGCATCTTTCACTTCAGTGAATGTGCCATTTATGATCCACTTCTAGAGATCCTCTCCTCTTGTTTCAGCCCATCCCATACCCAGTACAGCTGCAGCCCAGTGAACTCCCCTGATACCTTTCTATCCAAAGTCTCTAATAGCAAAGTTCATAATGAGTCCTTTTTCCTCATCTCCTCTGATAGTCAGGCACCATTGACAACACTGACCATGTTCTTCTTGCAAGCATGTCTTTCCTTGGCATCCATGACTCCATTCTCCCTTCCCATTCCTCATAGTTTCTTTAGTAATTTGTTCAGGGGGCCCTTCTCATCCTCTGTCCACCTTCTTGTGGGGGTTACATAGGCCTATGGATTTGGTTTACTCTTATTATCCCTCTGCTCTGAGCAATCTCATCCAAAGACCAAATGCAAAACCTGTCTTCATGCTAATGATACACAGAATTATCTCTGTGCTCCACACCTCTCTCTTTTTGTCCCAACTTCAGTCTTGGCCTTTCTCTCTGGCATATCCTCATGGATCTCAGGCCTGTCACAAGCTTAACATGGTGTGGTGAAGCACAGTTGGGGTGATCATCACTTGGTATGGGCTGCAACAGGCTGGAGAAGTACCTGCATGGAGGGCAGCTGGGAGACACCCGTGAGCAGTCATTTTAAGGGGGAAGATGTGTGGCAGAGCACAAAGAGGGTGCTCACCACTTAAGGGCTGTTGCAGGCTGTAAGGGAGCCTACCTTATGAGCAGCAGGGAAAGCCTCTCTTAGGAACCATTTTAAGGGGGAAGGTGGGTGGCAGAGCACCTTTGATGTCTGCCATTTTAAGGAGGAGAGGAGGCAGAAGACAGGTGCAGCCAGCTCTGATGTGGTGGCCATTTTAAGATACTGGCTCTCAGGTCTGGGGTAGCAGTTTGCTGCCAGCAGCTGAGGGAACAACAACACCCATCTGTGCTGCTGCTCAGGGAACATCTTGGAGGTAAAGGCAGGAACTACTGGGGATGGTAGGAGGCTCCTGGTCCTGGGTAAGACCTAAAACTACACCCTGCTGGGGAAGGGTGGTCTGGTGGGGCTTTCCGTAGCAGGACAGCCCCAGCAAAAAATGCCTACCCAGTGAAAGGCAGGTAGGAGTGTCTCAAACCCCCAGCTCCCACCATTTAGTAGGTTAATAACATCAGAGGGGAGTAGAGCTAGGCATCCCTATGACAGTGGCACCTGAGCCTGTAGGGGTGGAAGTCCTGGATCAGGGATGACTATGTGGAGCCCCAGAGAGGGAAGAGAATGTGTTGAGGACCCAGGGAGACGGGGGCAACTGGGGAGGCCCACGTAAGCCTTTGGGTGCTTCAGGCCAGAAGTAGGCCAGAGGGTGAGTGAGGGCATAGAGAGAGCCGCAAGAGAAAGGGGTGAGTCACTGGCCCCAATTAGGAGATCAGTGGGCTCTGTGAGGGGCCAAGGGCAGAGTTAGCCCAGTGTTTGGCTAATTGCCAGGCCAATGTACAGATGAGGGTAACGGGAGAGTCCAAAAGGCTGTGCCAGGGCTGGCCAAGGAGTACAAAGACAAGCCTAATGGCCTATGTGTCTGCTTAAGGGAGCAGGGTGAAGTGACTGTGGCCCAATAAGGGGCATGAGTTCAAGAGGCCTGGTGAGAGCAGGCGGCATGGTAGAGGGCCCAGGGAGAGTGGGGTGGTATGGGTGAGGCCCTGAAGAGGGCCGCATGAGAGAGGCCTAATGTTTCATAGTTTCATAGTTTGTAGGGTCGGAAGGGACCTGAGCAGATCATCTAGTCCGACCCCCTGCCATGGCAGGAAAGAGTACTAGGGTCAAATGACCACAGCTAGATATTCATCTAACCTCCTCTTAAACACCCCCAGGGTAGGAGCCTGCACCACTTCTCTTGGAAGTTGGTTCCAGACCCTAGCCGCCCTGACTGTGAAGTAGCGCCTTCTGATTTCTAACTTAAACCTACCCTCTGCCAGCTTGTGACCGTTATTCCTGGTCACTCCTGGCGGTGCTCAGGGAAACAGTGACTTCCCCAATGCCTGCTGATCCCCCCTGACTAGTTTATAACAGGCCACAAGATCCCCCCTCAGCCTTCTCT
>NW_017728912.1:30761098-30776632 GCF_001723895.1 Crocodylus porosus | reverse complement strand
GATTGTAGCCTGTTGCATCCTTCCAATGTTCCCACGTCCCCCAACATCTTAGTGTCATCAACAAATTTGAACAGGGTGCTTTTTATCCCCTCGTCCAAATCGCTGATGAAGATGTTCTGATGAGTTGGGCCTGGCTTCAGGCCAGAGCATAGCACAACTCATGGAAACATCTGTAAGACATGGAATATGTTAAGGAGGAGGTTGGAGTAGTGTTTGTACTGGCCTTTCGACATCAGGGCACATGATGGGCAGCCTCCTGCCTAATTAACATCCTAACTATTTAACAATAAAGCGAGACAGGCTAATAAGGTGGGCGGTATGCCCAAAGACAGGTGGGCAGGCTGGCACCATGACTGGGCCTGGGAGTTTTCCCCCTGTCACTCATGGCTAAAAGTTAGCACTTCATCTCATACCTCTCCAAATCCTCCTTTCTACTTTCTTCCTTTATCACCATTCTGTCTAGACTTTCACCCAAACCATTACCCTGGAACTTCTTTTCAATTTGCACCTGCCTGCAATGCCTGCTTTTTTTAGGTAACACTTAATGTGAAGTAGTCTATTGTGCTGCACATAAGTGTAATAGGACGTCTTTTTATGCACAGCTTTATAGGCTACTGTGTATTAAAGCGCATGTACAGATGTGCCCACAGTTTCATTGGGCATGTCTACACATGAATTTATGTGAACCTAATCTTAATGCACCTTAGCCTAAGGCTCAATAAGGTAATTCAGGCGCGTATCTACAGGTCGATGCCTTAAGGCCCCTTAATGCGCCTCCCTGGGCAGCTGGGCCCGGTCAGCACCCTGGACAGCTCCTGGAAGCCCACAGCAGCATAGCTGGATGCAGCCCACACCAGCCAAGGGAGTGGAAACCTCCGGTCCCCCCCAGACATCGTCAGCTTGGGTTCAGTCCTGGCCCTGGCTCCAACCCCCTCCCTGTGTTCCTGCCTCTCCAGTTGGATGACAGAGGGCCAGAGCCAAGGCCACTGGGCCCTGTACTGCTACCAGGTGCTGCCAAGAAGACGCAGCAGGTGAGTGGCACTTCCAGCAGCAACAGTCCCTGTCAGGGTGTGGTAAGTCAGCAAAGGGGGTAGGAGGTGCAAGGGCTCCTGTCAAAGCACAAGGGACAGGCTCCCCTCATGACTCCCTGAAGGGGACAGTGCAGAGCAGGCAGGGCCTTTGTTAGCAGCTCTCCTATGCCTCTCCCTTGGGGCAGGTTTGCTGTCTGGGCAATGTACTCCTGCAGGGGTGGGATGCCTTGCTTCCTGCCCAAGATTCAGGAGTCCTTAGAAGCCTGCACTGGGGTTCCTTCCTGGGGCAGCAGGCAGGCTGGGACTATGTCTGCCCCCAGCACCTGGCACAGCTTTCCCTGCTCCTCCCATCTCCATGCCAGACACTGTGGGTGGGAGAGATGGCATCAGATCCTGGGGGCTCAGCCTGGGCAGGCTGGATGAGACAGCTGGGAGCTCAGCTGTGAATCAGGTAGGGCAAGGAGAGAGCCAAGCCCCAACCTGTGTTGCACTCAGCCTTCCTGGGCTGAGCTGCTCAGAGCCCCCAGGAGCTGATGACACTCACAGTGTTCAGCATGGAGGCCAGGCACTTGCCTTGGAAGTGGGGGAAGATGCAGTCCCAGCCCGCTTCCTGTCCCAAGCAAGAGCCTCAGCACAGGCTTCTAAGGGCACTTGAATCCTGGGTGGGCAGTGAGGCATCCCACCCCTGCCAGGCTGCATTGCCCGGCCAGAAAACCTGCCCCAAGGGAGAGATGCAGGGGAGCCACTAACAAAGGCCCTGCCCATGATGCACTGCTGCCTTCCCCTGCAGAACAGCAGCTGCTGTGTCTTCTTCTTGGTGGTGCCCAGTGGCAGTTCAGGGCCCTGTGGGCTCAGCTCCAGCCGGCTCAGTCACATTGCATTAAGGCACCTTACAGTGTCTACATGTGGGTTAAGGCACTTTAAGTAATCACACCTAAATTTGATACTTGCTTTATGAAGGCATTAAATTTAGGTGTGATTAGCCTAAAATCACCGTTTTAAAGGCACATTAGGGTGCACATGTGTAGACCCATACCCTTAATGCACTGTAAAAATTGCTATTGAGCCTTAAATCATCACATGTAGAGACACCCATTGTTTCTTTTTGCTCCCCCTATCAGCCTGAATCCCTGCATGGTCACTTGAAAGCTTCTTGCAGTAAGGAGCATTTTTTTGTTGTCTATAGAGTACTCCCTCATAACTGGTGTTCTAGGGTGACTGGTGTTCCTGGGCTCTAGGTTGTTATAACTACTACTACTATCATCATAATCATCAAATTATGATGAACTGTAAAATCAATCAGTTTGGCCACCTTAAAGCTCCATTAGGTGTTTAATAATGGCTCATAAATTTAAGGAAAAATACAATTTTTTTTTATCATATTAGCAATAGTTGTATGTGTGTAGACTTTCAAAAACTAGGGTGAAACCAGAAGCTAAACATTAGGCTCTACAGGCATATGCAGGTACCTGAAATATCTTGATGAAGCAAGTGGATGCCCATTGCTTTTGGAAATCAGGCCACTCATTTAGATGCCTAAAGCTTGTCATTGGATTCAAAGGGTTTGTCTATACTGCAGCAGTATGTCCTGGCATGAAGAGACTTGAACACACCCTGCCTACTCAAGTCCACAGGCATTCTCCAGAACTGGAAGTTCAATGATGTGGCTGTTCCAGGCTTATCCCCAGCATCCATCATGCCTGAGAGTAGACAATGACGGCATGTTTAGAGTAGCTTCACTGACCATACTGCAGGTCTGGAACATCCTAGAACACATGGCTGGCTGCGGAATGCTGAGGTCCTCCAGTGCTAGGACATGCCTCTGTCTCAGTACAGCCAAGATTAAAGAGTCCCATGAATGGACAGACCTAGGATTTTGGAAAAGGGGTGCAGACAGTGTGGTCCATCGTCACATATAGCATCATGCATTTATTTTTTTAGTTATAGAGAATCTAGAAGCTTTACAAATGTACTAGGGACCTAGTGGTATGTTATTCAGGGCACATTTACACATGCATTTGATCCAGCTTAAGTTTCCTCTGATTTAGGATACACTAGAGCATGCATTTTTGCGCAGGTGTCTGCACATGCAGGATTAGGGAACAGATTTGCTGCTCTTTGCACCAGCCCATGATTTCCTGCAGTCCTGCAATGGGTCCCTGCTGCCACCAGGGGGAGCCATCTCCTGGCCCCAGGGGGCTGCCTGCTGCTGGGGCAAGGACAATGTTCCCCTCCCCTAGCAGCAGAGAGCTCCTGGCCCTGGAAAGAGCTTCAAGGGAGGGGCAGGTTGCTGCTAGCTGCTGCACTGGTGGATCGGGGCAGGGGACTGGGACCTATCCCACCCCTGCATCTCCTTCCAAGCCCCGTGCCTCAATCACCTGATTAGCATATGGGGATAGAACCTGTACCTGATCTGGACAGTTCCCAGCCCTTGTCCTGCGCACTGGGTGGGAACTGGGCAGCTTGTTCCGCACTCAGCTCCATAAGTGAGGAGCTGAGCAGAGAACAAGATTCCCAGCCTGTTCCCCTCCCAGCTGTGCTCATGGAGCTGGGTGGGGAATAAACTCCCAGCACCACAGAGCTCCCAGAGCCAGCTCTGTGACTGTGGGGCCGGTGCTGGGAGACCCTCATCTCCCAGTACTGGCTCTGAAGGATCTGGCACTGACAGATACAGGTCACCCAGACCCATGCTCATTGATCATGATGGTGGAGTGGGGGCTGGGAGATAAGGATCTCCCAGCCTCCATTCCCCAATTACAGTCTTGGAGGTTGGGGCTTGGAGCTCCCTGCTGCCAGTGCAGGGGGACATTGCTCCCTGCCCCTGAGAGCTGCCCACTGCTGGGGTGGGCTCTACAACAGGAGCACAGGTTGGGACTATCTCCTGCTGCCTAGTGGACGGCTAACTGGGAGCAGATTTTGCTTCCGGTTAGGCATCTACACAAGCACTACTGCACCATTACTAATCTCAAGTAAATATGCTACTTGTATTTGCTGGTAACAAATTTACTTGGGATTAGGGAGGTTTATTGCATAGTAAGCATATGCATGTGTTGATGCACATGCTTACTTTGCAGTAAACTATGCTAATGCACAGTTAAGTATCTTGTGTCCTCAGTTTACAAACAAAGCAAAAACAAATATATCTTTATAGGAATCAGCGCTAATATAATAAATAATACATATATTTAAAAAACACAAAAGAACTAGGCACAAATAGTCAAAGGAAGTTATTCGATTAGTCCTGTAGTCATTAGAGTTAAATGTGCATCTCTTATTCATATTTGTAAAAGAGAATCTAGCCTTCTTGAGCATCTGGACAGTGCATTCAGTGCCTCACTATCAGTCATTTCCATCCATGAGTTAATGTTCACCTGAGTTAATATTACCACACCTGAGTTGTGACCAGGTCACAAAATGCTTAGACTGAGGAATGGATGTCATTTACTTTGATTTTAAGAAGGCCTTTGATACAATATTTCATTCTATTCTCACAGATAAATGGAGCAACTGTGACATAGATGATTACCTGGTCAGGTGGGTGGCAAATTGGCTTAGGGGTCACACCCAGACAGGGGTGGTGGAAGGATCAATATTAACCTCAAAAGATGTGGCAGTGGAAGCCCACAAGGCTCAGTCCTTGGACCAGTGCTGTTCAATGTCTTCACCAGTGACTTGGATGAGGGCGTGGAAAGCACTCTGTCCAAATTCACAGAAGATACCAAATTATGGGGTAAAGTTAACACACTAGAGGGTAGGGAACAAATCCAGGCAGATCTGGACAGGTTGGAAAAGTGGGCAGAACAAAAGAGTATACAGTTCAACAAGGACAAGTGCAAGGTGCTGCACCTAAGGAGAAGGAATCACCAGCATGCTTACAGGCTGGGGGAGGACCTTCTCAGCACCACAGCAGCAAAAAGGGATCTCAGAGTCATTGTTGACACCAAGATGAACATAAGTCATCAGTGTGACAAAGCGATCAGTAAAGCTAACTGCACTTTAACATGCACTAGCAGGTGCATGACAGACAGGTCCAGGAAGGTGATATTTTCCCTCTATGCAACATTGGTCAGGCTGCAGTTGGAATACTGCATCCAGTTTTGGGCACCACACTTAGGAGAAATGTGGACCATCTCAAGAGGGTTCAGAGGAGGGTCACTTGTATAATTTGAAGTCCGCAGAAAAAGTCCTATGAGAAGAGATTGAGGGCCTTGGATCTCTTCAGCTTCTGCAAGAGAAGTCTGAGAGGTGATCTAGGGAAATGATTAGGAAACATAAGACAGTGACTAAGTTTAAGATAGCCAAGGGAGTTGAGGACAATAAGTCCTTCTTTAGGTGTGTAGGGAGCAGAAGGAAAACAAATGGAAGTGTGGGACCCCTGCTTAACACCTCAGGACAGCTGGTAACAGACACTCAGTAAAAACTGAACTCCTGAATGCCCATTTTTTTTTGGTATTTCACTGAATCAAGGCGAAAGTCAAGTGCGATAAGGATCACAGGGGGCATAGTAGGAATGATAGCCTTCCCACTGTGGATGCTAAGCTGGTGCAAAACCAATACTTATAAGTCACCAGGACCAGATGCACTTCACCCGAGAGTGCTAATGGAGCTGGCTGGTCATTGTGGAACCCCCGGCAAAACTCTTTCAGAAATCACACAGGGGAGATCCTTGATGGTTGAAAGATGGTTAAAAGATGGGATTGTACCCATCTTCAAGAAGGGGAAGAGGGAGGACCTGGGCAACTATAGGCCAATCAGCCTAACCTCCATCCCAGGTATAATTCTGGAAAAACTCATTAAAGAATCTGTGTGTGATACGCTTGTTGAGGGTAAGATTCTGAATGACAGCCAGCATGGCTTTATCACGGGTGGGTCTTCTCTTACCAATCTCATCTCCTTCTACGAACAGCGCTCTCACCACCTGGACACAGGAGAGAAGGTTGACATTATATAACTAGATGTCCAAAAGGCTTTTGATCTTAGTATCCCATGATATCCTTGTGGAAAAACTGGAAGACTGTGGGATTAACTGCTCAACAGTTTAGTAGGTGGAAAACTGGCTGCAGGGTAGGACCCAGACAGTTTTCATGAATGGATCCGTGTCATCCTGGTGAGAAGTGGCTAGTCCATGCTTGGACCGGTGTTTTTCAACATCTTTATCAATGATTTGGATGTGGGGGTGAAAAGCTCGCTGGCCAAGTTTGTGGATGACACCAAGTTATGGGGGAGCATGGCCATGCCAGAAAATAGGTTGTAGATACAGGTGCACCTGGACAGACTGGAGAGTTTGGTGGACTGAAACCAGATGAAGTTCAACACTCAGAAGTGTAAGGTGCTCCATCTGGGGGCAAACAATCCCAAACATACCTACAGGCTCAGTGGCGACAATTTGATTTGCATCATGGCCGCAAGGGACCTAGGGGTAGTGATCGACCATCGCATGAACATGAGTTTGCAGTGCAATCCTGTGGCCAGCAGGGCAGACAACACACTGGCATGCATTAACCACTGCATCTCATGCGAAACTAAGGAAGTGATATTCCCACTGTATTCTGCGTTAGTGAGACCTCAGCAGGAGTACTGTGTCCAATTCTGGGCTCCGCACTTCAACAAAGACGTGGAAAAACTTGAAAGGGTCCAGAGAAGAGCCACCTGTATGATCAGGGAATTACAAGACAAGCAATACAAGGAGAAGGTGAGGTACTTGGGTCTCTTCAGCCTACAGAAGAGAAGGCTGAGAAGGGGCTTTGTAGCAGCTTACCACTACATCAGGGGAGTACAGCTGTTCACCAGGGCACCCATGGGAAAGACTAGGACCAATAGATACAAACTCCTGGAAGGCCACTTCAGGCTCAATTTCAGGAAAAACTCCTTCACAGTCAGGGTGTTCAGACTGTGGAATAAACTCCCTCCAGTGGTAGTGCAGTCACCTACTCTGGAAATCTTTAAAAAGAGACTGGACAGTTTTCTTTTCCTGCCTCATGCAGGGGTAATTGACCTGATTATCTACAAGACCCTTCCAGCCCCTAACAATCTATGAATCTTGTGGCTGCTTACAAATTTATCTGGGGGGGAGGGGGAGAGAGGACAGGGAGTGGGGAGCAAGGAATAGGAGATGCTTTGTTTACCAGGGTACCCCTTGGAGTAACTAGGAACAATGGCCACAAACTGACAGAGAACAGATTTAGGTTATACATCAGGAAGAACTTCATGGTAAGGGTTGTCAGAATTTGGAATGGACTTCCAAGGGAGGTGGTGCTCTCCCCTACCTTATGGGTCTTTTAAGAGGTGGCTAGATATGCACCTGGCTGGGGTCATCTGATCCCAGCACTCTTTCCTGCCCAGGATAGGGGTCAGACTCTATGATCTGCTAAAGTCCCTTCCGACCCAAACGTCTATGAATCTATGAGTTAAGGTTTTTAGCTAGAGCCAAAAAAAGTCCACAAGGCTGTGAAATAGAAGTGAGATATTACCAGGAATGGATAGCAGAATTGCAGAAGAAAGAATAACTCTAGCAATGGAACATCAAGACCATTAAAAAGAGAGAGGGTCATTTAACAGTTGTGGAGTGAAATTATCAGGAATTCGATAGATTATAATGAGCCATGAAGTCAATTGACTCCCTTACTGCTGCCTAAATAGAAATGCCCCTTCAAGTCAGTTGATTTTTAAAATCTGGGTCGAGTAAGAATTAAAGGCAGGTGCAGGTGTACCACAGCACTTTCCCCTAGATCCATCCCAGGTCCCATTTTTGACCTCACCAAGTTTGATGCTCATGTGAATAAACGTCTTATGGTACAGGCTGGAATCCAATAAGCAATGGTGGGAGATAGGGGAATTACCTCTGGTTCAGCTTGTTTTTTTTGTTTTGTTTTTTTCTCAAAAGGCTTGCTCAATTTTACCAATTATTGGTAGTGCAGGTAAAACAGAAAAAGGTTCACATATCAATAACTAGGAGATCATTCCGGAGAGATAAATGGGATAGTGCTACTCAGTCACTCACTCGTTCAGTGGGAAATAATCTTTAAAGCACTGAAAGACTATGTATTCATTTTGAAGAACTGTAACTTCAGTTTAAAAAAAACAAACACATCGTGACAGAATTTGGGAGCATTTTTGTACATAAGGCATTATTAGAATCATTTTGGATTTACCTTAGGTGGCAGGTACTGTAAGACCTCTACTCCATGCACTGTCCAATGACTAGGGAGACCGTGTCAGGGCACTGTTTGTGCCTGCCACTTTAAGAACTGAAGCCAAGCAGCCAGCAGGTACCTGATTAAGGCAGCCATTTTAGATTCAGGGCTTCCTATATAAACAGGGCATTTTGCTGCACCTGGTTGTGAGGCTTCATGGAACACCCTGGAAGTAAGGGAGGAGCTGTAGGGGATGGGCAGGAGACTCCTGGTCCTGGGAATGACCTAAAACTGTATCCTGCTAAGAGTGGGTGGCCTGGTGAGGCTCTCAGTGGTGTGGGACCCCCAGGAAATGCCAGGCCAGTTACCACCCCAGTGAAAAGTGGGTTGGGGCACCTTAACCCCAGCTCCCACAACTGGGTGGGTTACCTCCTTGTAGGGTCCAGAAGGTGGACCCCAGTGAGAGAGTGGGGCCATAGAGTCAGAAATCTGTCTTGACGTCCCCCGACTGGTCAATGCTGGCCAACACCCAAAGTTGAGGGCTTGGGGTTCTGCCTGGCCTGGAGGTGAGGCCAGGGCCAGTAGAGCCAAAGGTCCTGGGGGGACCACACCCATAAGGGGGAGCAGCTCAGGGAGCTATGCAGCCTAGAATGAAGGCAGAGTAGGCTGTCTGAGTATAGGGATCCAGGTGAGGTTCAAATAGTAGGATTCTGGGGCCCAGAGTGGGGCTGGTGATGTTGAAAACAGAGGATGCCATCTGCGAGGCGTGGGCTGCGGTATAAGGGAGGTACAGAGCCTCAGATAGTGCCCTCTGGCATCAGGGAAGAAATGGGCAGCCTCCTTAATTAACAATTATCATCAAGGCATGGTGGGAAAGAAGGCAGGTGGTTAACCCAGAAACAGGTGGGTGAGTCAAAGGTAAATCGGCCCCAAGAAGACCCCCCTATTACAGAGACAATGGATCGATGCCATCACACATCACCTGCACACATTGCTCGTCAACAGCTTTATTCAAAATGGAGACAGCTTTGGGTGAGCTCCAACAAACTGGGGAGCATCCACGAACATTAGTTTTTTCCATATTTATACACCTTGGTTTATGCTCATTAACATTTACCCCACCTTTGTTCCTCCTTTGTTCCACTCTTAGTCCTTCCCATTTTAAGCTCCACCTTTGTTTACTGTTTGTTTCATTAGCACAAAATTCTTATGTATTTCACTTATTTACATGTCTTTTTGCTATGAGTGCATGCCTAAGACTCTGACCCCTGCTTTTTTCGGTCATTTGGGTGGACTTGACCAAAGCTTGAAAGCTTCTGGAGGCGTCTTTACCAATCACCATTCACCTTTTTGCATATGTTTATCTCAGATTCTGTTACCATTTACGTGTTGTCTTTCACATTTTAGTTTTTCAATCCCATGTTGTACCATCTCCATATTCCTAAGACTTTACCTCATTCACAGCACACAGACTTATACAGACTCACTTGAAAATGGTTGACACAGTTAAGATGGCTACTTGGCATAAGTGAATGCCTGGCTTAGCATAAGCATTGATAAGCAAAATCTGTTTTATCTTCTAATGATAGCCAGTGGTTTGCATCCTGTTTCTTTTACACAATGAGATATATATCTTATAACACTACTATATTGTTAGGAAAATGCTAGCCTAAGCATCTTGCAAGGTTACTTTTGCCTTGTGATTAGCAGCTTTGCTAGGCCACAGGTTATAGCCTTTTATCCAGCTGTAAATCCAATGCTTCCCAAGATCCAAATACTGTCACCCTAACAGGTGCATTATGGCAGATGTAGTTCACTGGTGGATTCTGGCCTGTGTTGAAGAACGGTGGCAAAAAGAACCTGGCCTACTACTCCCATAAGGCACTAACAGCACACTTGGAGAACCCAGCTTAAAAAGAAACATATTGCAAAGGAAGCATCTTGCCATTTTTAATTGCATTTCCGAATGTCTTGTCCACTAAAATGGCTATTATAGAGATTCCCTCTATTCCATCTTTGTAGGATGAAAATAAATAGTGACATATCAGATGGAAATTAAGATTTTGCTTAGATGTTGCTTAAAGTTAAGCACACACTTAAGTCCTTTGCTAGAGTCCATCAAATACAAGCATGTCTATATTTATAAAGCAATGCATTCTAGGGTTTGGCAGTCAACATCCCACCAATCAGTTGCCCCATGGGGTTTCATAATTGGAAGGGACCTAATCAGATCATCAAGTCTGACCCCTTACCATGAGCAGGAAAGAGTACTGGGGTCAAATGACCCTGGCTAGGTGATTATCTAGCCTCCTTTTGAAGACCCCCAGGATAGGAGTGAGTACCACTTCCCTTGAAAGTTGGTTCCAGATTATAGCTGCCCTGACTGTGAAGTACTGCCTCCTGATATCTAGCCTGAATTTACTCTCAATCAACTCATGGCCATTGTTCCTTGTTACTCCCGGTAGTGCTCGGGGGAACAGGGACTCTCCCATAGCCTGCTGGTCCCCCCCTTGGCAAGTTTATAGATGGCCACCAGATCTCCTCTCAACCTTCTCTTGTGGAGGCTGAACAGGTTCAGGTCCCATAGCCTCTCCCTGTAGGGCCTGCCCTGCTGCCCCCGATCGTGCAAGTAGCCCTCCTTTGGATCCTCTCAGTGCTGGCCACATCTCTCCTGAAGTGCAGCACCCAGAACTGAACACAGTACTCTAACTGTGGCCTGACCAGTGTCACAAAGAGGGGGAGTATCACCTCCTTGGACCTGCTTGTGATGCATCTGTGGATGCATGCCAAGGTATGATTAGCCTTCCTAATTGCATTCTCACATTGGCGACCCGTGCTCATCTTGGAGTCAGTAGTGACTCCAAGATCCGTTTCTGCCTCTGTGCTGAGGTTAGCAACACTTAATGCCTTTTGACAGTAATTAATAGTGACAGATTATTGATACTGTAATTAACTATGACAAATCCCTAAAAATGTCTGTATGCATGTGGCCAAGAGAGTGGGACCATTTTTTCTGGTCATCGACAGTGCAGCTTTTGACCCCTTTATAGCAGACTGCTATCACACAGTAGACTTGGATCCTTCTCAGTGTTAGGTTTCTTCAGCTCCTGTGAAGCTGAGAGTTGCAAACTAGCCAGAGGTATCTACAGATGCAGCAAACAGCTGCAGAAGACCATTTAGGTGCTCCAGATATTTGCTGTGGATTGTGACAGTCCTCTCTTACACCATAGTATGCTGGTGTGCTCCAGTTGAGCTTGGAAGAAGCTAGCTTTTGAAGTAAAAGCTGCAGTAGACAGTCAAGAAGCTCGTTCTTATTGCTACAATTTGCCATGAATTAAACAGTCTGTGAACCACATGGATACGAGTGACCTGGGTGATACTGGGATAAAGGCTATAGGCTGTGTTGGGCCAAGAATACATTATATGCCTGAGTAAGGGTGTATGTTCCTGAAAGCTTGCAAATAAAGAAAAAAATGTTTTGTAATGGTCTAGTTGGTCTAATAAAAGGTATTGCCTCTAGCACATTAACTGCCTGTGTTATATCACAGGAGGTGGTGGCTTACTCAGTAAGAGGTGTCCTCTATAGGAGTCACATGACACCAGTACCCCACAATTCATACTGGCTGTCTGTTGGCTGCTAGACAAAGCTTAAAATGTTGTTTTTGGTTGATTTAATGACTTTGGACATGCCTATTAATGGGACCACTGCTATAGCTGCACTCAGGAAGGGGGCTCTTGGGCATAGCAGAATGCTTGGTGGTTTGCTGGCACTTCTGTATCTGGGAACCATCAGGGGGGATAGCAAGACATGAGGTGCCTTGCTTCAAGTCTAGCAAACACTGTTTTACCCCTGGAAGCCAGGGAACAGAAGCGAAGGTAAAGGCATGCATTCTTCCTATAGCTTGGCCAGGAATGTGAGATTGAGGGTGTTGTGGGTTCAGGGTTATTGCTTACTCACAAGGCTTTTAAACACAGTACGTTCAGTCCTTTATTCCTAGGGCATATCTATCCCATGGGCATCCTCCTACATCAATCATTCCCCAAACACTAACATAAACATAGTCTATAAAGGGTTAACTCTCAGACCTGAATCCTCTTCAGCCCCTGAGAAGGTGCTTCTGGCTTACTGCTGCTCCTTCCTCACTACAGTCTTTTATCTTGGGCTGACTGACTCAGCTCCCAGTTATGGTGCTGCTACTCCCAGACCCTGAGTCCCTGGTTCAGTACTGTAGCTGCAGACCAGCCCAATCTTGCCCACCTTCTATCTGCCTGACTCCCTGATGTCCCTTCTCTGGGAGCCTTTTAATTTCCTGTGGTCACTAATTATCTCTCTCAGCTGACCAAGTGCTACTGAGCAGCCTGCACTTAACATTACTGCCCACAGCTGGTCTGTAGCCTCTGGGTCCAACAGCTTGCTACAGAGGGTGAAACTGAGGCTGGTGTATGAGGGCTGCCAGATGTGCAGTGTCACATAAGGAGGCTGTGCAGTGACCAGTCTGCAGCTGTGGGTCTCTTCCTTTGACATCCTGCTGCAGCTACACTTAACAAAGGAATTAGGCTTCTCTGGAACAACAGAGAGGGACCTATTCGGAGGACATTCTCCGAGATGGCCTCACATCATTGGAATTCATTAGTCCTCAACACAGCCTGCACTTGACCTCTATGGAATATTACAAAGCCAGCATTCAGCAGCAAAGGGGTACTGGCTGTGAAAATAATGCACCCTCCCTTTGTATTATAACTCTAAATGCATAAATAAGATAAAAAATATATACTTATATTCATTATTCATGATAACTAGTCCCTCTGGATAATTCTGATGGCTCAATATACCATCTGTAAGCAAGTAACAGGCTTTCCCCAGACCTTGCCATCAAATGCTTATTGTTGCCAGCATTGCTATACTTCTTAACTTCCCACTCAAAGGTTCATAATGGGCAAATTGTTAACTGGAAACAGTGGGTCAAGACCACAATGGCATTCTCCAGATACTAAAGAGAAAGGGATGAGCAACTTTGAAAACTCCTCTTTGATGCAATCCCTTAAAATCCGGGGTGAAGAGGATTCTGTTTACCTTTGCAAAGCTTGTTAAAACACTTTGGATATGTGCAGATGTTACACTTAGATCAACTTAACTGAGGTCATGAAGGTTAGACTGGCCAAAAGATGGCCTGCCTGATCTAATTCAGTTTACCTGAGGAGGTGAACTAAGTTAGATTAGCGTTGCCGGCACAAGGTGGGTAAAATGCAGCGATGCACCTAATCGACAAAGCAGGTCTCGTCCTAGCAGGGGTGTTGGGCAATCTGGAAGGTAGACCAATTTGTGAGAAAGAGCCCGGTCTCCCAGAGGACATTCTGCAGGAGCAGTGCTCAGACTGGGCACTGATTCTTTTTTCCCATGGCACTCACCACGGTGAGAGAGTCCGCTACGGGAAGTTGAAGAGGTTGATTTACAGCGGTCCGTGCTGCCCCGGAGTCTACCAAAAAAATCAATTTCTGAGTTCCCCACCCGCATTTTTTCTCGGGGTTCCGGGGGTGGGGTGGTCCGTTTCCCCTGATACCCCTACTCCTGTCCTTCCGCTGCCATTATAGGAGTACAGTCTCTCCCTTTCTCTGGGCATTCATTCTTCCAGTGTCCCTCTCACCGGCATAAGGCACACTGGTTCTGTCCCAGGCGTCTTTCTTGTGGGCTAGGGCGCCCGCACCCATGACCCCTTATACTCCTGCCTCTCCCACCTTCTTGTGGCCTTTCTCTGACTCCAGCCTGTACTGCTGCTACTAGCATTCTAACTTGTCTCTTTTCCTCTTCTTCCTTTCTGAGGGTATACGCCCTGTTTGCAGTCTCCAAGATTTGTGCTACAGACATACCCATTAAGTCTTCCTTTTTTTGTAAGAGGTAAGACGGGTATGATCCACAGGGTTGTTAGGGTCCCATCTAGGGTCTGCTAGGGGAACCACATCTGCCTGACCAGGAACATTGACGGGATCCCTTTCATGCCTCCACTGTGCTTCCTCCCTTGCTTTGGAAATAACTTGATTCCACTCTACTTCAGATAATAAGGTTCACATAAGGATATTACAATCATCCCAATCAGGCTTGTGACTAGCTAAACATCCCTCAAAGACAGAGATAAACTTACTCGGGCTAGTTGAAAATTCTCCAGCCTGTGCCTTAAAAGCCGCCAGGTCCACCGGATTAAAAGTTACATGGGTGTATACTTGCATGGTCTGGGCTGCATGCCCATCTGCCCCATGCCGGGCTATTACAGTTCCAGTAAGTAAAGGATAAAATCCCACTGAGGGAGGGATCTCTGGAACTGGGGGCATCTGATCTTTATATGGTGGAGGTGTTAAAGCCGAAGGGGACACCAACTCTAGCATTACAGTGGTCGGGGGGGAATGCTGAAACTCAACACTGACAACTACTGATCCTGTCGGAGTCAAATTACACTTCTGCAAAATATCTGTCTTATTTTGTAAAGCCATAAACAATTGCGCATACAAATGTTCATTCCATTTACCCATCCGCTGACAAAACAGGAGTAATTGGAGGATTGTTTTATAGTTAATTGACCCTTCCGGAGGCCACCTTTCCTGATCCTCCAGTTGATAGTGAGGCCATTCCATTGTACAAAACCTTTTAAGATTATTTTTAGTCATTAGATCTGACTTAAACAGTTTCCAATTAGTCATAATGCATTCTATGGGTGTACACCGTGCCCTGCCAACCGTACTCTGTCCCTGCCCCATACTCCAGGGAGACACTGGGCATCCCCAGGTCCTACAGGGAGACACTGGGCATCCCCAGGTCTTAACGGGCAATGCTCAGACTGCTGAGCTTATCCTACCTTGTCCGAGGGACCAGTTCCACACCGTCGCCCATGATCGCTTCTCCACTATTTGAGCGCGTTGCACCGTTGTGCTCTCCGGGGTCGATCAAATCACGCCTCTGCTGAGGCCCCCGATGAAACCACCGGTGCGCGCTGGGCGTCGGTTGTTGCCACAAGTCGTCGACCCCAGGAGGGATCCGGGCAAGGCGAAATGTTAGCCTCGAGCCCCATGTTGGGCACCAAAAACTGTTGCCAGCACAAGGTGCCCAAGGGAGACAACAATTGGGTTCGTTGCCCGGTGTGCGTCGCGCCAAATAAACACACTGGGGGGAGAAGTAGACAGAGTTTATTTGAGCTCAAGTAAAAGGCGCAGGGAGAGTGTATTGTCTCAAATCCTGTGCGCCTAGCAGTGGTTTTCCCCTAGTTGGCCCCCCTCTTCCTCCCCTTTCCCTCCTCCCTTCTCTCTCCGAGCAGTGCCCTTGCATTCCGCAGATAACAGTTTTAGCTCGCCTGTTTTCCAGAAGGACAGGAGATTACAGG